>NW_024469007.1:0-386291 GCF_003184825.1 Aspergillus fijiensis CBS 313.89 | reverse complement strand
CCCCCCCTGGTTCAACACACCGATCGCAGTTCGGACCTGACGGACCCTGATTGTTCCAACCGTGACTAAAGCAGCCACTCCTCCTTCCTTTCGCCTCTTGCGCTCTTGCCTCCCTCTTTTCCCCGCATTCCCGGCTCGATTTTTGAGGGTCTGATCATCCTCTCACGTTTCACCTCCAGCGTTGGCACAACAAAGTCGGAAACCTTCAGGAAGAAGCGCTAAAGGATCGCCAGTTAGATCAGATCTCCTACCCAGACTCAGGAGTCGCCCAAAGAGAAGCACATGCATGCTTGTTCTTCCTTGCGCCGCCGTCTGCTTCGTTCCTCGGCCAATCTGATTCCCTCTGCGCCCGCAAGACTTCAGAATCTAGGCCGTGCACAGATCCCCAGGTGCTTGTGTCGGAATCGAAGCCCTATAACTTGGTCTAACTCACCGAGGGCTTACTCCACTTCTCCATCGCATCAGTACGAACCGAGGAAGGCTTCAACCTTCTGGACGATCACATTCACCCTACTCCTAGTCGGTGCAGGAACCTGGCTGCAGGATAAATACTGGACAGTTGACGACGGACTTCCACCTTCTCCCGATTCCTCAAAACCTCATCAAGAAACAGATTCGCCTTTTCTCGGTATAATCGATACGTTGAAGACCATGCCTATTGAAGCTCAACCCGGAACCGTGGGCAACCTCACACCCGAACAGGAAGCAAAGCTCCAGGAGTTTTGGGTCCTGCTGCTCAAAGTGTGTGGCGTGGAAGGTCTCGAGCAATTGCAACAACAATCCAGCGAAGCACCTTCACCTACCCCAGCCCAGGAAAAGAAGAAGCCTACGAAGCGGCGATTCGGCCTCTTCGGGAGAGGCGGTGACGAGGCTGAAGACGATTCAGCTAGCTCTCAGTCAGCAAGCGACATCTCAACCAGTCTGGCCTCGATCAGCATCACCGATGGAGACGATAAGTACGGACAGTCGAAGGAGTTCCAGCAGGCTCTGGTTGATATGAAACCCGAAGAGATCCGAACCAGCCTATGGAACATGATCAAGCACGACAATCCCGACTCGTTGCTGCTCCGTTTCCTGCGGGCGCGCAAGTGGGATGTCAAGAAGGCGCTGATCATGTTGATCTCTACACTCCGATGGAGACTCCAGGAGGTCAAGCTGGACGAAGATATCATGAAGAATGGCGAGCATGGCGCGTTGAAGCAGAGCCAAACCGCCGATCCTGTTGAGAAGAAGGCCGGCGAGGACTTCTTGCTGCAGTTCCGCATGGGCAAGAGCTTCCTGCATGGTGTTGACAAGTCCGGTCGGCCTATTTGTGTGGTGAGAGTGCGCTTGCACAAAGCAGGGGATCAAGAGGTGGAGGCACTCGATCGGTTCACTGTCTACACCATTGAGACTGCTCGAATGATGCTTGCGCCTCCTGTCGAGACAGCTGTGGGTATTGAAACATCGGCTCTATGAAACCAGACACTGACTTAGACTAGTGCGTTGTTTTTGATATGACCGACTTCTCGCTGAGCAATATGGTAAGTTTCTCCCAATCGTCATCTTATCTGTTCTAACTTGTCGCAGGACTATCATCCAGTCAAGTATATGATCAAATGCTTCGAAGCCAACTACCCGGAGTGCTTGGGAGTGGTCCTAATCCACAAGGCTCCCTGGATCTTTTCCGGTTTGTTATTCCCTTGGACTACTTACAGCTTGCAATATTCTTAACCATTTTATCAGGAATCTGGAACGTCATCAAGGGCTGGCTTGACCCCGTGGTCGCCTCGAAGATCCAGTTTACCAAGAATGTCCAGGACTTGGAGAAGTTCATTCCTAGGGATCAAATCTGGAAAGAGCTTGAGGGTGACGAAAACTGGGCCTACAAGTACGTCGAGGCCGAACCCGACGAGAACAAGAACCAGGAGGACACTGCCAAGCGCGATGCGATGATCGCCGAGCGACAGCAACTCGCCAAGGAGTTGCAAGGTGCCACAATTGCCTGGATTGCAGCCAGCCAGAAGAAGGATGACTCGGCTTTGAAGACCGCGACTGAGACGAGGAACAGTCTCATTGAGCGGTTGAGAGCTCAATACTGGGAGCTCGACTCGTATGTCCGGGCTACCTCCCTCTATGATCGACTCAACATCATCCAGGGTGGCGGCAAGATTGAATTCTACCCGGACGAGGTCAAGACGAAGGGAAATGCGCTTCATGAGGGATAGAACCTAGATGGGCGAACTAGCCTAAATTACAAAGGTCTGTGTATAAATACATTATTGTTATATTTGTTACCCTGTGTGATATGATAGATGTCTCTGTGGGTCCTAATGATGCCTTGTCACGGTATAACGACCTGGAAAGAGCAATTCTTTATGTACAATTGGATTGGGTCATTTTTGTCTCCGGGGACACATTTCCTGATATGGTAACTGTGGCTAGGAATGGAATAGAGTAGAGGCTCACGAGCTCCAGGCTTTCCATTGTTTTGTTTCGGATTACCTTTGTCAAGTAGATTGACTGGTAAATTTTCATTTGTGAACTTAGCCCATCATACATCTGGGGAGGATCCTTATCCATCCAGTGATCTTGAAAGCACTTACCATATCGGGCATGTTTCCCACAGGTGGCCCTGGCCCGAGCCCAAAAATGAGCATCTCTGTCGATCATAGTTCATACACTGGCACCGCGGTATGGAATTTGTCTTGTCCTGAAACCATCTTGAACAAAGTCGATCGACGGACCAAACACTTTGCTTGTGTGTTTCAGATGTTCCTCCTGCAATTGAGGAGAAGTCATGTTTGCATTTTCCCTGGTAGGTAAGGTTGGTCTTAATCGATCAACGCGGTAACACGGTGGTTGACACAATCTGTTGACTAGGCCACGGCTACTGCCCCGTCGCAGAAATTGCGATGGCTACCTAGCAAGCATCCCTACAACCGCTTTCGAGGAGCGACTTACGGTTGAGATAGGATCTTAGCGACGGCGGTGCAGTTTCCAGCGCACAGCGATTGGAGGACACACGTGAGGATTTAGGATCAGTTAGCTTGCTAACTAGGTATCTACATCTTCGCCTTGATCTCCTCGAATAGAGCCTTGAGCTTGTCCATGTCCGTCTCCTGAGTGGGCCAATGGATGCCGAGTCCCTCGGTCTCGTTGGGCTTGGGGATCTGCGGGTTATATAATGGTTATTATTGGGGATCGTCACCCCTTCCGCTGAAGCAAAGCGAAGAAAGAGGCTTACCATGTGGAAGTGAACGTGGTCCACGACCTGGTGCGCTATGCGACCATTGTTCTGGAGGATGTTGAAGTCGGTGGCACCGACCGCCTGCGCGATCTTCTTCGCTACGGGCTGGATAGTCGCACGACAAGTTAGAAGTCTGAGCAAACAAAGTTGTGCATGGGACTGCGAGAGTTCCGGGGGCTGCGTGTCGGTGAGGGGGATGTGGGTTGCTGTGCGTCCCTCAAGGTCCCCGAAGGAATGCAGCCCTTTTAAAAAGACAGATCTCTTTGCTTTTGGAATGCCTTGTGCAGTTTCTTCCCCAGTCTCCCGGTTGCGAGTCTTCAGCTTACCAGGAGTTCTGAAAGGTGGTCGTCGGGGATGTCGGTGAGCTTCGCACCGTGGTACTTGGGGATGACGAGCTGGTTGTATGGATTTCACTGGTTAGTGGGTTTATTTTCTTGTTTACTTGTGATTGATAATATGAGCTGGAGGAGAGATGGGGATTGTTAGGAGGGATAGTGGCATGGGGCGCAGATGGCTTATGCTTATGTTGCTGGGTTCGTGTGAACGAGACGAGGTGTCGTGCGGGGTTGATGCTTTTATCATGTGGTGACGAGATGTTTGGCACCGAAGATACTCACCGCGTGGCCCTTGCTGAGGGGCTGGATGTCAAGGAAGGCGAAGACCTTGTCGCTCTCGAAGAGCTTAAACGAAGGGATATCACCTATTTGTTCATACCGTCCGTTAGCTAGCTGCTTGAATACAGGTCGTGTCGGAGGAGTAATCAATGTGATTTGGTTTTGCGTATCGAGATGCAGAGGTGGAAGGTACCCTTGATGATCTTGCAGAAAATACAGGCAGACATTTTGCTGTATATGCGCGCGGAGTGAGAGGCTCGGAATGCGTGGAGTTGTTTGGGAACCAGAGTCGTGATGACAGAATGCGGGGTCAAGCAAGGTCAACCTTCTTAGTCCAAAGGCGGAACGCGACGGGGAGAGGAGGAGTCGGAAACGAGGAATTGGAGAAAAAAGAAAGAAAGAGGGGAAAGGCGCCGACGGCGGATCGAACGCTGGTAGGCGTTGACAAAAAGTAACATATAGGATACAATGAGAGCCAACCTCCGAGGAGTGGGACAAACTAGCTCAGAACCCATTTCTTGCCTTTTACCAGAGATGGCCGTGGTTTGCCCACAAAACTCCTCTTCTCAATCTTTGGACTCTTCCTTCGACACAGCTGTCGATTTTATTGTTTTTCTTTTTCTCGATCAATGGACTTTTCAGGGGGTGCTTAACAGGATTCTGACTTTTCCTGAATTTTCTAACCCCTAGATGAGGTCGTTCTAGGGGCTGCGGTGCGTGTCGTTTGGCTTTGAGGTCGGTGGGCGTAACGCCATCTCTATGCGGAGCAGCCGCACTGCGGGTACGATGTCTCGCTACGCACAGCGCAGCAGTCTTTCTTTCTGTCTATAGAATTGGTTGAGATAACTCATTTTCCTTCACAGCTACTAGATCTTACTTATAAACATTGATTTTACTCCACGTCATCGACTCCACGTCATCGATTGTCAGGCGTATGCGACTCAAGCCACAGAGACTTGCCATGTACTACATTTTATGATGGTCTCGTATATCCTACGCGTCTTTTGGTTCCTCTACGATCACCCTGGCCTATATAAACTGGGTCGATCAAGTCTGAAAACAGTACGGGGCATGAATGAGTGCATTGAGTATGTTCCAGTCTTTTAATGTCCATTCGGCAGCACTTGCCTTAGTTGGTTTAAGTCCTTGGAGAGCACTGGGTCCTTTGCGCGAAACTCACTCACTTACACTAACTAGCCACCCAAAAGGGTTGTCCTATACGATAGGCGTGCCAGAAGAACCCCCAATCGCTCTCCACTAATGTTACATAGTCTACATGTGGTCTTTGCCGAGAAGCATCAGCAGACATATGATTCGGCGGGAAGACCGAGACTGCCACCCCCGCAGCATGGCAGCTCGCTATCTTATCGGGATCCTCTCTTATCTAGACAGTCACTGGACATACAGGGGACCCAAGTGCTAAGTACATAAACCCTGAATTTGTCGCCTGAGACGCGCAGCATGATCTGCTTCCAGATCTACACACCAAGTCCTGCTAGGATAGCGAGATTTGCGCCCAGACGGCCTACGCTGTTTCCATTGAGGATCATCCGGACAAACCAACGTCGACACTTTTCCGTCTCGTGGACGCAAGCCATGTTGTCTACGGAGCTGACCGAGGCCCAAGTCTCAGCTCTTAGAGCCAACAAAGATCGCCTTGCAAAGGACCTTCACCACAGCTGTCAATGGGGCTCAGGCATTCGATGGGGAGAGTAAGTCCCGGACCATCCCTCTGCGAAGTACACAACTCGTCGTAGCGGTCACGCTCCGTATGGGATGAAAACAGCCTTGTTCGATCCCATCAAACAAGAGCCGTTGGTCAAGTTTGGAATCCCTAAGCTAATCAAATGGAATAGTGGCCCCACGGATACAGGAATGCAGCGCCTGGCATTGTCGCAAGAGGACAAGCAAGTGAGGGATTGGTTCATTGAAACGACAAAAGCCCTCAAATGTCAAGTCACCATCGACGAGATGGGTAATATTTTTGCAGTTCGTCCTGGGCGCAGGACAGATGTGCCCCCTGTCTTTATCGGCAGCCATCTGGATACGCAACCGACGGGCGGCCGTTACGATGGGATTTTGGGTGTCCTCTCCGGCATCGAAGCGTTGAAGTCCATGGACGACATGGGTCTCGAGACAGAGGGTGGTGTAGGCGTGGTCAACTGGACGAAGTATGGCAATCGACCTTCCTTCACTTGAAAGGCTTGCGCTGATGAGTACATTAGTGAAGAAGGCGCGCGGTTCCCTATCAGCATGATCTCCTCTGGAGTATGGGCTGAATGCATCCCCCTGTCGCAAGCCCACGACCTAAAGGAAGTCCCAACGGTTGCATCTCTACCCACGGCGTCGTCAGCCCCAGAGACCATGAAATCGGCACTTGAGAAGATCGATTATCTTGGAAGTGTCCCATGTTCATACAAGCAGACTCCAATGGCTGCTCACTTCGAGCTTCATATCGAACAAGGACCCCATCTCGAGACTGCAGGCCAGCACGTAGGTGTCGTCACAGCCGTCCAAGCATACCGCTGGTTCCGCCTCACCATTGTCGGCAGAGATACCCATACGGGTACTACCGCTTTTGAGCATCGTGCAGATGCTTTGTATGCTTTCGCCCAGATGATGGTGCGTGCACGCGAGGTTGCTTCCTCTCATGGGTGCCTGGCCAGCGTTGGCATCGTGGAGGCCAAGCCCGGCAGCGTGAACACCGTCCCTGGCGTCGTCAGCTTTACTTTGGATATCCGCGGCCCAGAGGATGAGTTGGTCAATGTTGTGGAAAGGCAATTGAGGAAGGACTTCGATGCTATCGCAGCGGAAGAAGGTAAGCCCATTGGGAAGCCTTGTCGCGTGGAATGGACTCTGGACTTCGATTCACCGGTGGTAAAGTTCCACCCGGACTGCATCGACTGCGTTCAGCAATCTGCAGAGGCAGTCGTTGCGGATTCTAATTCAACAGACCCGAAGTCTCTGACGAGAACGATCATGAGTGGTGCCGGCCACGACAGTGTCTTTACCTCGAAGAGGGTCCCGACTAGCATGATCTTCGTGCCATGCAAAGACGGGTTGAGCCATCATCCGGAAGAATTCTGCTCTGCAAATGATTGTGCAACCGGCGCATCAGTCATCTTACAAGCCGTTATCCGCTACGACCGTAAGAGATTCCCCAGCTAGTTCAAGAGACACAGCATAGCGTTGAGCCCAAAAAGACGGCTATGACTCATCGTCTTGACAATTTTAACAATTATTTTACGAAAGAAGCAAAACAAAAATGAAGTCATGAATCATGCCTTTAATCCTAACTATTTCATGGTATCGAGACAGAAAAGCCAGGCATAATCCCAATTTTTGTTTCGGTTTGAGGAAGTGCATAGTGTAGCAATTTCTGACTGGACGTCTACTCAAGCCACACTAGCAGCATCCCGTGTAACCCTTGGAAGACCTGCAGGCGACATTCCTCTAGGAAGAGGGAGCACCACGGCCACGGCCGAAGCCACCACGGAAGCTGGGGGCAAACTCGCCGGGGGCACCGCCCTCCTTGTTCTCACCCTGCTCGCGGCGGCGGTAGCCACCCTCACGGGGAGCACGGGGACGGCGCTCGCGCTCCTCACCACCCATCATACCACGGGGGGGAGCGTGGGAACGCTGCTGCTTGATGTGGGTAGCGGGGACAACCTCAGCGGGGAGGTGGAGCCACTCGCGGAGGTAGTCAAGACCCTGGAGACGGAGGAAGCATTAGATCCTGGTCCATCATGTCTTTGAGATAACGCGATAACATACCTCGGGGGTGAGGGTGTAGTAGTAGTACTGCCACGAGAAGCGGGTCTTGACGTAACCGCGGGAGTCAAGGGACTGGAGGGCCTTGATCACGTAGAGGTTCTTAGTGTCAATGTCGCCATGCTTGGGAAGGTTGAAGTCCTTCTTGGCCACGAGCACACCCTCTGCAGATAATATTCGTTAGTAAACCCATCCTCATTCTGTCGATTCTTTAATCAACCCTCCACACAGCCACATCAAGACGGCAGCGACATAAGGTAGAATTGTGAATCGAGAAACACCAAGTCTATCCAAATATCCATCCCATCCCAAGGACTAGGGAGGACGCGACGAAGGGCGAAGAGAATGAATCACATACCGCGGAAGAGGTACTCGTGGATCTTCTTGCGGTCTTCCTTGGGGATAAGCCTGCGAAGGGTTAGTCAGAGTTCATATCATCATTGGCATAGCGCATCTTCAACAAAAAAGGGGCTATACTCACATTGTTGCGAGTTCCTGGCGCTCTTCGGGGAATCGCTCTAACAACGCGCGAAGAGGGTGGTTTAAGAGTAGTTGATGTTGAGTGGAGCGGGCTGCCCGGCGAGTGGAAAAAGTGCGGTGATTCCCAATCCGGAAGCGCTTGTAGGGTTGTCGCCCTAATCGATTTCCGCTAGCTTGATAAGGTTAGGTCACGTGCAATTGTTGCATCACGTGTTATTAGGCCTTAGGCCCCTGCCGTGGACAGGCAATTAGTCATTGATCCGCTCTTATCGGGGGAAACTCTCCGCATTGCGTTATTACTTCTAGACCTCCGCCCAGCAAGCGTCTCTCTCCTCGTCAGATCGAACCTTGACTCCACCTTGAACAACTGTCGCAAGGGTTGAGTTTCTACTCATCTCTCTTCTCATCGCGGAACCCATATCAGCCTTCTTCCATATCACGCGCAGCTCAACACACGAACAACATGGCGCCGCAAAACATCAACGTGCTCCTTTCATCCTTCCCGGGACTTTCACTTCCCTCCACGGTCACTTTCTCGCTGCCCTCATCCTCGAGTCTCGCCGATCTCACGAATAAAATCTCATCCTACCTCCCGCCTTCGATCCCACTCCACTCCTTGATCCTGACGACCACCAACAACAAACAACTCCTCCCCTCCGCCGAACCGCTCCTGCCTTATCTCGGCAGCAGCACGAATGGCGACGCCGCCACCACCACCGCACCGTCCCTCCTTCTCCCCCTCCGGCTCAGCGTGCCCCTCTGCGGAGGCAAGGGTGGTTTCGGATCCCAGCTGCGCGCCGCCGGCGGGCGCATGTCGAGCAAGCGCAAGCGCAACCAAGGCGACGACAATGGCTCCAGCCGCAACCTCGACGGCCGGCGGCTCCGCACCGTCAATGAGGCCAAGGCGCTGGCCGAGTACCTGGCGCTGAAGCCGGAGATGGACAAAAAGGAAAAGGAGGAGCGCCGCCGCCGGTGGCAGGCCGTCGTGGAGGCGGCGGAGAAGCGGCAGGAAGAGCTGAAGAACGGCGGCGGGAAGCAGAAGATCGACGGCCAGTGGATGGAGGATAAGGAGGAGATGAACGAGAAGGCGCGCGAGGCGGTCTTGATGGCCATGAAGGACGGCATGTGGACGGACAATCTGCGCGATACGATCCTCGGGGGCTCGAGCACCAGCGCCAGCGCCAGCGCCAGTGAGGGCAGTGATCGGGATACTTCGTCTACTGGGGAGGGGAGTGAGGTTGAGGATGATGATGATGATGCGAAGGAGGAGGGGATGGTCGATGCGCCTGGTCCGTCAAATGCGACTCGCAGCAGTGCGCCTCGGCGTTATATCGGGTTCGATGAGGATGATGAGTTCATGAGTGACTCTGAGGAAGAAGATGAGGTTGAAGATGTCAAGGGAAAGGGGAAAGCGAAGGCTTGAAGAGGTATATCGCTTGATGGTCAATGGTTTTGCGTGGCGCATGGTCTGGGCTGGGCATTCACTGTTACTTTACTCTGGGTTTCTATTATGATTTTTATGCATGATTGCTTTCTTGTAACTACTCAATAGCCAAGCAAACGTTGTTTATACCAATTGAATATTATGGACATGAGGTCTACAAGAATCTTGGAGGAGAGATTGCCACTACCAGTAGCAAGTCATCACAAGCCAATGACTCTGGGTTCGCCACAGCGACTTTTTTACGGCCCGCCAAGTGGACCATCGATGCTATCAACTATCAGTCAACAACTATCAATCAAAGTTTCTTGCTGCAACGCCTTTCGCCGCATTTCCTGCTTGTATTGATTTCAAAATGCCGCCATATCTCGGGCGGATTGTCCCAAGAACGACTAGGATATTCCGACTTCCGTCGCAACTCCAGTCCCGCGCCAAACCACTCCCATTGTACCTATTGACGCGGCCGGAAGTCCTTGCCCGCCGCAAGCCCACGAGTCAATATCTCAGCAAAGAGCTACGCAATTACTCCACGACCGATTCCCCACCCGATATCTCCTCATCGATCTATCCGGATTCGCTGCCTGTCTGTTGCCCAGGATGCGGGGCGTATACACAGACCGTTGAGCCCGCCGAGCCTGGGTACTACAGCAAAACCAGAAAGCACGTACGGAAGCTTGGGCAGGAGGCGCAACAGCTTGTCGCAGCCCCGGACGCTGAAGGGGAGAAGGCGGCAGAAAGAATCCAGCAGTATATCGCGAAAGAAGCTGCAGATTGGGGCGAGTCGTCGGCCAGATGTGAGTGATATTCCAGTTGCACCCCCCTCTCCTCCTGTGCATTGTGTCTGTGCTGACACACGGATGATCCCCCATTTAGCCAAGAGATATCTTGAGAAAGATGCTGCTGCTGCTGGCGAATATCTCGCAAAGACACAAGCGCCTATACAGATTTGTGACCGATGCCACGACCTCCTTCACCACAACAGGGCCGTCCCGGCCATTTCACCCTCGATCGACTCCATCCGGGCATACCTGGACGAGTCGCCGCACAAGCATAACCATGTTTACCATCTGGTGGACGCAGCCGACTTCCCCATGTCTCTCATTCCAAATATCTACAAAGCACTGAACATCATGGAACCACGCTCGCGGAACCGTCGCTCGGCCACCCACCAGTATTCGGGCTCCAAGAGGCTCCCAACCCTTCACATTGTCATCACGAGGTCCGATCTCTTAGCCCCTACGTGGGATCTGGTCAACTCGAAGATGGAGTACATCCGCAAGATGCTCCGTATCCAACTCAATCTGTCGTCCGAAGAGTTCCGTCTGGGCCAGGTGCACATGATCAGTGCGCAGCGAGGCTGGTGGACCAAGCAGGTCAAGGAGGAGATCCAGAACCACGTGGGTGGCGTCTGGGTAGTTGGCAAGGCCAATGTCGGCAAAAGTAGTTTCATCGAGGCGTGTTTCCCCAAAGACTCGAGAAACCTGGAGAAGATCGCGGACCTCGTGGAACAACGGGATATCGAGTCGAAGCGGCAGGGCCAGCAGCAGCTGGAGGAGCACCCAAGCTTTCTCGACTCGGACAGCCTCTTGCCCCCGGCACCCCGTGAGGACATGTTCCCCGTGCTCCCCGTGGTCTCTACCCTCGCCGGCACGACCGTCTCCCCGATCCGCATCCCCTTCGGCCGCGGCCGGGGCGAGATGATCGACCTCCCCGGCCTCGAACGCGGCGACCTCACCAACTACGTGCGGCCCGAACACCAACGCAACCTCATGATGACGAAACGCGTCAAGCCCGAGCGCCTGACCGTAAAGCCGGGCCAATCGCTCCTCCTCTGCGGCGGCCTCATCCGCATCACCGCCGTGCGACCCGACGACATCATCCTGGCGGCCTGCTTCGTGCCCTTCGAGACCCACGTCACCCGCACCGACAAGGCCATCGAGATGCAACGCGGCGACCGCCCCTACCCCGGCGACCCCATCCTCCGCGACGACACCGTGGGCACCTTCGCCTCGGCCGGCCGCATCGACCTCCAGTGGGACGTCACCCACTCCCACCTCCCCACCTCCATCGCCAAGGCCGTCGCGGACCACGGCAAACCCATCCCCGAGCTCCCCTACCGGGTCATGGCCGCCGACGTCCTGATCGAGGGCTGCGGCTGGGTCGAGCTCACCGTGCAGACCCGCGCCAGGTCGCACGCCCTCACCGTCGATGAGTACGACGAGGACATGGACGACGACTACCTGCTCGGCGCGTCCAAGGATGTGGCGGCCTTCTCCCGCACGCCCCAGGTCGAGGTCTTCACGCCCCACGGTCGTCATATCGGATCCCGGGCCCCCTTGGAGTGCTACAAGTACATCGCCGAGAAACAGGCGGCGGTGAAACGGCAGGCGCGAGGTCGCGGCCGCCAGAGCATCAGCCATCAGAAACGGGTGAAGGCCAGCCGTCGTGCTTCCTCCTCTTAGGTTCCCTGTTTCTTTTTTCTTTCTTTCCCGTCGGGTCCTCCGAGGGTAGGTGTAGGCATGTAAATGTATACTAGCTTGTTCTACCTTGTCATGTTCCGCATAGCGATTGGTGTTGTTCATTTCGTCATTGTTGTTTACAAAGAAGTGGTGGTGCGAATATTGGAAATCTCTTCTCGATGGCTTTCCACTTGTTCGATTTCCAGTTTAGCATAAATCAGAGCATCTAGATATACTTATTCCATGTTTGCAAATGTTCGGTTTAGGTTTGTTCCTTTTATTGTTTTAGTGTTGTGGTAGTCACCAGATTGTGCCGCCTTAGTCTGCTCCGAACTGTGGTTCAAAAATATGTATCTCGACATACCGAGGACTCTCTACCGGACTACTCACACATCTAGGCAAGACAAGCTAAATAGTAAATCAGGGAAGATTTAGACGTAACATCATCAACTTTAGAATTCTTCTTCTTTTCCATATGCCATGTTTGCTTCTGTTCCAAAGATATCAATCATTTCCCCCAAGCGGTCTGTCTAACTGGTCTAAAGGCAGGATGGGACGGACCCCCTTCCCTTCCCGTCCCTTCCTCCATGCAACCCACACTAGCCCTAATCTAACGGGTACTTCAAGCACATTTACTCAATGTTAGCGAAGTGGAACGAGGGCTGACCGGGGACGGCGTTCTCAGCGAAGAGGCCCTCCCGCTTCTCCCCAGTGCCCAGCACCTCCCCGGTCTTGCCGCCCTCGTCGACGGCGATGATCTCGAGGGCCTTGGCGCCGGTGACGCGGGTGATGGCGCCCCGCATCTCCTGGAGGACGGCGAACTCGTCGAAGGGCAGCTTGCGCTCGAAGACGGTGTCGGGGGCCTCCCGGTTGACGACGAGGCGGCGCTTGAGGGCCTGGACGAAGGGCATGGCCTTCTTCATCTCGCCGAGCTTGCCGACCTGGGCGTTGAGCGCCTTGTCGTTGATGGCCAGGCCGTCGAAGGCCTCGCGCACCAGGTCGATGTACTTCTCCTGCCACTGCGGGTACTTCTTGGCCGCGTAGATGGAGAGCTTCTTGGGCTTGCGCGGGTCGAACGTCACCTGCTTGCCCTTGGAGAGCTTCTTGACGAAGGCCGCCTCGGCCGAGGTGATGTTCGACGAGGTCGCGCGCGTGTAGGCCAGCGCGGCGGAGAGCTCCGGCGAGACCTCGGGGACGCTGGGGAATTGCGCCTTGTGGATGGTTTCGGGCTTGGTGGTGATGTTAGATTTTAAATGGGAAGGATAGGGGGATATGGGTTGTGTTGGCAGACGAACCTTCTTCAGGATCTCCAGCCAGACGTATTCGGCCCAGTGAGGAGCAATGATGGCGATCATCAGAGCCTGGAGCTCGATGTACCGCGCCACCATGTCGCGGTGCAGACCGACTCCGGAGGTAGAGGTGGCCTCACGGTAGTAGTCACGGGCACTGACGAAGTCGTACAGACCGGACTTCAAGGCGAGCTTGAAGTTGGTGCTGGTTGGTGTTAGTTAGCTACTGAAGGGTAATCATTCAGGCAGTTTAGGGGGTGCTTACTCCTGGTAGTGCTTCTTGGTCTCACGGACCAGGCTGTTCAGCTCGTTGTCGAAGAGCTTGTCCCAGAAGGAATCGGCAGGGCCGGTGCGCAGACTCTCATCCTTAATGGTCTCCTCCATCCAGTCCTTCAGGGTGTGAAGACGGAGAATGTTGCTGTTGGCAACGGTCTCCTCGAAGTTGGCATCTTCGATACCATCACCGGCATCGGCGAAGGCGATGCGAGTAGCATCGGCACCGAACTTCTCGACGGCATCCTTCAAGGTCAAGAAGTTACCCGTACTCTTACTCATCTTCTCACCGTTCAGGAGCAAGTGACCGTTGGCACGGACACCCTTGGGCCAGTACTCGGGAGGGAAGAGTGCAACGTGGATGTACAGGAAGAAGGTCAAGTGGTTGGGAATGAGATCCTTTCCGGAGACACGGACATCCAAGGGGTACCAGTACTCGAACTCTCTGCGCAGCTGCAGCAGGGCCTCCTTGTTAATACCGCTCTTGGAGATGAGCTCGTCGCTGAGCTCACGGCGGCAGAAGACGTAATCCCAGACCTCGTCGATCATCTGCTCCGCCTTGATGTTGAGTGAGCCGAGAGTCTTACCGTAGCGGTCACCGTGCAGAAGGTGAGCGATGGTGTAGTAGGCCATGTAGACCGTAGAGTCACTCAAACTCTCAACCAGGAACTGTTGGTCCCAGGGCAGCTTCGAACCCAGACCGTACGTTCTGGCGCAAGCCCAGCGGTTGAGCCAGGAGAGGTTCTTCTCGAAACCGTTCTTGGTCTCGTTGGAGTAGGTGTTCAAGGTGTTGACCACGTGGTCCAGGGTGTCCTGCTGCCACTTGGCGTCGTTCTCACCGTAGTTCAGGAACCATTGGCCGAGATAGGCAACAACACAGTCATCTCCACTGCGGCTGACAACCTTGCCCATGGGGTCGGCGAAGGGGAAAGCATCTCCGCTGTCGTAGAGAGCCTTGCGGATCTTGTCCTTCACAGCGCTGACGGGCTGACCCTTGAACTCACCAACAAGCATGGTACCCTTGTAGAAGGCCTCACCGTAGGCGAGCTCCTTAGCCTGTGCCAGCTGGTTGACATCTTTAGGAGAGTTGATCTTAAGCTGCTTAACCAGAGCAGGAGCAGTGAGGTTTCCGTAGGTTGGGGTCTCAATAAGAGGGAAGATTTCGAGCTCAGCCCACTCCTTCTTGATGCCGTAGTACTCGGGCTTCTTAGCAAGATCGAGCAGAGTGGCGTAGTCATCAGGACTGTCAGAGGGGACGGAGGTGACGACACCGGTACCCTTGGTAGCCGAGACACCTTCCATGGGGAGGATGCGGACACCTTCGGTGTGGAAAGAGAGGGGAGCGTTGACGAGGGTTCCGACGAAAGCCGATCCGGGGGCCTCGACGACAAGAGGCAGCTGGTCCTGAGACTTGGGGAAGTTCTCGCTGGTGAAGAAAGTTCCCTGGAAGGCCATGTTCCAGGCAGCTCGCTTGGTGGCAACAAAGTACTCCTTCTCCTTCACCTTGTAAAGACCATAGGTGATCTTAGGGCCGAGGAAGCAGCAGGTCTGGCCATACATGGTCTCAGGGCGGAGAGTAGCAGGGACAAAGTAGACGCTCGCATCCTCTTCAATCTTACCCTTGACCAACTCAGCAATTTGAGGGGCCCATTCCTTGACCTTCAGCTTCATGGCGGTGTATTCCTGGGGTCCGATACCCTCACCCTCGGTTCGGTCGTGGTCCATGCAAGGCTGTCCATCCTTGGGGGAGTAGATGGTGTAACGGCTACCGTACTGGATCTTTCCGAGCTCGTGGAGGCGGTTCATCTGCCAGCGGACAAAGGCGTCATAGTAGGGGTTGGCGTCAGTGGTGACGAACTGTCTGCGCCAGTCAATTCCGGCACCAATGCTGTCGAGATCGCGGATAGCGAGAGGAGGGAAGTGCTGAAGCCAGTAAGCGGCATCGGCGAACTTGTGGATCTCCTCAAGAGGGATACCGATAGCCAACATGATCTGGAACTGGTACTTCATCTTGACAGTCTTCGCGGCGGCCTTGCTCTTCTTGCCGGAGAACTTCTCGGCCTGCTCGGCCTTGACCTCCTGGGTCGGGGCGGCGACAGCAGCCTGCTCCTGCTCACTCTCCTCCTTGTAGTTCTCAAAGCTCTGGCCGAACTTCTGGACCTCATCACGGAGCTTGTCGGCGCAAGCCTTGATGGGCATACCGGTGCAGTGGAAACCCAGAGGGAAGAGAGCACGCTTGCCCTCCATACGGGCCACACCAGTCATGAACTCAACCTTACTGGCAGTGAAACTGTGACCAGCGTGCAGAGTACCGTTCATGTAGGGATAAGCCATGGTTCCGAAGAACTTGGGGTGCTTCTCGCGGAGCTCCGCCGCGGAGATGCTGCCGTAAGGCACCTCAGCGTCGGAGGGGGCATCGACCTCGAAGACCTTGTTCTCCTTCCATTGCTGTTGGTATTTCTTCTCGATAGCAATAAGGGTGTCTCTCTTCTCGGTCTGTGAGTGAGATCGAGGTTAGCACGGATTGCATGACAAAGAGGGGCTTCTGGCGGTAGGAAGAGGGGCAAGTGAGTCGCACGTTTTCCAGCTTCAGAGTGTTTTTGGTGCTGTTGCCCTGATCGAGCGCAGCTGCGGAAGCAGCAGCGGCTGCCATTGCTCCAGATAGAAGGTCTTCTTCTCGTAGAAATGAAGATAAAGAAGCCCTGGGGCAAGGATGGAAAGCGGAGTCTTATAGATCGTCTCGAGTCGCCGCGGGGTTCGAAAAGAATTCCTCCGTATGTGGGAAAAGGCGGTCCGTGAGTCACCGCCTGCCTCTTTCTACTCCGAACTCGCTGCAAACCAATTGACGGTATAATATGGAACTGAGATTCGATAGGAAGGTGGCTTTGTCTGGCTTTAAATAGAATGAGTATGAGCTAGAGGTCCTATCTGGGATCTGTTGCTTATGGGTGCAGTCTGTGACTCACAGGGATAATATATTGGTGAAGGAGTGTATTATTTGTACACCCCAGATTAACTACTGGCTGAGCCGGGGAGGAATGGACGGATCTATGCTTAGTGTTGAGGATGGTAGTAGATTACATAGAACCTCATTCAGGTACAAATACAGGCCAACCCTGACTCACCTAGTTTCGACCCACTATCTATATGACAGATTCTATCTAACACGCGATATTGTATTGCGTGCTAGGTCGAACACATGCATTGGTAGCCCTGGAGCCCGGCCGTATCGCATTGCATCACGTGATTCGATATCGGCTGCTTTTCTTTCCGCCCAAAAATCAACGCGGAAGCTTCCAACCAGCAGCGAAAGCACCTTGAACCACCGCGGACAAATTGCAACCAGTCGCTGCCGGATCTGCGCTGGAATCCATTTCTGTATCACTACAGCATAGTATACAGAGAGCTTGCGAGCCACTCCCGTCACAATGGTCAACGTTTTCAAGCGGATGCGGAAGCTGAAAACTGTAAGTTAGCCATCATCCATCCCCCTTGTCGATACCACCCCGGAAGACTGACTTGGACTTCGTTGCACCCCTACAGAAGGTAAGACCTTCTTGATACAGATCTCGACATACCCCGTGGCCCCTGTCATCTCCTCGAGCCTCCATACGGCGATCACCAACCGTGACCTCCAAGAGACCCAACACCGACGGAGAGCAACCCACCATCAAACTCCACGAAACCTCGAGACTGACATCTGCAAATCTACCCAGCTTCTCAACGTCCGCGTTGGCACCGGAGCCGCCGTCTTCCCCGCGGCGCCCTCGGCGACCCAAGAATTCCCCGCGATCACCCGCCTGCACCTGACCTACGCCCGCAAGATCTATGGCGGCCACCAAGGCGCCCGGCATTTCTGGCGCAACTGCCTCCCGCGGCTCAAGTATCACAACCCGGGCATCCCGATGACCGTCCGCCAGACGGAGGACCAGGACGGGCCCGCCGCCCTGAGCGTCTACTTCGCCCAGAAGACCAGCACGACCGCCGCCTCGCTCGCCGCCGAGGACCTCAAGGATGCCCACGCCCCGGCGCCCGCCGACAACGAGCAGGTCGCCGTCCTCGACGTCCGAAACCTCCCCTATACCGAGATCTGGAACAAAGTCAAGAACCTGACCAACGCCACGGAGATCCCCGCGACGACCCAGGAGGCGGCCGAACTGCGCAAGCTGGACGAGATGGCCGCCAAGTCCAAGACGGATCGCACTCGTATCGCGGCCAAGCGGCAGGTGAAGAAGGACCAGGAGCGCATGCTGAAGGAGGCTAGAGAACAGGTCGAGAGGTTGAAGCAGCTCTAAAAAAAACAGAAGTTGTTGTTGACTGTTTTTTTGCCTCTCTTTCTTTTGTTTTCTCTTTCCTTTTGCGCTTTTCTCTCCACCGTCCCTTTCGTCTTTTCTGTGTGTGGGGGTGGTGTCATAACTTTCCAGCTGCTTTCAAGATGCGGTTACAGTTTCGGTTTGTGGGGTTCACAACTTGGTCATGGTCACTTGTAGCATACTAGCATTTTCCCTGTTTCATATTTCCTATACTCTTGTTCGATTATGTGGTTCGTGTCGAGAATATTACATCCCTGCTAAGGGAGTTTGTACTTCTACGGTTCTTGTGGTGTTATTTGGCTTTCTATATGACTTCCTGCATTTTCCATTTGTAGCGAAAGTCTGGAAGTCCTGTTGGCATATTGAATTAGAAACAATTTGCCGCGGTCATGAGTCATGTAAAATGGATAATAGCCTCCAACCCGAACATGTATCTACTCTCATTCATATGATGCATTCGTAACATGCCCAGTTGGATCCATAATGCGAAAATATACAGTCAGTAAGAAAGCAGGTGGACTTCCCTGGAAAGTACAAATTGCTACCCGTCTTGAAGGACTCACCACCATGGGTGGAGAAAAAGAGCAGCCAAGCCCGGGCAAGGATGGGACTCAGGAAGCCGAACTGGCAGCCCTCCTTGGCCCTTCACAAGACAAGAATGATTCTTTAAGTATATCTCCAAACGAACACAAAAAAAGGAGCAGTGCTGAGAATATTTTCACATTAAGCGTGGTCCGGAGTGTAGCTAGTTTCACCCAACATCGCCTGTCCTGCTGCTACTGTTGGGGTCGGAGTCTGACTATGGGCGGCGCCTGGCTGATTCAACGTCAATGGGGGCGCTCTCGCTGCAGCAGCAGCCTGGAGTCTTTGATCCAAGGCCTTGAGAGCCAGCGCGCGTCGTCGCTCGGCCTCCTCCCGCTTGGCTGTGGCTCGTCCCCCGCGCTGGTTGGTAAGAAGGCTGGGAAGACCGGCTTCGCCGCGGGCCAGGACCTGCTGATTGCCGGATGCGATGTCCTCCTCGGAAAAGGGGGTGCAGACTCTCACCGCAACCAAGAGCGCATAGACCTGGTCGGAGAAGAAAGCGATGGGCGGCTGGATGATGTCGGGGAATAGGCATGCGAATGCGAAGGTCTCGCTCGCGTCACCCCTGATGCCCAGTCCGTCGGTCGAGGTGCCGGTCAGGTCGGGCTGGCGCTTGAAGAATCGCAGGTAGGTCCAGCTCGTCACGAGACCAAGCCAGGAAAGGAGCGCGGCGGCCCGGGTGCCGACGACTACACCGCTGATCGTGTTCAGGAGGAGGAAGAGGGCGGGGAAGTGCTTCACCCGCATCTTCACCAAGCCCTGGAAGATGGTGACGGTGTGTTCGGGGACGAGCTGCTTAAAGGCGACGAGGAAGGACGCCTGAATCGAGATGCCGCCGCAGATCTGCGTGACACTGGACGCCGGGAAGTCAGCAGGGAAAGCGCACGATGTGGTGCATTCGCGAGGGGTGAAAGGGGCGTACCCGCTGCTGGCGCTGCCGCTCATCGCAGTACCTAAGAGATAGATAGGTACGATGACCACATTAGGGATCACTGCGATCGTGAGGATGAACTTGGCAAACTCTCGTGAACCCCACGCCCGCTCCAGGTACTTCCCGCCGTAAAAGAGGGTGGCGGCGTTCAGAAGAACAGTGAAGATGTTCCGCTCCACAAACGTAGCAGTCACGAGCGTCCACGGGTAATAGAGGAGATATGACGGAACAAGCGTAAGGTAGGGTATGATGGGGGTGACGGTCGGTGTGCCCCCCGTGGTGTCAATTTGGCGCCATCGGGCAATGTTGTACAGCAAGGAGAGGGTAAGGAGACTGACGAGGCAGATTCGGGTGGCCGGAGGGATGTTCACTCGGAGAGCCATGATGAAAGAGGGACTGAGAATAAGAGCTCTTGCGGTTGCTAGACCGCAGGCTGATTGACGGAGCCCAGCTGGGAGATGTGAGGTTGTGAGGAGGGACAGCGAAAGTGGTTGAAGGAAAGATAGAAATTCAGGCCGAATCAACTCAGCTACTATTATTAAGGTGTGCGGAGAGAACAAACACCTCCCGAAGAACAGTCGGGAGTCCCGAGACGAGTCCTTTTAGGGATAAGCTGCAAGGATACCTACTACTGTAGTAGGATCGCATAACTATATCTGATTGGTCACCTTGCAGGGCCTTACCAGAACGGGGTCTCATCCTTAAATGGAAGAGCCTGGCATCACCGGTGCTTGGACCTTTTGGACCACGGAGTATGTACGTACCTAATACCTAGCCTTATCACAGATTGTGGAGTAAATACTAGAAGTAGGGGGGGGAAAAGGTTTCCAGCGTGGCCCGAGTCATTCTTTAAGATTTCTTCCGTATAATAGCGAAGATTGAATACATCATGGTGACAATGGAGTCTGTCTTTGTTCGGGCCATCCGACTTAGCATGACCCTGATGACAATCGGGCATGTGCTCCGAATTCTCCCCTGCAGTATTCCTACTGTAGCAGTCTTCTGATATGGTTCGTTGACAAAAGGTGGGGAGCATAATTCATATCCATGCAAAAGCTAGACTCTAGACAGGAGGTAACACAGAGCGACATTTACATTTATTTGCACCGGCGGGGAGCGGGAGGGATTTAGCCCACAATGCATGCATGCACCAAAGATGATGTACAACGAGCGGATCGACCGGCCAGCCCAGCAAAAGGATGGACCGCACCAAGATCCAGATCGACTATTGACTACAACCCCTGTGGATGAGTACGATCTGACATATACTGACTATCGCTGAGAGTCTCTAGGTATTGAAGCATTGAAGTAGACATTGTCTACGAGCTGAAGACAGATCGATGGCAATCAAATCCCCCGTGACGAATTAGAGGGGTAATTGTTCCAGCCCAGCAGCCAGCCTAGCCCTTAACCATGTGTTCAGGAAATGATGCTCCATGGAAATGCAGTCGACCTGATCAGAATAAGGTGACCAACCAGAAAATAAAAAGAGAGTTGGCCCCGTTTGCACTAGTCCCAACCCGGCCCAGCGGCCAGGTCGATCCGCTGGCCGTCAATTTGATGGTAATTTGATGGTACGGGTTTAGTCAACTGCACGCTAACCATGGCCTAGACGCCACAACGAGTCAAGCGCCCCCCCCATCATCCCCCGAAATTGTCCCAAGTCAACACCGTCCGTCCTTCTGTCTGGCAGTCTGTCTGTGTCGAAATTGTTCAGTCACAGATTCAATCATTTTCTGGCTGTTACTGCTGAAGTTGAAAAACCTAGAATTGAGAAGCACTGAACGAACAGACCGACAGACTGTTAGACTGTTAGACTGTCTGCCTGTCTGACAGAAGACATAATTGGAAAAACACATCTGAAAAAGAGTGTTTGGAGGGTCGTCCATCCGAGTGTCCGGTCTGAACCTTTCTCTCTCTCTCTCTCTCTCTCTCTCTCTCTCTCTCCCTCTCTCTTTACCCACATACCGTACCTGGTCTTGCTGCTGCTGCTCCTGCTGCTAGACTACTGCCCCGAAACTAAGGGTAGTTCCTCATCCGTCCGTCTGGCCTCCCTCTAACTTAACCTCTCCATCAGTCAACTCAACTCAAATCTCCCTTTAGAGATCGCCCGCTGCCAACCCATCTCATTCCCCCCAATTATTTTCGTATCTCTTCTCTATTCCTACAGTTCTCCACGGACCCTCTCTCCTTTGGTTCTCTCTTTCTCTCTCTTTTGCCCCCCCTCATCATCCCCCCTCCTCGCCCCCCATCCGCCCCTCTCTTCTTTCTTCCCAAACATTTGGTGTTGCTTCTCCGGTCTCTGCAGTTCGCTAGCGGGTCTACCATCGTCAAGCCACACGTTGGTGTCGATTTCCTCCCGTCCCGATATTATTCGTTCTTCACATTTCCCTTTCAACCTCCATTTCGTACTGCTGTCAGAGAACCTTGAAACTTCTCTTTCGTCCTAACAATCTCGTCAGTGGGAGCTTGTAGAATGTTCCCTAGTCATTTGCACACTTTGTGACCATCTTACTGCCTTTCTCATCTGACATTTGTGGCCTGCGTCCGGGCCCTGCATCTTTAACCTCCCCCTTCGCATACTGGTCGTCTCCCTTGTCACGGCCTTGGCTGCGTCTTTACCCGTCTCGTTCTCCCCTCTTCTCCAGCAGAGCTCCCAGCTTCGAGAATTCTTAGCACGAAAGAATTTGCTCCACAGTGCTTAATCAGTCGACTCCCGGGAACTCTCACATCTTCTGAAGCTTCATTTTCCCATCTCGCGCCGTTGCTCATCTGTCTCGTCGGAGAAGCTTTTCACTTCTGGCATGCTAGCGGACCCTACATCTTACTAGCTGTCATACATGTAACAATGGCACACCCTGATCTCACATCACACCATGTCAATTACCTAATATGGAGGTATGTATCAATTTCCATTTGAGCCAACCTCGTTCCTGTTTCGTCTCAGCGCAGTCACTGGCTGTGGCCCTGGTGCATCTTCCGCTGACTCCCTGATAGGTACCTCCAAGAATCAGGTAAATTCATGTTTTCTCTGGTGGTTGACAAAACGTTCAAGCATTTGTTAGTTCCGCTGACGCTCGTTTATAGGACATGGCGAAGCTGCAATCACATTGCAGCGCGCGTGGAATCATGACCCGCAGAGTTTGCCATTTGCCCCATACATCAAAACCCATGCTCTTGTCTCTTTAGTACAAAAAGGCCTACAGTATTACGAACTGGAGCATTCTATTGATCGGGTATGAACACAATTCTTTCCATCTTATCCTCAAGTATCTATCTTCACCATCCAACCCTTGGGAGCCATTTTGCGTGGATTTGAAAAACGAAGATTGCGAAGATGGCGCATAGTCTAATTTGCAACATAGGATGGAAATGCGACATCTTTTTCACCATCGACTTATTTTTTCGGACCAGCTCCTTTGGAGCCGGAGACGTCAAAGGTGCAAAATGGCCCGGAGGAGGCAGCAGTTAGCACAGACCAGGCGCCTGTCTCGCCCGCAAGCAAAGTTGCGCGCGAGAGCAGCGGCGGCGGCGGCGACGGCGTGACCAATGGTCATTTGACGGCCGAGGTTGCCGCCCCCCAGCCCGTCCCAAATGCTAAGAAAGCTCGCAAAAGCGACCGCCCAGAAACTAACGGTGATGAGATGCCGATGGAAGTAGATTCCAATGGGGTCACACACTCAGAGGTCAAAGCCGCAGTGGCAGCCGAGGAATCGCCATCAACAGCCGAGATGGCGGTGGATGGGGATGGCGACGTGAGCATGGGCATCCGACCGGAATCGCAGGACCACCAGGAACCACCCGCACCACCACCGCCAACCTTTACCCTGACAACCGGCCACAGCGTTGGCGTACAGATCACCCCCGCCAAGGCGGCCGACCTGGCACCCGACACCGCCCTCCTGGAGGTGGCTGGTGACGATCACGTGACGCGATCACTGTGGCGTCCCAATGACCCCACCGTTGTCGTCGCCGCTGGTGATACATTCTGTAGTCTATGGAGATTATCGTCAACCGCGCCTCCGGTGCAAGAAAAACTTGTCGAAAACAATGGCGACCGTACATGTGTTTCAGCAGTCTCCTGGGAGCCCAACGGACACAAGTTAGCTGTGGCGACATACAATGACATGAGAGGCTCGATCACGATGTATGACGTCTTTGGACACGCCGTGGACTTGCTCCCAGAGGTACCGCGGATGATTACCGGCTTGCATTGGGCGGGAAATGGTTCGAAATTGATTGTGGTTGCTTCCGATAGTCGAATTTCCGAGCTTGCTCTGTGGGACGATTCCCTACGTCCGGATGAATTCCCCTCCCCGCAGATCATTGATGGGACTGTACTCGATCTCTGCTGGCTGGGATGCAGCCAAGTCTATGCTTGCGGCCCTGGCACTGTCTATCAGTGTGATGTGGATTCAAGCGTTCACATCTCAAAGACCTTCAACTCGAGCAATGCAGAGAGGCTTTGGGCTTTCATCCGGTGTGCTAATGTTGGCTCCTCACCCGTGGCCGTTGCCGCATCCTCTGCCAATGCTGCCCTCTGGGTACCGACTCACGATATACACCTCGACAATGCTCACGAAGGCGAGATCACTGCAATTGAAATCAAACCAAATGGAGAACAGTCTGCGGTAACCCAAAATGTCTTCATGGCATCCTCTTCAACGGATGATACGGTGAAAGTCTGGCGAATAGATCTGGAATCAAAGCGTTTCGAATGTATTCATCAACTCTCCCTCGGTCCCTCATCTCCCGCTCTGGCTGCTAGCTTCTCACCAGATGGCTACGCGCTTGCGGCTGCCAGCAAGGACAGTCTGCTTATCTGGAACGCACAAAGAGGCGGGACCGCGATGGCTGCATGGAAAGCCCCAGGAGGTGAAGAGCGGAAAGCAGAAAATGAATCAGGGGGCCCCGTCAACGGACCTAATGGAACTACAGAACCGGTTCTAGATCGTTCTCTGGCGTGGGATACTGATGGCAAGAAACTTGCGTTTGGATTTGGTAACCAGGTATGGCAATTTCGACCCTGGCGAGTTCAACATGCTAATTAGGATAAAATAGTTGGCCATTGTCAATCTGCAGCGCTGAGTTGTTCAAATCGATGACATTGCCACCATCATTCAGATTCTTGCGACACCATTTTGAGATTATGATCGATGACTATTCGATGCACATACTGTATGTCACTTCATTCAGCGGCGATGAAGGCAAACCGGGAATACAAGCCAGCTGCAACATCATGGCTTTGTGCCTCAAACAGATCTCATCTTTGCGCTCCTGGTTCTCGGCAGGCCCCGATGTACCACCTTATCGAAGCGCAATCCCGGAGAGCATCCACCACGTCTAAAGAATACACCTTTACAGCTATACTACCATAATTATAGTTCTTGCTTCGATAAATACTTGGGTTAGATCACTCTTAAACGGCGCAGGTTGGACTCAGGCAGCAAAAGCGGCGGTTGGCGACTTCACGGGTTGATCACGGTGGCTCTTGTGACTTCATTTCGCTCTCTTCTTTTTTCGCACTGTACCAATTGTTTTTGGTCGACTGATTGGGCGCAAGTGCGCGCCGCCTCATCTCAGATCTAGTGGGGTAACGCCTCCTCAGAAACCTCTGGCATCCCGGCTCTGGGTAGCATCATCGGTGCTTGGTATCACCAATTACATGTCCATTTCCTCTAAAGCAGCGATTCCTAGCCTCATCAATCCAGACTTGTTTGGGAATGATCCCTCTGTCTTTGCATCTGCTCCCTTCTTTGTTCCCTTCGCAGGTCGCGATCCTTCTGTCGAATGTGAAAACCCTCCTCGACGTCCTTCCAACCCCGCATCCATGCCATGATGCCTTCAAAGAGTGCTTCTCCGTCGTCATTGAACTGTTCTTCCTTGGCACACTTCGTCCATCGCCGTTGACTCTTTCGCCGATACTTCATCGTGGGCCCCCCCGCCACAGCTAAAAGATGCTGCTTGTGCCAGTCGTCCACCCAAATTTCCAAGCCATTGATCGTTCCTTGCATGGCCTCCCGTTCCGCCGAGTCTTCGAGAATATCTTTCCGACTAGTATCGACATATCAGTATGCTAATTACAGCAAGGCAACAGACAAGAATCATGAGGCGTCACTTACAGTTCGTGTATCTCGTCGTCTAGCTCTGCCAGTCTCTGTGTCAACACCTGACGCTCCTGGGTGAGCAAACTGTGAATTTCAAGCGACTCTCTGCGGCGCTGGCTGAACTCCGTCTTCATCGCTGTAACTTCGTTGAGAAGATCTCGCAGCTGAGAGTGCGATATCTCCTGGACATCACCGAGATGATTCGCTGTGGTCGACACTGGTGTGATGGAACTCATATGTGGATTTCGAGGAGAGTCTACTGGGCTAGGCGGTCGAGAATGCGCACGGGGCCGACAACGGGCGACTTCTTGTGAGAATGCCGGACGCGGATCAAGCAGGGCCTCCATCTCCTGGAGGCAGTGGTGGATTGTGGTGGAGTCTGATATAGAAATCGAATTGCTTTCGGACAGAATTTGAGCCACTCGGATGAGACGTGCAGGCAATAAGGCTGCATCATTTATCTCGCTTTCGAGGATATGCGAAGATCCATCGTGGTCTGTGAGAGTCTTATCCCATGCTTGCTCGGCTACCGATGATGGCGGCGAGGGCTGTGAGTAAGATGTCTGATGCTCCATGGAGGGCTATTCCGGGGGTTCAAAGACGTTGTTGTCTTCTCGTTTTCTATAATTGGATCCTATCGTAGTGCCACTTATTCCCTTATCTCGATAGTCTCTTAGAAATGTCAGGCCTATGAGCATAGAATTTGAGGGTCGGTGCAAGGGGGCGGATTACAAGTAGCGTGCTGCAAGCCCGTGCACACAGGAGAAAAAGGGTGAAATGTACCCTTCTTTCTTTAGACTGACGTGCAGTGATACCCAAGAACAGGTTTGGGCGAAGGTATTAAAAACAACAGCTCACGTCTGGCCTCAGATGATGATGATGACTGCTGTAACAATGCTTCCAGCAAGAACAACAGCTAATCAGGTTCGCGGAGGATTCCCACAGCAACCGGGGAATAACTTGGGTTGGGCGACAGGATGGCAAAGGAGCTTGATAGGTAGAAAAGAAAGAGTATATTATAATATCCTGACTTGAAACTAGGGAACGATCCCGAAGGTCCAAACTTCAGTAGACAGACACCCAAGCAAGGGAATTGCAGGAGGAACAATGGGATTGTTGACAGTCGGGCTGTCAATAACGGTAGTTAGCTAGTTAGTTAACTCGCTGGATGATAATGATGAATAAGAATCGGGATGAATGCCACCGTCTATCAGGCCGGTAACGCTAGTCCCGGTTGGGAGAATGGCAAGCCAGTCAATTGAGGCATCCACTGGGCACTGATACAGTCTGGATGGCCACTTCGGGAACATATCAATCTTCAATCATTGAACTTAGTACTCTGTACTGAATCACTTTACGGAGCTTTTGCTTTTCTCGTTCCTCGGCATCGCCTTAGCGGTGGCTTATTCTTCTTCTTCCTCTCTCACTGTCATCCCATCCCACTCTCCCATTCTTTCCACTGTGAGAAGCCTCTTTTTATACTAATATCCATTGCCTCTGCTCGCCCGCCCGCCCCGCCTGCCAGCAAATCCTCCCCCTCCATCCTGGGCTCAGCTCCGGTTCACTTCCGGACTCGGGCTCTTTTTGATTGTCCCTCCCTGCCAATCTTCTCCCGCCTCTCCCCCATCCGTTACTTTTTCCCGCACACCACCAACTCCATACACAAAAGATGGCGCCGTCTGTAAGTGCTTTCTAGTTCTTGCATTGTCTCTAAACATGTAACATGCATCGCGCTCGACGAGAGTTACAAACATCACTGGTACGAAAGTGGTTGCATGCTAATCCCTTCTGACTCACCCAGATCACGATTGTGCCGTCTCTCGAGACTGCAGGCGAGGTCATCGATTCCGTCCGAGACTCCAAGTTTGCTCCCAACCTTTTGCCGTTGGTTACTTCTATCTCAGCCGACCTCTTGACTCCTACCCTGGCATATCTGAAGATTGCAGAGAAGTGAGTCGTTTGCCGCCCGCGACCTTCGCCGCTAAGTAGGCGCGCTGACCGGTTTAGATCGAAGTTGTCGTTCCTCTACGAAAGTGCTGCCACCACTGAAACCATCGGAAGATACAGTTTTGTTGGAGCTGGTATGCGGTACCCTTCCTAGCCCACTTTCCCCGGTTTTCGAGATCCAAAGCTCGTGACTGATTCGCCCGTCTCCTTTTTTTGTGCGTGCGCAGATCCCCGCAAAGTTATCAAGACTGGCGCTGGCCATGGGCCTGAGTGTGATCCGCTGCCGATTCTGGAGGAGGAGTTGTCCGGATATCGCGTCGCGACAGTACCCGGCTTGACTCTCCCCCCTCTGACCGGAGGTGCTATCGGCTACGTTGGTTACGACTGTGTGCGGTATTTCGAACCTAAGACGGCCCGCCCAATGAAGGATGTGCTGGGTATTCCCGAGTCGCTGTTCATGCTCTTCGACACTATCGTCGCTTTCGATCACTTCTTCCAGGTTGTCAAGGTCATCACATACGTTCCCATTCCCAGCAGCAAGGCGGAGCTCGAGGCGGAGTACCGCAAGGGTCAGGAGGCCCTTCAGCGCATTATCGCGACTCTCCTACGCCCCGACCACCCACTTCCACCTCAGGGTCCTATCCTACAGAACCAGGAGTACACGTCGAACATCGGACGCGAAGGCTACGAGCGTCATGTTACTCGCCTGAAGGAGCACATCTCCAAGGGTGACATCTTCCAGACCGTGCCCTCGCAGCGGTTGTCCCGCCCCACCTCCCTCCACCCCTTCAACCTTTTCCGACACCTGCGCACCGTCAACCCGTCACCATACCTTTTCTACATCGACTGCGAAGACTTCCAGCTGGTTGGTGCCAGTCCGGAGCTGCTGGTCAAGGAGGAGAAGGGCCGCATCATCACACACCCGATCGCGGGTACAGTAAAGCGCGGCCGGACGCCGGAAGAAGACGAGGCCTTGGCCACCGAGTTGCGCAGCAGTCTGAAGGACCGCGCGGAGCACGTTATGTTAGTGGATCTGGCACGCAACGACGTGAACCGAGTATGCGACCCGACGACGACACAGGTGGATCGGTTGATGGTGGTGGAGAGATTCTCGCACGTGCAGCATCTCGTGTCGCAGGTCTCGGGTATCTTGCGGCCGGAAAAGACGCGCTTCGACGCATTCCGATCGATTTTCCCTGCGGGAACGGTGTCGGGCGCACCCAAGGTGCGGGCGATGCAGCTGATCGCGGAGCTGGAGGGCGAGAAGCGCGGTGTGTATGCGGGTGCGGTGGGTTACTTCGGCTATAACATCGCCAGTGCGAATGGAACGGCAGAAGTGCCGGGTGCGATGGACACTTGCATTGCGCTGCGGACCATGATGGTCAAGGACGGGGTGGCTTACCTGCAGGCGGGAGGAGGCATTGTGTTCGACTCAGACCCGTACGATGAGTATGTGGAGACGCTGAACAAGCTGGGAGCGAACATTGCCTGCATCAAGGGCGCTGAGGCCAAGTACCTCAGTCTGGAGGAAGAGCAAAAATCCTAAAATAGCACTTTTTTGTCCTCTCCTTGTTCAGATTTCTAGTTTCGACTTCTTCTCTTTCATCTCTTCAGGCTTTAGATGACATGACTTTTCAAAGTGAGCAATGGACATGGGATGTAGACCACTCTTCGATGACTGGTAGCTAGATGTTGTCAATAATCGAATTCAAACTTTGGAAAGAAATCCGGGTCCCCGGAGATGACATAAGGTTTGAGCCGACAAGGAGGACCAGGAACCGCATAAATTCTGCTGCCTGCAACTTCCACCATCTTTGCAGAGGGAGGGGGGGGGAGTTCAGACCCTTTTTCTTGTCACTCAGTGTCAATTAAAAAGATCGCATGGACGGGGTAATGATCGGGGGGGTCAGTCAAGATGAGGCCGAACGTGGTTTCAATCTGCAAGAAAGGCCGGTCCTGCCTGCGATGACGTCGACTGCGAGGCCGGCCAGGCGCTAAGCACAACACACGGGGTTGATGGCCTGCACCGCCTCGGAAAGAGAGCAGACTCAAGTGTCTAGAGTTGGTTATGGGTCTTGGAAAGGCTTTGAATCTCTAGCCTAGATTTTTTTTTTTTTCACTTTTCCGACTTGGAAGGAAGTGCGTCGAATGATTGTTGTATAGGTAGTGTGTTCAAGTGTGTATAGGAGAATGGTCAATTGACGTCAAGTGATGGTGGAAGTGGTAACTAACCCTATAATATTGAATAGCATGGAAACACTTTATAGATGGTAGGGAGTAAAGATAGCATGAATGTCATTAATAGAGGAAACATAGTCCAGATGGAGAGTAGAGGAAGAGGAAGAGGAAGAGAAAGGAATGACACCATCCCAAGTAGTTCCATCATCGCTCGGTTTCCTTCTCCTGACCATCTCATCCATCACTATCAATTTCGATAAAATCTTTCTCCTTTCTTCTTAGCTCTTCCGGTCTCCATAGTATTTGACCGACAATTCTCCCTCCGGTTGACCTTGAATAACTTTTTTGTACCGTCCCAATTCCTTCTTCGTCCTTGTACACTGTCTGGGTGCCCCCTATCCGACTGGCCGCTGCCCGAGGGAAGTGAATGAACGCCCGAGAAGGCAGATTCGACAACCTGACGCAACTACACCCTTGGAAGAGAGTTCCTTTGCATTTAACACGAGCGCATTGCATCCGAGCTCAGTAAGACCGGAAATCCCTGCTATTCCAGAACGGCTTAGAGGGTGTGGTTGTGAAGTAAATTGGCTGGAAGCTATTGAACGGTCTTCCGGTGGCACCCAATCTTTTAGTCCGCCCGATCTCTCTCTCTCTCTCTCTCTCTCCAAACAACCGACTTCCTCTTCTCTTCTCTTCCTCTCTTCTTCTTCTCCTCCTCCACAACTCCTCCCTTTCCCTCACATCTCTTCTTCCTCTTCTTCCAACTCCATTATCCTATTTCCGACCTTTCACTGCTATCTACAGTCGCGATCCCCTGTTATTCGGATTACCCTGAATTGCACCCAGTCTTTCCCCGCCGGGTGCCAGAACGCTGAGTGACAATTCCGAACGCGGCTTACACACGCCTTTCCCACCGTTCTAAGCGCGATAAGGAGTCGGACTGGTTCTACTCCCCATCGCAGTTGCTCCATCCTCTCCAGCTTCATTGACGCCCACTTCTGCGCGATCGCCCTGTTCGCCTCGCTCACAACCTCTCTCCCTCCCTAATCATCCCTCTTACGCAAGCCAAAGGCGGAAAGGGCCGCCTAGTCTATCCTCACTTGTCCCATACACACACGCAATACCGCCACCATGTCCAAAGTCGTGCGCAGTGTGAAAAACGTCACCAAGGGTTATTCCTCCGTGCAGGTCAAGGTTCGAAATGGTACGTTGGACTGTTGCTGCCCGCTTATCTTGCCTCCGATCGGCTGTAACCTACGATACACCCTCCTTATCGTCATAACTTCCACTCAATTAAGGATCACCTCCATTCCGGCATTTTCTCCATTGGATGAGTTCATAGTCGATTGACGCTAATGTCTCATTTCTTCTTCCCTGTACAGCTACGAGTAATGATCCGTGGGGGCCCACTGGCACCGAGATGGCCGAAATCGCCGCCTTGACCTTCAGCAGGTAGGCTACCCCGCGTCCTCCGTGGCCTGCATGGTCCCGCGACTCAAACTGACCCCCTCGTGCAACCATCTAGCCCCACCGATTTCTACGAGATCATGGACATGTTGGATAAGCGCTTAAACGACAAGGGCAAAAATTGGCGCCACGTTCTCAAGTCATTGAAAGTCTTGGATTACTGCCTGCACGAAGGCTCCGAGTTGGTAGTAACGTGGGCTCGTAAGAATGTCTACATCATCAAGACTTTGCGCGAATTTCAGTACGTTGATGAGGACGGACGCGATGTCGGACAGAATGGTAGGTTTTAAAAGGGGTGGCTGGGGTGATCTACGTCATATCTGGCTAACCGTTCGATTTACAGTCCGTGTGGCCGCCAAGGAACTCACCTCGCTCGTTCTGGACGAAGACCGATTGCGCAGCGAGCGCTCCGATCGCAAGCTCTGGAAGTCCCGGGTGAGCGGTCTGGATGACCACCAAGGAGGCTACGCTCCAGAGCCCCGTCGCGAGCGCCGCGAGCGTCGCCGCACCACGAATGACGACGACGACGCCGAATACCGCTTGGCAATCGAGGCGAGCAAGTATGAAGCCGAGGAGGAGCGCAAGCGCCGGGCTAGGGAAGCGGCCGCGGCCGACGACGATGAGGATTTGGCGAAGGCAATCAAGCTGAGCAAGGAAGAAGAGGAGCTGCGCAAGCGGGAGCTGGAGGAGAGCAACGCTCATTCGCTGTTCGATGATGCCCCTACGCAGGTCGCCCAGCCGCAACCTACCGGATACAACCAGGGTTATCAGCAGCAGAGCGCGGTCGACTGGTTCGGCAACCCGATCAACCCTCAGCAGCCACTGACAACTGGATATTTGAACAACCAATATGCCCAGCCTACTGGTTTCCAGAGTCAGATGACCGGTATGCCCAATGGATATGGCAACGGATTCCAGGCGCAGCCCACCTCGTTTGACCAGAACCCCTATGGCCAGGCGCAAAACAACTATTTGCAGCCGCAGGCCACTGTACAGCCACAACATACAGCATTCAATGTCAACAACCCCTGGGGAGGTGACGCATTTTCCCAGCAGCAACAGCAGCAACAACCGCAACAGCAGCAGTTTCAACAACCTCAGGATAACTTCTTGTCGGCGGGTACGAACAACCCATGGGCTAGCCCACAGCCAGCCGATGCTCTGAAGCCGATGCCCACGGGATCGAACAATCCATTTGCACCACGTACTCAGCAGTTCCAGAGCCGCCCCGCTACTACGGGACCTCCATCACTGAATACTTTGGCGGAAGAGAGGGTCACGAACCAATTCACTTCGCCTAACCCGATCGCGAACTACCAGACACAGCCACAGTCACTTGCACCGCCCCAGCAGTCTTTCACGCCGCAGAAGACCGCACCCACTCAGATGCTGGATCCGCATCGCGCACAGTTGAACGCACTCTTGGCTTCTGGAGAGGGACAAGACACTTTCGGAAATGTGGGAGATCTGCGGATTCCCGCCCAGCACACGGCTCCGGGTACATTTGTCAACTCGGCCGGACAGGGATTGGACAAGCTCCGGGCCACGCGGACGGGCAACAATCCTTTCTTCAACCAGCCGCAGCAGCAGTTCGTTCCACAGCAGACGGGGTTTGCGCAGCCGGTCAACAACCCTTGGGGGGGACAGCAGACGTATCATCAGCAGCCTCAGCAGGGTGGCAGTTTGATCGATTTGTAGGACCGAGGGGTGGACTGGTGTATTGACGGCGAGTGGGGGGGCTGGAATTAATCCTGATTTTGATATCTAAAGCCCGTTGTCCCCCGGGCTTTCTTATGTTTGTTATTATTTGCCTTCACTTGTTTCTTATTACTTTCCCCCCTTTATAGTTGATATCAAGAGTCATCGAATTCGGATACCAGGTTTCTTGTTGTTATCTTTATTGGTATTGGTTGGTGCCATCTTTTACAGTCAACACATCTTTTACAGTCAACACATCTGTTTTCTCTGGTCAAGCTCAGGCCGGGTTGAGCATTGGATAATCTTCCACATCGTTCGCTCGATGCCTTGCTCACATGACCACCGCGGTACGACCTGCTTGTCCTGCTTGTCAACTCGCACGAGCCACCTCGCTCATGTAGATCCTCACTTGTATGAACCCCTCGCTCGCGGGAGTCATCACTCGCATAAACTGTTTTGCTTACAGGAATAGCCCTACTCATATAAATTGCCTCGCTTGTACGAAGCCCTACTAGCATACCGCAGCGGACCTCTAGCGCTCAGCACCTTGACATCAAGCTTCAAAAGGACCCCTTCTTTTTTTGACCGATAGAAGGCCCACTACCCTCAGTATCAAGGAATTAGTGCTTCTCATGAGTAATACCCCAACTATGTAGAGTTTCTCTACTGATACACTGCAGCTGATATTCGACCATATGGACTGATTGATTTTAAGTAAAAAGATCTACACCTCGACCCCTTTGGTAGAGGGCTTGTTATAGTTACTTTCCAAACCAAACCTAGAGGTACCAAAGACATGTACCCTCCGTGGCCACGAATTTTACAACTCTCCGGGACCTACTAGTAGAAGCAGCTCAGAACGCCTTACAGATTTAGTAGTAAAGATGTAAATTATTTTACAAATAATATAAGAAAACTCATTAATATACTAAACAATTAAAAGCCCGAAACTTAAAACTATTTGAGAATTTTTACCATTTTGTTGAACCACTATATGCACGGATTATATTTTCAATTTTTCCAGAAAGTATTCTTGTTAAGACTGGCAGAATAAGCTGGCCAATTTTCTTCCAAGTCTGTATATAAAATTTTTTAAATCAACGTCTTGTCGCTGAAGTTATCCGGAGAATAACATCAAATCCAATTCTTGATTTAAATTTTATATAGTTTCAATAGGGTCGAGGTCAGAAGAAATAGAAAACCCTGAAAATCAAAGCAATTCGGTAATATAATATAATATATTATATTAATCTTCTTAATTAGAAGGTGGATAGGCGTTACAAGAGACGCTATATAGAACTAAGAAAGGTGGCTGCAGAACGGCCTTAGCATGTTTTAAAATTTGTGGCCACAGAGGGTAATTGACTCAGATGTTCATTTTCAATTATTTTATTCTTATTTGGTTGATTTGGGAAAATGTCATACCGGCGATGCGACCCTCTGTCCCTCGTTTTTGTTCTTGGCTTGCCCGAATAGAACAAAGGCCGGTGGCTAACCTCGGATGAAGCAACAAAGGGTCTAAAGATATCATCCAAGTACAGTATCTGAACCACCCTGTGCCTCTAAAGTGATCGTTGGCGAAAGAATTGAAGGAGGCCGAAACTGAGAAGGTACTAGTCTAGCAAGCTTTTTCAAATCAAGGGGGTCGTAAAGAAAAAAGGAGAAAAGAAAGGAAAAGGAGGCAAGATCCAATGTCGTACTCTGACTTACTTGTCCTGGCAAAGTTGCCTATACTACCTGTTGAAGACTAGCTGAAAAGGTTATCTCTCCACCTGCAGGTGGCTACTACTGAGTACTACTACTACTGAGACCTATGTGGTAAGATTATAAAGGCTGGCATCTATGGACGGTATAGCTTCGAGCCTGAAGCTTGGACTACTCCCACGGAAATCAAGTATTGCAATAGCTGACCAGGTAATCAATACCATGTTTGTCGAAATGAAGCATAAAAGACACATTAGGATTCCAGCAATGATTGCTGTGTAGTCGTATAGTACCATGGGACATGATCTTAGCCCTGAAGCCCTAGAAGCCCGAGAAGAGCCCCCCCCCCTAAAGTCTCATGAACGATATAAATGCCTTTCGAGGTATACGAGTGCTTCCATTCTTGAAAACTTCCTTTGCACATATACTCCAGATCCAGCAGAGATCGGTATGAGCGACTTTTTCTTCGCCCGGCAGCAGCAGTTGTATACCAATTTCTCCCGCAATGTTACTTCCGTCCCGGTTTCTTTGTCTACCCTTCTGTGCCATCCTCCTCGTTCTACTTCTATGGAGGCTGCCAATCAGAGGTTCTCCGGTATTCTGTCGCAGTGACCCGCCCTTGCCAGTCCAGTCTCTGGGTAATATCGACTGGTCACGGTTTGCCTACGTGCAATATGCTACCAACACCGCCTATCTTTGCAACTCGGTGATGATTTTTGAGAGACTTCACCACTTGCTAAGCCAGCCAGATTGCGTTCTGATGTATCCTTCGCATTTCGATCCAGAGATGGACTCCATCGAAGGTGGGTTACTGCGCAAGATGCACGCGCGATACCGCGTGCGGCTGGTTCCGATTGACGTGCAGAGTCGAAGCAGTAGTGATGGTGAGGAATTCCATTGGGGAAAGAAGAGATTTGGACTAACTCTCAACTCAGTCACATGGGCAGAGAGCTATACTAAGCTTCTTGCTTTCAACCAAACCCAGTACGCGCGGGTGTTGAGTCTAGACTCTGATGGGACAATCTTGCAGGTATGTTCCCCCCCCCTCAATGCTGGCTGGCTGTCTGAACAAATACTGACAGTCACCCCCTCAAAACCCCTACCAGGCAATGGATGAATTGTTTCTTCTCCCCCCGGTCCCCGTGGCAATGCCACGCGCGTACTGGCTCGGGTTCGATCATCGCCTGCTAACCTTCGCGGTGATTTTGATTCAGCCCTCGGAATCCGAGTTTGGTTCCATCTGGGAGAGGATCCAAGTGGCCGGGAAATCCGACTACGACATGGAGATCCTGAATGATCTGTACCAGGATAGTGCGATGGTCCTGCCGCACCGTCCTTATATGCTCTTGACCGGCGAGTCCCGTTCCAAAACTCACGCGAATTACCTCGGCGCCCCGCACACCAGATGGGACCCTGATTTGGTCTTGTCAGAGGCCAAATTCCTGCATTTCTCGGATTGGCCGGTCTCCAAGGCAAGTTCTGCACAAACTGGTCTATCCAACTGGTTTTCCTCCTGTTGTTTTGGGTGTCCTTACTGACATCGGTCGATCCAATCAAAAAGCCTTGGCGGAAGACCCCGGGGCCGGTCATGGACAAAGAACAACCGGCCTGTCACAAAGATACCACCCAGACGGGGATGCAAGATTGTCGCTCGTGTGAGCTCTGGTTAGGCTTCTACCGGGATTTCGCCGAGCGTCGACAGGTACGAAGCTCTGTTTTCGTCACTGGAGTATCTCTCCCCCCGCTAGTACTTACAGTGCGTTTAGAGAATCTGTGGATTGCATGTAGACTGAACATTTGGCACGGAATTCGTCAGGACTGGACTGGCGATCACTAGTCAACACATCTTGGTCGTGTGTCTTTGGAAAAAAGAGGGGGTTGGCCATCATTTGACAATATAGACTCCCGTTGGTTATGTGCTGAAAGCTGTGGCTAATCTCTCTTCATGTAGCACCTGCGCCGCGCCTTAGTAAATGTGTTGCATACCATCGTTCCTGCTCTTGGGAAAGCCTACGCCGCGCAGGCAAGGAAAGAGAAAAGTCCCCACGGCGCATCCTGGAGGGTGGGTTCAGGATCTGAGCCTCTCATCACACACGCTACCGGGGTTGCCTCAGCCCCTGAATGATCTGCCTGGGAATTCAAAAATTTGACTCCCTCGTTTCAGTAGCCATCGAGACACTCGCCCGACACATGCAAGACCTGCGTCATCGGGTAGGCACGAAAAGGCAAGATAGGCAGGTTCCCAACGAAAGACCAGAGCAATGGAATGGAAGAAACCGCTAAAGTTACCCCCTTGGGTGTGAAATGACCTAAACCGTGAACTATTTCTGAGCAACAGAAACAGGGTTGAGACCGCATGGCAAAAGAAAGCCTCGGAGCCTTGGCCTCGTATCAGTCTCAGTCAAGTGCAGCCAGTCAGGGCTACCACCACTACAACTTGACAGTCGCAGGTCAGACGGACGGGTGTCTAGGGGTCAAGTCACCCAACTGATGAAAGGCAGCCAGTCCTAGGGCAAGAATTGAGGATCAAAAAGACATCAAGTCCCTTGTCCAATGATGGCTTCGATCTATTCTCTATTGCTTAACCCCTACAGGAGTTCTGGCTGTTCAATTCACACGCTGTCAAGAAAGGCATGCTTGGAGATCTCACCATGTGCCGTTCTATTCTTGCTTTCTATCTTTTCCTGTCTGCCGAGATATGGTGTAACTGCATTGCAACCGCAGCAACTAGCCCCTTCGCTGTATCCTGGTCGGACCAGACGTTTGGATTCGACGGTCCGTGGCGCGCGGTAACAGTGGAGGTGGGATCGCCAGGACAGGAGCTGTCATTATACCCCGGAGGCAGCTGGGGAGGCTCCGTCTTCCTAGAGTCGATTTGCTCCAATTCCACCCTCGCGCCCATCTGCCACACCAGCAAGGAAGGGGGCTTGTTTGACGGCAGCAGGTCTGCCACATTCGACAACGAATCAATACAATTTGGCGCAGCAGGCGCATTTCGTGTGGGGGAGGCCGATGCTGTGCGACAATACGGCACGGTCAGGTACGGATTCGACTACTACGATGTTGGTGGCAAAAGGATACCGAACGTATCGACTCGATGGATCACAGATGCGTATCGTGTTTATCCTGGAGGGAAAGCTTACCCCGTCGACCTGGAGATTCTCTCTCTAGGCGCAAGCGACATCAACCAAACTTTCACTCAGGATGACGACAAGCCCGCCATCCAGACCACTTTCGTCCCGAGCTACATGTTTGGCACCCTCAAAATGCTTCCATCTTACTCCTATGGCATGCGCATGGGCTCGGTGCTGCCCAAGATACCTGGATCGCTGTATCTAGGGGGCTAGGACCAGACCCGCGTTCTGGGCGAGGTCTCGGCTCAGGCGTTCTCCAGTGGTTCGTTCCCCATCGGCCTGGTTGACATCGAAGTTGGGGTCGTGAGAGGGGGCTCTCCCTGGAACTATTCATCCCAGCATGGACTTCTGGCCAAGGGGAACGCATCAATTGCCCCCGGCATCACTGTGACCACGAGCCCCGCGGACCCTTACCTCTACCTGCCCCAAAGCACATGTGCAGCGATCGCTGCCGAGCTGCCGGTCATGTATCAACCCGACTACGGGCTTTACTTCTGGGACACCACGGACCGTCTATATAGCCAGATCATCACGTCACCAGCATACCTCGGGTTTGTGTTCAGCAAGAACTCGCGCAACAACGCCAACTTGACCATCAAGGTCCCATTCTCGCTGCTGAGTCTGACGCTCAAAGCTCCTCTCCTGGAGAATTCGACATCCTACTTCCCTTGCATGGGCACAACCGGCACCTATGCGCTGGGCCGGGCCTTTGCACAAGCAGCATTCATTGGTGTCAACTGGGGACTTCCCGCGGGGAACTGGTTTCTAGCCCAGGCTCCCGGGCCCAATATCCCTGGCTCCGCAAGACCGACCGTCATCAGACCCGGTGATGCCACGATTTCCGCGAACTTGAGCGAATGGGAGAATAGCTGGGAAGGACACTGGACGGAGCTACCTACTATGCGCGGAAGCTCTGGGTCACCGGACGACGACGGCGGCGGCGGCGGTCTTTCCGACATTGCCAAGGCCGGCATTGGGCTGGGCGTGAGCCTGTCACTCACCCTGACGGCGCTGGCGGTAGTGGTACTATTCCGACACGGGAGATGCACTACACTACGTTCCCCTAAGCCCATCGACGACGACGAGGGGCTTGTTGCTGTCGGCTTGCACCCGCGGGATTCGCTGTCGGCAGGCGTCCCGCAGGCCCGACAGCTCGGGCACCCAAGGACTCTCGCAGAGTTCAATGATCAGCCCTCTGGGCAGGTGTATGAGCTCCAGGGCCAGCGCCATGGTAGTGTATATGAGCTTTCTTGAGGGCCCCTGCCCCCCTCACCCCAAGCAAAGCGCCCTTGGTCATGTCGATCTCGATCACTGCATGCAAACCCTTCATGCGTTCACTGTTTTTTTTTTTTTTTTTTTTTTTTTACTTTTTACCGTTAAGAGGAGGGTAAGGGTACTCTTGTATTTCCGAGCGATTTTCTGGGTGGTTCTGAGGGGGAGGGAGGGTTCACTACTCCGTACTTCTCAATAGTTAAATATCATGCCCTTACTCTATTTAGCCGTGGACTATATAATGTTTAACAGTAACAAAGTACTGTGACTCAAGTGATACTAATCGTCTATATCCTGTTCATAGGTGTCAACAGTCAATATAAACAGATGAATACTGAGGTGACATGGGCTTCCACCTATTCATAGTATCAAACTTAGCTCTTGGATCGGGTTTGTGGGAGATATCATAGCCTAATCTGTAACCCTGTGCCGGAAACCCTGATGGACACCTATCCCTATCCCTATCCCTATAGCTATCAACCCCCCCCTCTTTGCTCCGCACAGTTACAGTTCCATACTACAGAAATCATCCTCCCTCCTAGTAAACCTCGAAGAAACACACCCAAAAAAAAGCCTTTGCCCGCGGCCGTCCATCTTAAAACAAATCCAACTCCCCGCCATTTTCTCCCAAACCCAGCTCCCACAAAAACGCCTGTACTCAAGTTGTCCTGTCCGAAAGAGAGAAAAACAAAAGACTCCGGAGTGCCCAACCCTAGCCTGACCGCCCACATCGTATACCCGATACCCCGTACCCCAGAACCAGAACCAAGTGTACACAGTACAGCCATAAGCAGATCGAAAGATTGACTCCCCACAAGACATCCAAGCCAACAGAATACCACGACAATGAAACCAGCAATAGGGAAGAAGGAGTTTAGAAGAGAGGGGCCAAAAAAAGGTCAACATGCCGACGATTCTTGTCTATCCGCCCCGTTCACCAAACTGTCTCGCCCACTCCTCATACTCCTGTAACCCTTCCTTACTGACACTGGGCCGGATCGAGAGCAAGCTCGCCTCGAAATCCTGGAACCGGATCGGTCGAATCTGATCCATCGGGGTGTGCAGCAATGCCTCTCCGAGGTTGCGGAGCGGGCCCATGGCGGCGTCTTTGGCCAAGGCGGTCATGTCGGAGCCGGAGAAGCCTGGATTTAGATAGATGTCTTAGTTATTTTGAACGAGAGTCAATGAGAAACGTAGGCAAAACTCACCCTCCGTAACCTGGACTAATACCTCGATGTCCTCGTCCGTCAACTCGTGGTTCTGATGACTGAGCAGTTTGCGGAGTTGCTGTTCGCGGACGTGTTGTTCGGGGAGTGGGATGTACTGTCGCCGGACGAAGCGGCGACGGGCCGCCTCGTCGATGTCCCAGGGCATGTTTGTGGCGGCGAGGACGAGCACGCGGCTGGCGTCGCCGATTTTCTTGTCCTTCTGTTCGCGGCCGGCGGCGGCGCGTTGGAGGTCGGACCATTGGATGAGGAACTCGGTCTTGGAGCGGCGGGAGGCTTCGTTCTCGGTGCCCGAGGAGCGCGCGGAGAGCAGCGAGTCGATCTCGTCGACAAAGATGATGGACGGGGCCAGGGCTTTGGCCAGGCCGAACAGCGCGCGCACGAGCTTCTCACTCTCGCCGTGCCACTTCGAGGTGAGCGTGGAGGCCGAGACGGAGAAGAAGGTCGATCGGGATTCGGTGGCCACCGCGCGGGCCAGCATCGTCTTGCCCGTGCCTGGCGGTCCGAAGAGGAGCATGCCGCGCGCCGGCTCGCGGAGACCCGAAAAGAGGTCGGGACGGAGGAAAGGGTAAACCACGGCTTCTTTGAGGGCCTTCTTGGCTCCGTCCAGACCGGCAATATCGTCCCAGTGGACTTCGTCGCCGCGGACAACGATGTCGTTCAATATTTGGCGCGCAGCCGTCGCATCGACGCCTTTCGGGAGCTTATTCATCACATTCATGATGGCATCCTCTTCGTCTTCTTCCTCGAGGTCTCCCTCGTCAGGATCCGTAGACTTGGGCCCGGATGATTCAGGGTCGCTGGAAGGAGGCGTTACCGTGCGATTCAGGCCTCCTGGCGACTGAGCAGCGACCTTCGCGCTGCTGGGTGTGAGGGTCAGACGATCCAACCCAGGGACCAGCCTGCCATCGGTTGACGAGGTGGGTGTAATCCGTGGACGAGATGCCGGCTTGGTTCGCGGCGTGCCCGAACCTTCCGGCGGGTCTGGTGACACACCTGATGGGGAGGAAGTGGGATGGGGTGACCGTAGGGAGACCGGTTTCGGTTTGATAGAAGGCTTAGGTGGAGGCTGCGGCCGACCGACATTCCTTGATTGCGATTCAACCGAAGCGGGGAGCGACTGATTAGAGGACTGATGTCGAACTTCGCCGCCGACCGGTTTGCGGTGCGTCGATGTAGTAGGGGTGGTAGTGGAGGAGGAGGTTGCCGTTCTCCGTGCAGAGGGCCGATGCGATACCGACTGGTCTGAGGCACGGGGTTTACGGCCATGTCGACGTTCGTCGGGGTCATCTGCCGGATGTGTTGCTCTCCTTGGAACACGCTCGTCGCCGGAGAGCGGACGGCGGGATTCCGACTCTTTTCGGATGCTGGAGTCATTGGAGGCCCGGGTCGAGGCCAATGCCGCATCACTGGCCGTTCTGTCTGGCGGCGTGAAGGATGGGTAGATGCTACCCCAGGCCAACCCTGCGGCCTGGGAGGCTGCGGCCGGCCGCAGATCCCTCCGGCGGGAGCTGTCCTTCTTCTTGCTCTGTTTCTTGATCTCCGAACTGCGCAGGGTAAAAGGCATGGTCAGCTTCCGCCGTTCGGGGCTAGAGGTGCGCGAATCGGCCTTGCTCGGGGAATGCGATTGGGTGCGCAGGGCGGGGGTGCCCGGCATGGGGGGAGAAGTGGCGGCACTGGCTGACTCCCGTCGGATTGACTCCGAACTGACGGTGGTGGTGGGAGTCGGACGACCGGGGATGGTGGGCGGTTTGGAGAGATCGGTGTATCCAACGGCGGGGACGGTCCCGTCGCCGATCCAACCGGGGGTGGCTCGCGGAGGCGATTTGCCCGATGTATCCTTTCGACTTTCGCGAAGGGCTTGCAGAAGATCGACGCGCTCGCGGCATTGCAGCTCCAACTGACGGATGGAGTCCTGCAACGCTCGTTCGGTTTCGTTCTTGGGGGTATACTTGGCGGGGACTCGATAAGCGTTGTGATAGTAGATCGTTTCCAGGGCGGAGCGCCAAGATCTTAAGGCTTCCTCCTCATTATTCTGACAGAATCGGAATAGTTTAGCTTGAAGTATGGGGGTAGAATGCTGGGGGGGGGGGGGGAGGGGGAAGTACAGACCTGGCCCTCAAAGTAGACGGCAGTTGAGCACATCAAATAGCAATCATCGTAGGTCTTCTGCAATGAAGACGCCGGCTTGGGGCGCATCATTCATTCGAAGTCGAAGGAGGGGGAGGGGAGGAGGAGATGGAGCGGGAATCTTGCAGGACCCGCCCGCAATTGACTTATAGAGGGAAAAGGAGGGATTAAAGGGAGATCGACGGAGGAGAAACGAGTGGCAGGGGTAAAGTGTGCAGATCAACCAATTGAGTGGGTGGAGAAGAGTCCGTCAGTTGGGGTGAAGTGAAATTGAGGAATAAAAAGAGAGTGGGAGAAGTCGAAAGTCGGCAGTAGCAAGTAGGAAGAGAACTGGAGGGGGTTTGGCCGGGTTCGGTCTGGGGATGTTCTTTTTCCGATTTTTCCCAGTGACGTCGTTCGTTGGACGCTCAGCTTTCTTCCCCTCCTTCTCTTTGCAGTGCCTCTTCGCCTCCTCTCATTAATCATTAATATAAAGGGTCTCATATTTTGGATCATTCCATCCACTTCAAAACCAACCAACAAAACCAATCAGCCTCTTCCTGCAGTTTCTCTCTATATAACGTACATACAGAAATTTATTCACAATGAATCAATCGCAGTGTATCCCGAACGGCGCAGCAAAGACTAAGAATAAAATGCAGTGCAGCGCAGAGAGGAAGAAGATGTAGTAGTCCAACCTGACAGTCCAAAAAAAAAGGAAAATCGTCCAGATATTTCCCCCTTGCGTCCCGTCAACGCCTACCAGTTAAGCATACATCAGGCCCAGTGAAATCAGAAAGGCCTCGAACCAACCAAGAAGCAGCAGTAATTACAGCAGCTGCGCAACCGCCAATCCACACCCCGATGATCCACTTTTCGCCATCTAGCCAACTCATCCAGCCAAATAGAAACCCCCATCCAGATCAAGAAAATTGAAAAATAACACGTCAGAAGAGTAATATGAGTATGGTTCCAGCTCAGCTCGGAGATAGACTGGGAGTCCCTCGGAGTCTTCCCGTGTGGGCTTCGGACTTGGCGATATGTAAAATGTCGGGGGTATAGTGGTGGTGGTAGTGGTGGTGGTGGTGATGATAATGATGATGATGATATTGACACTCGAACTGACGGGAGTGAGTGTGTAGCAAGACAGAGAACCAAGCAGGGGACAGAGGAACCAGGAGCGAGAGAAACATCGGAAGAGGACAAAGCCCCCTATATCAGCGCCCAGATAGTGTCACCGGGGGACCCTGTCTTCTGCAATGTCTGCCTTCCTCCTCGCATGTGATGCATTGGATAATAGGTTCGTTCTTTTTTCTCTCCATCGAATCGAAGCATTTTGGGCTATTTTCTGAGTCGTGATTTTATTATTTCTATCCTTGAATGTTTTTTAGGAGGGGGAAGCGATGCAAAGGCGGGAGGGGGTTGTTGCGTGTTTCTCCCCGGGGATCAGGTGCAGAGGAAGGGAAGCGAAGAAGTGGGTTGGGAAGCTGAAGTGTGTCGGATTCATGCGATTGGGCCGTTGAGGAAAAAATGAAAAGGTGGGCTTAGTTGTCCGGCTGGCCCTTGAAATAGGCCTTGGCCATCTCGTAGGAGGTCCTAGATAAATACGATCAGCGAAATGTTTCTCCAAGAGTTTGGTGCCGGATCGATCTCACCAGCAAATAGCGGTACTGGGCATGGTGGAAATGATGCGGGGCCGAGCGCCACGCAGGAAGCCCTTCCAGCCAAACTGCCGCTTAATGATGGCCGCCGCGTTGAACAGACCCTTGGCCGAGCGGATTTCCTCGTTTTGCGCCAAACCCCGAGTTTGCAGCAGCGTCTTCACCACGTCGAGCGGGGTGGTCAGACCGGCCGCAAAGGCACCCGCCAGACCACCGGCCATACAGTGCGTGAACGGGTCGTAATCCTGCGACGGGTTCATGATCTTGGAAATGGACTCGTAGGCGACAAACTGAGTGGCGGTGAAGGGGACAGTCATGCAGAGGGTAGTGGGATAGGAGACATAGAATGCCTGGAAACCTTCCGTGCGGTAAACAGACCGGGCACATTGAAGGAGACTCTTGTGTACCGAACCATGCACCTGCATACGTTGCTTGATCACTGCGCGGAGTCAGAGGCTGCTTTGCGAAGTCGAGCAGTCGCACAAAAACTCACCGTCAAAGGGATTCATCAAGGCATCGCTAGCGATAGTCGCAGAAGCACCGCTCAGAGCTAGTAGTTTATGGCCAGTCAGCCATCGCGCCCGTGTCGCTTCACATCTGCGAAAATTGCAACTCACCTGCCGCGACCGGGTGATGGCCGTCGTCGACATTACCACCCGCCATCTCCTTCACCATCTCATATGTTCCAAAGTACACGGCGTGAGCGGGACCTGTCCGAGGGGGAAACACCAGTCAGACTTCCGTCCAAATTTCCGATCCTGCTGCTCTCGCAAAAAACTCACCAGCGCCAACGATCACACTCGAGACACCCTTCCACAGTGTCCGCCAGCCCTCAATCCGGTAAATCGTCGAAACCGCATTAGTCAAGCCTGTGTAGAGCCCTCCAGTCGTAGGATGCAAGATTTGCATGCGAGTCTGTCAAGGTGTTAGTTTCCCCCAGCCAAGTTGAGATTCCTGCGCACTGCCTCTGCAAGCTCGCATCTGGTGCCACAATTCGCATGAGCCACATACCTTCAACAAGTCTACCGGATACATGACAGAGTGTTCCTAAAACAAGGACCCCCATGGTCAGCACACCCCAGCCACTTCAAAGATAAGTTTCTGCTCGTCCTAGCACGTACTGCAATTCCTGCAAAGGCGCCAGCCAACATATTGGCGCCTAAGCCGTAGTTGGAGGGGAGGGCTTCATAGCTGTCATCATCAGGCTGCGGTTAGCGGGTGGTCATTACACAGAAAAAGTGTGCCGTTATTTCCTGGTCTTTGGCGATTCGTAGCCAAGCAGCGCAGTTCCAGTTACGGAGTATAGCGAAAACTGTGACCTAGAATGCCCCCCTTCCGCAGATGTGTTTTGAGTCCACGGATGGTGGAGGCCATTGCCGACCAAGGCAGGGAAATGTGGACTGGAGAGCGGACAGGAGCCACATACTCATATTCTTGCCCGGGGATCTGTTCGGGGACCGCCATTGAGCTCTTGAGGTATTCTGAGCGTAGCGAGTGCTACGAAGCGACGAGATACGTGGAAGAAGAAACGCGAAGGGAGCTCCAAAGGGCGATCGAGGAGAGTTGGTTCTCAAAGCTGTAGGCCCGAAAATGCCGACGCAGAAAAACGGACTTTGCGGAGCGGAGAGGGAAGGCCGATCCGGGCGGAGGGGACTGGGAAAGTGGGTATAGCGGTAGGGAGAAGGGGAGGGCGTTTCTCGAGGAACTGTAAGGAGATGCAGAAGAGGGAGGAGAACAAGGAGATAGTAGAGAGACCAGCCTCAACCCGAGTAAGTACGGGGAAGAATCAATGCGGTAGGGAAGATGAGGGGAGAGATGGAGAGAAGGCAGGAAAAGAAGAAATGCTGATAATTCTTGGGATGGTGAACTAAAAAAGTCCGCCTGCAGGCCGATAGCAGCAAGTATCCCGTACCGACTGGTTACCATTCTGACGGTATGGTACCTGACCCTTCCAGGCTAGACTGGGGCCAACTGGGACTCGGGAGCTACAACGAGGTATGAAAGCGGAATGTCCGGTAATGGTACGGTCAGGATCTGAACGAGAGAGAGAGAGAGGTCCGGCAGTGAGCCAAACTGATTTGGGAACCATTCTGATTCATGCAGTGGTGTTACAGAGTACGGCGTACTATCATGCTAATATGCTTCCTGCAAGCTTGATCCTTAGTTGTCACAGTAGCTGTGACTTCTGATTGTCCCTCGAGTCGATCATATCAGATAAGTGAGTAAGTAGATGGATTGACATGGGGTACAATTAGCCACGCGATTTCTCACTCCAACTGTGCTTTGGGTTGCCCAATATAGGTACAATATCATCACATAGAGGCACATTGTCCTTCTCAATAAAATTCTTCTCTTTGTATTACTTCTTTCGTTCATCGCGACAGTCCTGATTTTCTTTCGGTATTCTTCTCCCTCTCCCCGGTCGGGATCGCTGAATCAGCTACCCCGACCTAGAACAGGCTAGCCTCCCAAGCTTAGGCAATAATCTTACTGTGTACACCGAGGCATCTCATCCCCAGTCCGATGACGGAGCTTTGCCCTCATGCCCACATGTCATGAACAGTTGTAATCTGTTACTTTTCTGCTCAAGGCTGACAAACTGGGCCTGCCTCTTCTGAGCCACAAAGTCACAGATCTAACATCGCACCCTCCAAAGCACCTCCGCCACCTTCTCGATTCCACTGTACTGAAAAGCTAGGCTTTCTTTCCCATCTTTTCTACTGCCTCATGACCGATAACTAGTGCCAGCAACGTTAGTTAGTGGTAGAGCAGTCTAATCCAACCGCCGAACCGCGGAGGAATCATTCATTTGGTGACCCACCAGTTGGCTTTTCCCTCTCGGGGCTAGGCGTCCCCGATGATCCGAAAAGTGAAAAAAAAAAAAAAAAAAAAGGACGGGAACCTTGAATCCGGGTTCCTTTGATTGTCGCTGTCTTATCTGATTGAGATTTCGGACATCCTCTTCCTAGTATGATTGAGTATACCCTCCCAACACCAGACAGAACGACTCAAAGTCAAACCCTATAATCTCTACAGCCACTTAGTAGACGTACTATGGAAGCCCGTAGAGAATTCGAGAGAAAAAAAAAAGGCCTGGTAAAGAAACTCAACCAGAAAAAAAATAGATGATCCCCCATCAATCCCAACCTGATCATCTCCTACATCCTGCAGACTACTCTGTACTCCATCCAGAATCTAAGATCAATCCTGTCTGTCAGGACTCAGCCGCGACAAAGAAAAAAAAAAGTGGGACATTCTATTCCAGAAGGGAAATGGAAGAATTAAAATCGATGGATCAATTACCTAAACCATGGGCCAAAAAAAGGAGAGTCAAGACTTGAGACCCATCAGGATCGAAAAGTTCCGAGGAGATAGAAACACGGCACATGAAGCACCTGACTTACTGTCTGTCTAGTCTAGTTAGTTCAAGGCTCAGTTCTTCCTCCCCGTCCCGCTTCCTGTGTGAGAGCTATTTACTTCCGGCACTATGTACTCACTAACAACTGCTCTTCTGTAGTTGTCGCCACTACGGGATAGAATGAGACGTGCACATCTAACAATTAAAACAAGAACTTGGTTCCAACCTGAGTTCATTCAGTAACCCTGGCCAAACATGTAAACATAGCTATCTTTGTGTCATTCCAGCTAATCGAGAAGTTTCTGAGACGCAGCATGTTCAATACCTCTTTCCCATGGAAAACAGTTTCAAGAAAATGCACATGCTAAGAAGAGAGGTCGCCAGTTTCAAGACGAATAAGAATATAAATATAACATCCTCGCAACCTTATCGGCTTGCGAAAAAAAAAAAAGACAGACTGTAATAACAAAATGAGGCGGCCAGTATCACATACATAGAGGATGAGTGCAAACAGAAAATGGTCTCGCCCTGCAAGTAGTCATGTATAGAGATACATACAGTAGGGAACAATCGGGGGTGCGCCTGTCTGGGATAAACAAGAGATGAATATAAGTATCGATGATGAAGGGAGAAAACAATCCATATGCGCTGGTTTTTTGTCATGCACGTCGTGATTTCTTATGCTTGCTTCTAGTTGCACGGGAAGGGGGATGGAGGGGAAGGAGTTGAGTATGTCTGTTCTCTACCAATCCACATTAAATGACCATTCTCCTGTTGATCGAAAATCAGTGGACCATTCACCCCAAGTATGAAGAAACAAAGAAAGGGAAGAACGTACCATTTTTCAAATTCTCTGCTGTGTCGCTCAGCAAAATCACCCGCCGTTTGTTACAGTAAGCCGTTTTGTCCAAAATATCGACCTTCAGTTTTGCGAGCTCTGGTACCGGTTTCTCGAACATCTCACTCAGACTCTCCACGGCCATCTCTAGATCCTTCTGATTGTCCTCGAAGATCTCGGTCAGGTTGTTGCGCGCGAGGTAGTAGGCAAACGCATACGTCCACTTCAGGGTCTGTCGGCATTGTTGCAGTGCCTGCGATGCGGTGTCCAGAAACTGGACTTCGATCCACGAGAGACCGGATTGCGACTGAAGACTGGTCATCTTCTTCTCCGTCTTCAGGTACAGGTCCTTATCCAGCTTGGCCGACTGCTCGTGGTTGGCATATCGGTTGTAGTAGTGGAGGTACCGCTCCAGCGACTCCCGAGATCGCGCCTGCGCAGTGCGGGCCTCGGACCCGGATTTCTCCTCGTACCGGTTGCAGTTGTACCAGCTAGTGCCATGCTCCGACCACAGTCCCATACACATCCAGCAAAACTCATGCTTGCACTTTCGACACGTCATGTGGTTGCAGCCACCGTTCTTCTCGATCGTTGAATGGCATCTCGGGCACTCTTTCGTGTTGGCGGAGATCCAGTTCGCGGTCTCGGAATCATCCTCACACTTCTTCAGCCACATCTTGACCAGCATGCATGGTGCAGGCTGATGGTCGTTGAGTGTACATCCAAAACAGAAGTAGTGCTTACAGTCGCACTGGACTGTGGGCACAATGCGGCGCAGATCACGCTGCTTGATAGGACAGTCCACCGCATATACACATTCCGGTGCAGGGCACCATTTGAGATTATCTTTGTCGTCGACGTACGTCCGCATGAGAAGAGCTTTGTATCTGCCAGAAAACATCAGCGTTGTGAGCAACATCCCCCTTAAAATCGGGTCCATCTTACCTTTCCCGTAGATCATCCGTCACAAGCAATCCTAATGATTTCGAGTCCACAATCATGTGACAGTCATTGCCGGGACATTCGATCCGCGCTGCCTCACCCTCCCCGCGAATCTTCTGGGCCAGGTAGTGGCGATAGCAGTCAACGCAGAAGCGGTGCCCGCAGCGCATAGCATACGTCTCGAGCTCGTCGCCATCCTCGCAGCAAATCTCACACACGAACCCGGATACCACCTCGGTCTTCGGCGTTCCCTCAAAGTTGGTCCCCAGGCCCGCCTCCTCCAGGGTCTCTTCCGGATGATCCATATACGACTCGATCAACTTCTCGCGTTTCCACCGTCCGTACCGCAACAGGATGGCCGACGACTCTGGGGGCAGGCCGAGAATCGAGGAAACCTCGTTGATCTGCACATTCTGCTGCCGCTCGATATCGTCCGGGCTCAAGACTTTGAATTCCACCTCGTACGGCTTCCGTTTCGTCGCGATGATATCCTTGTCTTTGGAGAACCCGCCGTCAAAGTCGTCACCGAAATCTGTTTTCCCAGGAACAACACGGGTCAGTGTTACGATCGACGCACAAGGCAGAAGAAGTGTAGGAGAGAGAGGGAGAGCATTGGGAGCTAGCATCATCACGTACCGTCGCCCAGGCTCTCGACATCACTGCCTTGGGTGTCTAGAAAGTCATCGGGACTGGAACCGACGCTCATGAAATCCTCGTCGGACTCCATGCTGGTCGACGCAGGGGTAACGAGATCAGTCGCCTTCGACTTCTTCTCCTCCTCCAACAGATCCGAGAGGCCGTTGGAGATCGCAGCAAGGGATTCGGTGTCGGGGTCCCGGTCGGTCGACTTGAGCTTTTTCCGGGTGGATTTGTCAGAAGAGCAGGGTGCGGTGGCGGCGGGCGCGAAGGCGACGTTAGTATCGGAGGAGGTGGTGGTGGCGGCTGCTATCGCTGCTGCTGTGGTCGCGTTGTCTACAAGCGTCGCCTCGGCCGCCTTTCTCTTTCTCGTGAGGGGAGGCGTGGTGAATAGCTTTGGGCAGAGTCCGTTGGCAAGCCGGGGTTTGTGTTGACACGAAAAAAAAGTCGGTCTCGAGATGGTTGGTCGAGACCTTCCTTTTTTACCGGGCAACACAGTCACAGCCTACCGAGGAATCAGGGTGAGGTAAATTTTCCGAGATCCGAAGGGTGGGATGGAAGGGAAAGGAAGGAGTCCGCGGTGGGGGAATCGTGCAGGATTAGTTCTCAATATGATTGATGCGTAGCTTGAGGTTATCAATCTGGAGAGGGGTGGAGGAAATGGAAAAGAAGGAGAAGAAGCGCGGATGTGGTAGTGGTGGTAGTCAGGGTGGGTGAGTGGATGAGTGGGTGTCACTAAGGGAGCGGATGGACGTCACGGGAGAGAGAGAGAGAGGGAGGGAGGGGAGAGAATGAGATGATGTGGGGGTAGATCACTTGGTCCGACCGCCTTGACTTGCTCTCTCTGCTCAGCTCCTTCGGAAAACTACCTTACCGCTCACAACCCGAACAGACAATACAACTCGTCAGTCCTCTTCAGACTTATGTTCATAAAAACCGAAATCATGCAACGATAAATCTGTCGCCTCAGGGTGCAAAACTGGCGAGCTCCCAACTCAGGTCAGGAGAAAGGAGAGAGAACACAGCTGACATCAAAAAAGGGATTTTATATGTCACCTTGAGGCTCCAAAGTGGGGACGGATGCAGGCTGCAGAGCCATTCAGCCTAGTTACTGACCCCGTACCACCTACACCCCCTGGCGGATCAATTGTTACTAGGATTGGGGGGAGGTGATTTTCGAGTTGAATATGTCGCAAGTCGAATAACCTCAGCTACAGCCCCGTTTTTCCAGAGGAATGACGCATCCCATAACTAAAATCTACTCTCCACGTAGCATCTGACCGCTAAATTTGTAGCCTGTTATTTCAGGCACCCAGGCACCCAGGTACCCAGGTACCACAAGGTGTATATCATCGTTGACCAACAATCGATCATGATCGTAGCTTGGATTTTGAAAGCAGTCTATATGCCACAGTCTAGGTCATTCATTCAGTCGTCATCTTCCTCCTCCTCGCTCTCTTCCTCTTCACTACTCTCCTCCTCCTCAGCATTGGCCAACCAGTCAACAAACTGCTGTGCTTGGCTGCGCACTTGGCGCATCTCCTCGGTGCTGCTCGAGCGCTCATCGTCCCACCATTGCTCGTAGGCTTCCTCGTCAATGATTTCCAAGTCGTACAGCTCCTTAGCGATGAACAAGAGAACCGTATCGCCACGGCTGCGGTGCACCAAGTCCTGCTGAAGGAGGACAAGCAGGTCAACCTGGTCGGGCTTGTCTTCACGCTCGCGGTCGAACAAAGCCCGCTCGACGATTTCCCGGTACTTGCCGAAGATCTCTCGGACCGCCTCTCCGGCGCCCTTTCCACCTTCCATCAACTGCGCCACCCGCTTCATGAACGCGGAGACCACGGCGCGGCGAACCTGGTGGTCCGAGGCGTTGGCCGTCATACGCAGACTAACCAGTTCCAGCTGAACCACATCCGACGTGACGCCTTCCCGCAGACTGTCATAGACGCTGGCCGCAGCATCGTGTACAAAGTGGTCCGAATCCTCATCATCAGACATCGTAGTACTAAAGCTCCCAGAGCGGGAGCCGCCAAAGTCGGAAATCTCTGATGAAAGTGTGGAGATGGAGTCGGTGGATAGCGAGAGATGTGCCATGTTGTAGACTGCAGGTGTACGGTTAGCGAGAATCAGGCATTCAGCCGAAGGGAAAGTACTTACTCAATCCTGACGAGGCGTTACTGGCTGTGTCATCCTCATCCTCATCTTCGTAGGGAACATATTCGTAGCCCGTACCCCCTTCACCGACAATCTCAGGCTCGCTAGTGGGTACACCGTCGTCCTCGTCTCTGGGTGCTTTCGTGATGCGCAGTCCCTCGGTAACCTTGATTCCGTCCGCAATCTCCACGCCAAAAGAGATGAGAGCACCAGGCTCGACGGTACAGTTCTTTCCAACGACTGCCCGGTCGGCAACGATGGCCTGTCTGACTGTCGTTCCGTCACCAATCACCGCACCGTCCCAGATGTAGGCACCTTCCAAGGTGACGTTCTTGCCAATCTTGCAGTCCCGGCCGAGAACTGTATCCTTGACCGTCGTCTTGTCCCCGATACTCGTTCCCTGGCCGATAACCGTTCGGCGGCCGATGACACACGAGCGGGCCAGAGTCACGCCCTGTTCCTGGTACAGGCTTCCCTTGCGGAGCTCGTAGTTGTGTCCTGGAAGGAGGTTGGTGTCGGGGCAAAGAGGATACGTCCATCGGGAGATGATATCCTTGCTGATAGCATCGTACGCCTTCAGGTTTCTCACGCGGGCCGCATAGTGGTCCTTGATGATGTGCGTGTGAATCGTCTTGCCGTTCAGCTCGTAGTCTTTCAACACACCGAACAAGAACTGCTTGCGCGGCGCCTGGTAATCGAAGCTGTCGGACCAGAGACTCAGCACATCAGGCGTGCAGATATCGATGTTGCAGTCGATCAGGTCCTGGCGCAAGTCGATTTCCTGGTGTGAAGTGATGATTTCCGGTTCGATGTTCAGGCGCGTGGAATCGGGGTTGTGTTGATCAATCTCCTCGTAGTGCAGACAACGGTCCTTGGTCGGGTCGATCACAAAGACGGGGGACACGGAAGAGGCCTTGGTCCGGTGGTTGCGGCCGGCTTCCCGCAGGATCATAGTCATGATCGCATTCTTGTCGGCTTCGCGACGAGCACGGTGCTTGGCCAAGGCGCCTTCGATCGGCAGGTTGCTGATGACATCGCCGCTGACGACGATGAAATCTCCGGTAATCAGGTGCTTGCCATCCAGATCACGCATGACATCTCCGACCGAGGTTGACGTCGACTTGAGGAAAGTCAGCTGCTTGAAGGGCGACGAGGGCGCTCTCCACTTCGACGCACTATCCAACACCTCTTTGTCAGCCTCACAGCATCAATTTCAACATGCACGCGAAAATGCGCCGCCAGCCTTCCCCGAAATTCGATCCACATACTTGATATATCGCTCCAGCTGATCCGAATGCGCACCACCGTAGAGGAAGACATCCTCGACACCCGCATTGGCAAGGAACTCAAGGGTATATTCGATAAGAGGAGTGTTCGCGAGCGTCAAGAGACACTATATCCTCCGCCAAGAGGTGTTAGCCCACGTATACTCATGATTCCTTTGCCCTCCCCGCCAGACTTTCCAAACACAGCACACAACGTACCCGAGGTCTTTCCAGAGTGAAGGGCTCAAATCTCGTCTCAAAGGTATCCGCAAGCACCTAAATCACAAACCACCAGAATGATCAGCCAAAGTCCAGCTTCGATGCCCGAGCCGGCCGGCCGGGATCTCCTCATAAATAACGTTTTCATGAAAACCAAACATACCACCGCCTGGAGCGTCTCCTCTACCGTCTCCGCAGCATTTCCCCTCTGCTTCGGTGCGCCACCTTTCTTCGGACCCATCTAAAGTAGTCGTATCTCAGCATGATTTCATTCGCGGCCCGGAAGGAGGAATTGAGCCCAGCGGACACAAAAGAGCACAAACTCACATCGGATAATTTCAGAAGTATAAACTAAGGCTTTTCTTCTGGCAACTTGTGTAGTTTTTGACTCTGCCCAGCCTTACTCAAGCGCGTAAAGAGTCTTCTCCGGAGCTGAGAGAGAGTTCGTAAGTTCGAAGATGAAGCTCACGGGGGTGATGCCGACGCAAAGTGACAACCGCGTTGGAGAGAGAGTCGCAAAATCTCCGCCAAGCCTTTGTCCCTCCGTCGGAGTCAGACTTCATCCCACCTTGCGACCTGTTTGCTTTGTTTGCCGAAGCTCATTGCTGTCGCGATGGGTCACGTGGGACACTGTGTCATGTGACGGGAGAGCCCTCAGCCACAGCTGCTAACCGCAGTTGGGAGTTGTCGAGTCCAGAACGTCATCCACGGTCTGGGCCCTCCTGGACTCAAAGGAATCCCCCTTGTTCAGGAACCGTGGGTCTAGAACTCAAGCTGCCATAATTTAGCTGATGAACGCTCGATCGGGGGGCCGCTGAAAGCTTGGGTTGCGGTGGGCGAGGATCAGATCTGCCCCTCTGAGGGCCGAATGAGTCTAAAAAGTGGTGTCCACGGTACTGTAGATGTATCCCTTTTTGGTAGCTTACGTGTGCTGTACGGACTCAACTGAAACAACATTTCCTGGCTTCGAGAATCAACTCAATCGACTGCTTTATGGAAAGAAGCTGTATGGTATTGATGCATAGGAGTGCTGTTGTATGTATCTTGAATCACAAATCTTCTTGGAAGCAGCTTTTCTGCAACTTCGATAAGATAACAAAGACGCAAGAGAGAAATTGCCTGCACCCCACAATGGGATTACACAGATGCCAGCGCCTCAACGATCCACAAAACTGATAATACGTACAAAAAGATGATACTAATGCTGCCAGTCCGTGGGCCCGAACGGGCCCACGGACCTGGATGCCAGGAAACAGAGACCTTCAGAACTAGCCCAGTCACCCTATACGAATAACAACCGACCAGCTTTGCTGCAAGCGGGTCCCCAAATCAGATGCAAATGATAAGACGCGCCCCGACACCGTGATATATCGTATAATTCCAAAAGGGACAGAAATGTAGCACAACTCCTGAATGTCACAACAAGGTATGGTTCAATAACCATCGCAAAAAGGTTATGGAAACTCATGGAATGGAGAGCTCGAGGATAGGATGTTCAACGAGCGGAGAGATGAAGAAGTAGATGGATGGAATCTAGGGTCACCGCTATTGCAAAAGGGGAGGTGGGAGTGGCGGAAAGTGATACAAAGATAGCCGCACGTCAGCTAGCCAGTTCGTGTGGCCTGCATGGAACTGACGATAGGCTGGCTTGGATGTGCGTACATCCGCGGCCTCTTGGCCATGCCCGGGTTTTCACCCGCACTCGACATTTCTGAAAGTTGCCGTCGTACCTGTGGCCGAGCAGCGGGTGCTGCTTGGGCAAGGGCCACAGTGGGAGTGGCATATTGAACGCCGTTTTGATCAACGGCGTATGCAGCGGGACCCGGGGTCGTGGGAACATACTGACTCGGGACAGGCTGCATGCTATGAGGTACAGCGGCCATGCCTTGGTATTGGCCCGGTGACTGCCAGTTGTTCACCGATGTTGCCGGTGACTGGCCTGGAGAGCTGTCCTCTTTGATCGAATGTGCGGCGGAGCTCTGAGCAGCCATCGTGACAGGTACGGCTGGCTGCGGAGCTTCTATAGTCTGCGATGCGACTTTCAAATGGGACAAGTGCTTCTCAAGCATATCGAGAAGACTCTTTCGCGTGAATGGTTTGGGAAGGACATCGTCCATGCCTAATTCAAGTCAGTCTACTTTGGGACTGTAATGAGCAGGAGATCGAGAGAAATGACGTACCATGCTGAAAATAGAGCTGGATATCGTCGCTCCTGATATTGGAGGTCATGGCTATGATAGGAGTCCTATCAAACTGGCGGATGAGATGCGTTGCGGAGACACCATCCAGATTAGGCATAATAATATCCATGAGAATCAAATCATATCCGGGGTTGGCCTGGGCTTTCGTCACGGCCTCTAATCCATCGAGCTGAGAGCCAAGTCAGCGTTGAATGCGAGAAGAAAGTTTTGCGAGAAGCATACCGCGGTATCGATGATACAAGAGAATGAGTATAAGAATTTTCCGCCAATCTGACGACACGTCTGATCGTCTTCCACAAGCAAGATACGAGGGCTGCGGGCCCAACCTGGATCGACATTTGCGCTCTTCTTGCGATTGTCGGGAACTTGTTGGACCTGTTGTACTTGCTGGACTTGCTGGACCTGTTGGACCTGCTGGACTTGTTGTCTCCGAGAGTCGTCGACCTCTTGTTTCGGCATTGGGTAGGGAACATTCTTGACATGCTCGCCGTACATAGGGTCAATTCCATTGGTCGCACCAACGGGATAAACCACGGGCTCGACATCACCATTCATCTTCGAGTACACCAATGCTGGGTTTGCTGCCGCAGCAGGTGCGCGCACCACGCCATTGCGTGAGGCGCCATCCATGCCAGGGGCAGGTACAACCGACCCGGCAGCCTTGGACGGATCAGCAACCCCATCGAGGCCGACGAGGTTGAACTGGATCTCCGCGTTCATATCATTCAAGAGTTTGGTGGCCTGCTGCAAGGGCGAAGAAGGCTCGTCGTCCATTGTAGCCACCTGGGAAGGGCTGAGGGTCGAGCCTGCTTGACCCTGGGCCTGGAAAGAGGCAGCCGCCTTGCTGTCCCGCCGCTGACGGGCGTCGACGGAGAGTAGGTAGTTCATGACCTGGTGAATGACACTTTCGTGGTTGAGAACCGTTTTCTGAACTCGCATCACTTCCTGCAACATCAACTGATGATCGACAGTCAGTTGCGCATAGCGGTCTGACAAGTGCTGGATCTGTTGTTGCTGTGCCACGATCTGTTGATTCAAGAGATCAATCTGTTGGGTGGGGACCGAGTCGTCGGTGGTCTGGGTCTGTTTGCGCGGGGCGGGAGCCTTCCGGCGGATGTTGTCGAGCGACTCCTTGCTGTTCGCTCTGAACTCGGGATGCTTGAATTCCCACGCCTGCAAATCTGATTAGAATAAGACTAGCTTCCGCTGCGCACCCCTGCACACTTACATTTTGCCCATAAGGTGACTGTCCATTCTCCTCGTTGTTCTGCCTCACTTTGTGGAAATCGTACTTGTTGAGTTGTCGCACGAAACTGGCAAAGTTGCTGTGTTTGAAGTGCTTCGGCAGAATAGTCTTTGTGAATTTCTCACACTAAGAAGATGAACGCAATTAGTCAAAGGGTTTGCGATCGCGGGGGAAGTTGCGAGGTGCGAGACACGGTACCTCCAAAACGACGAAGCTGTCCCCTTCATCACCCCATCGCACAATTTCCGCATAGGACGGGTCCTCCAGCATCCTTTAGAGAACGTCAGTATGCATGGTAAAAGTAATATAGTCGATCGTCGACACTGATTTGGCGCAGAGGTGGAATAGAGGGCTAAGAGGGGGGGCGAGGCGTCGGGGAGGAGGACAGGGTTGGATGAGAGGCGAAAAGCGACGATCAAGGAACGGGAGAAGCAAATAGAGAGACTCACTTGTAGAGTTTCCGTACCTGAGCATGATGGTTAGCAACTGAAACATATAGTAAAACAATACGATAGAACAATATTCTCGAGTATGGGTTTCACGAAGATCACGACGAAGACTTACAAAATCGCTGGAGTTGCCGGCAGGGGCGGCGCTGGTCGAGGTCTGGCCACCGTCCATCATGGGCTAGATGGGTCGCGACCGATCGAACAAGCAACAGGCTCAACACACGTCGCAGCGACCGGGAAGGAAAGGGAACCAGTCGGGCGCTCAATTCAAAGATCGCAAAGAAGTAAGAAATACGACTATCGGCGACGAGCCAAGAATAAAAATAAATAATAGGAATAGAAAAAAAATGAAAGACACAATCAAGACAGAGGAAAGAAGAAGAAAGGGAGAAGGGAAAAAAATAAAAAAAAGAGGAATGGGGAGGGGGGGGTGGGTGTGGGTAAGGCAAGAGAAGGGGAAAAAGAGAACAGTAGTAGCATGGACTGGACTGGAGACTCGACTTTAGACCCTCCGTCCGAGTGGCCGAATGGGCGGCGCAACAGATGGATTGAGTGGTGTGGTGGAGGTAAGTTGAAGGGAGTGAGTGTGCCAGTCCGGTAGGAAATGGGAATGGAGATTAATTACCATTAGTTAATCGATGGGTTTTTAGTTTGAAGGTGGGACTGGGTTGTGGCAGACTGGCAGACTGGCAGTCAGACTAGACTGGCAGTCAATTCAGTCTTTAGGAAGAGGAAGAAGAGGAGGGGAGGGGGTGATTGTTTTTTGGGGTTGGAACCATTGACTTGATTTGGCCGGGCGGCGGCGGGCGGCGTTGGCTTGGTAGAGTTGTACCGTACCGTACCTTGAGAGTCGAAGGTGTTTTTGATGTCCAAGAAGGGGAAATAGTTAATTCGATTCATATATTTATCTACTTGAGTGATTTTTTTCTTTGTCTTGGTACTCGAAAAGATCATCATTATCGTCACCATCATCTTCTATACTACCCGCTCGACCGCTGGATGTGCTGTTTCAACCATTTGGCAATGTATACCTCGCCAGTAGACTTTTTGTAACTTAGTAGTAGTTCATTGTAGTAGCCTGGAAAGTGGGTTGCCCCAAGAGTAACTAGCCACAATATCCGATGGTCAGGTAGTCATTCAGACTATTGACTATTGATCTCCTTGACAATGTACTGTATTCTTATAAACTCCTTCCCTTCGCTTGAATGCACAACCGTAGACAATACCAAAAGATAACATTGTTGCGATCATTTGCATTGTTTTCAACTTCCCCCCCCCTCCCCTGCGTATTTGCCAGGCTTTGATATGCCCGAATTGGCTTGGATTTCTTTCCCCCCCAAAGCAAGGAGATAGGAGGGGTAGACAGGAATTCTAACCCTCACTAAAATCTTAGAGCCTCGGAGCTAACGAAGGACAACTCAAGATGGGCCAACCCAACTGGGACTCTCTTAACACACGAAACAACGTCACTGGATAGAAGAAAGAGACAAAACCAGGATTGGGAGAGAAGATCACGAAAGTAGTTGAAAGGGGAAAAAGAAAATTAAATACCTGGAGCCCGCGATTTGGCGAGCAATTCTGGCGGAAAAGCCGGTTGGAAGCTGTCAGTGCGCCTGAACGGTTGCAGACAAGCTGCATGAAAAGGATGGGCAGGATGGGGGGGATGACATGGAGATAGGCTGGTGCCGCTGGGAGGGGCCGTCAACCTGTGCGTCCACGATCACCTGGGCAGAAATCAAGACTGTCTTTACTGGTGTCTCGTTTCGGCTCCGACAAATGATTGCCTAGTACTCCGTACCGTCTGGAGGATGAGAAGAGGGGAAGGGAAATCTCAGACAGTTCGTTAGGCTCGAAGCTAGGAATGCGATGGCATCAGCCATGAGAATGAGCGAAATATTACCTTCTCAGTAGATTAAGAATCGGTAAGTAGTTCAGTCCCTCTCCCGTCTCTCCTGTCTCTTTTTCACCCACCCCCATTATGATCATCAAACAATGATGGAGATCGGGGATCCATTCAGTGAGGGGAGGTTCACGGGATTCGGCAACGGCTGCCGATCACTCGCTGAACCTCGCTGAATAATACTTCGGTAGCCGACAGGGCCAGAGAAGGAGAAGAAGAAGAAGAGAAGATCAGACAGAACCGTGCAATTCCCAATTTGAGCCAGTGATTGTGATCAATAACTTTCACAAATTACCACTATCACAACTGGTTAGCCAGTCCAATACCAATCACGGACATAAAAGTACTATGAGTCCGGTAAATGAAGCTATGGCCTCATCATGCACGCACTAGTCCGGGGTACTGCGATTCTTATGGTCCCCATGGCGGCATGGCCCAGCGGTTTAATATAAAACGGTACCCGACTGCTTGGTCTCCCGCAGACTTGACTTCTCTCGGACTCGCCAACGGACATGGAAGACTGGGGAACAAAAAAGCATTTTGTCCCGTCCAGCCTAGCCACCAGCTAAGTTAGCTATGAGTTGGGTGGGATGCGGCCCAGAGTCGAGACTCATCGCACGGAGAACGCCATTGAATGTGCTGCACCCTTGCAGTCCGATATACTGAAGACAATGCAGGGCAATCAATCATGAAACCGGAATATGAACTGTCATCTTACAAAGATCCAGCCCGGTCGATGAGGGTCCAATGCCTGCTCGGGTCAGCTTAATCTAGCTCAGGCAAATTGTATGCAGCTTTCTTCCAATCCGAGGATTGAACCATCCTCCTCTATACCTCTATACATGCCGCGTAGAGACCACAACACAACATCAATATCCCGCCCGTCTGCATAGCATACGAACTTGAGGTGGCAGACCTTGCAAGGGAAGCGAGGACAGCCTCACCTGAATCTGGTTTCTTGTCCTCGATCAAGGTTAAATCATTGGCACAATTCCTTTGTCCCATGGAATAGAGATGCACGTTTTGGCAGTGAGTGAAGTCGGTTGACGTCCGGGCGCGATGCAGGCGGAAGCGACCATGACGAAATAATGTTCCGGGTGATTGGGGAGCTGCCTGGTCCACTCACTCACTCCCTCCCCAAGCTCTCTCCCTCAGGAACTTCCACATCCTCTCTCTCTCTCCCCCCTCTTTTTTCGACAAACTTTGTACCTCAACTCTGTTCAGGGGTAGTGGCAATTTTGAAACATCAAATTCAAGCAATCTCTTCCCCCGCGATATATCCTCTTCCCAAAGTCCACCTCATTAGTCAATTCATCAATTCACAATGTTCGCCGCTCGCCGTTTGACCGCTGGCGTTCCTCGCGTCCTGTCCCAGAGGGCGCTTTTCCACAACACCGTCCCGGCGTTTGTTCAGAAGGGCGATGCCATCCCCGATCTCGATGTCCTGGTCGAGAACTCCCCCGGCAACAAGGTCAACCTCGCCAAGGAGCTGAAGGGCAAGGGAGTCATCATTGGCGTCCCCGCCGCTTTCAGTATGTGTCATTCCCGGTTTTGCGCCTGAAACCTTGCTAGCCACGCATGACTTCCTCTGGCTTCATCCCTCAAATTGAGTTCGGAGCTAGTCATCTGCAGCATGGCTACCATACATACGATGTCGGATCGGAGGAACGATATTGACCGGTCGTGTGTAGGCCCCGCTTGCTCCAGCACCCACGTGCCCGGCTACATCAACCACCCCAAGCTGAAGGAGGCCGGCCAGGTGTTTGTTGTTGCCGTCAATGATCCTTTTGTGTAAGTCAGCGATCTGGCGAGGCTTGTATAGTATACTAATTCCGCGCGCAGGACCAAGGCCTGGGGCGAGTCTCTCGATGCCTCTGGCAAGAGCGGCGTAAGTACACTCATTATCTTCTCTAGGCATGTCAAACAGACCAGCTAAATCCTGAGTGTCAGATCCGGTTCCTCGGTGACCCTACTGGCAAGTTCTCCGACGCCCTTGATGTTACCTTCGACAGCGCCTCCATCTTCGGAAACAACCGCAGCAAGCGCTACGCGCTGGTTGTCGAGAACGGCAAGGTCAAGGAGGCCTTCGTGGAGCCTGACAACATCGGCGTCAACGGTATGTGTACACTACAGTCTTTCACACGCATTATCCTCCAATTGCTGATGTGCTATGTACAGTCTCCGCGGCTGAGAAGGTGCTGGGTTAAGCGAGCCGAACGGCGTGACGCGGGCAATCTATTCTGTAACTATAGAAATCTGTTATACATGCGAAAAAACCGTATAGTATTTATTCATGATCAAGATCCTTTCTCGCAACCATAGCAGAACTTTAGGCATGGCCGGCAGTGTGCAAAGCCTCTCGCACATGGAACATTCCCTTCTCTCCAACGCCCGCAGATTATGATAGCCTTGTACAAGATTCTACCCTTGTACGTGTTGATGGAGACCCAAAATTTAAACCTTCCATCGCCGATGATTGCCGTAGTCTCTCGGCTGCAACACAATGTCTTAAACAGGGAGAAGCAGCCTCAGCCCTGGTGCAGAGCCTGCCACTGCTCGGGGGTGTAGCACTTGGGCGTCCAAGCATGAATAGCAGCGATCTCGGCCTTGAGGACCGAGTTTACCAAGCGGTGACGGGCGAGCATGGTCTTCTTATCGAACTGGGGGGAGACAATGACCGCCTGGAAAGCCTGGCCACAGCCACCTATATTGAAAAGAAAAAGTGGTCAAAATTTCCGACGTCCATGATCAATCCAAGAAGCACAGCACAGATTGAATCCCACACGCGGGGGAAACGCAGCAGAATTAATCAGCAACGTAGGTGACCCGACCTACCCGATAGATCTTCAATCTCCACGTGTTGCGCCTGGAGCTGGTCAAAGAGCTTGCTCTTCAGCAAGTCGGCGGTGACACCGGAGGTCGCATCGGCCATGGCTGCGTGGACGGCGGAGAAGGAGCGCGCGGAGAGGGAAAAAGTCGACTTCGGAGGGAGGCCCGGAGTGCGGAGAAGATAGCGGCAGCTTCTGCTCAGCGAGAAGAAGGTGGTGCGGGAGTACATCAAGTAGTGCTTCGTGAGGGAGGGGAAGAGGGGAGAGGGGAGAGGAGAGACGAGAAGGAGGGGTACGGTGGTTGTTGTTGGTTGTTCTTAGGTAAAAGAAAGTACTCCGTCGAGACTATGATGTGTTGCGCGATGGGATGAATATGACGATGCAGTTGGGCCTATGTTTTTTTTTTGGCTGTAGACTTCGCGCGCGGGCGGTGATGCTTCTTCCGATGTAGGATGACGGAACCTCCATTGAAACTAATTAAGGGAAAGGCTTCTCTGCACTGCGATATTGGTCAGCGAAACCCGGCTGTGGCTGGTGTGGGAGACTAGTATGCATTTGGGGTTTAGTTTATGTCTGTGCGGTTGTGGCGTAAGCTCATCCTCGGCTTCTGGCGAGATTAATCCTCCTCTTAACTTCTCTAGCTTCATTGATCTAGAACAAAGGGAAAACATCGTGAACAAGCTCAATCTAGGTCATATCAAGAAGCAACTCCCACCGGAACGTCCATATATACTTGCTTTGACTCGCACAGTGTCTATGAACTCTCTGTTTCGGCGATCGTCTCGTCTTTATTCCACAATGGCTGCTTCTTCGAACCCCGCCTCATCGCCCTTCACCCAGGCTGTCGTGAGCTCCATGAGGAAGCTGTATGTGATCTCGTCTCGGGCGCTGGATACACACTCCACTCCCTAACACTAATTATTCGTCCCATAGCTATCCTGAGTCATTGGCCGACAAAAGCTGGGACAACACCGGCCGTGAGCTCCCTCCGCCAGCCTCATCCCCACGCCCCCTCCATCCACTAACGGTACCGACGATGCAGTACTCCTCGAGGCCCCCTTCAACGCATCGCGCCGCCAGAAGAACTCCGTTCTTCTAGCAATTGACCTGACCAAAGCCGTCGCCGACGAGGCCATTGCGCGCCGCGACTCCATCGTCGTAGCCTACCGTACGCTTTTCTCTATCCGTCCCTGCAGCCATTCCACCTCGAAACTAACCCACCTTTCCCTTGTTTCGCGCAAACATACAGACCCCATCATCTTCCGCGGCCTCAAATCCCTGACCTTCACGGACCCGCAACAACAGACCCTCCTCCGCCTGGCCTCCGAAGGCATCAGCGTGTACTCGCCGCACACGGCGATCGACGCGACCCCGGGGGGCATGGCCGACTGGCTGTGCGACATCGTGACCGGCGCCATCATCACGCCCGCCACCCCGACAAAACCCACCTTGACACAATCCTCGTCCGCCACGTACTCCCACCCAGTCTACCCCGCCCCGCAACCGGCCACCCAGGCAACCAAAGTCCCCAAGCACACCCGCCACACCATCCTCCCGTCCCCGCCGCCACTCCCCGAAGGTGTCGAGGACACGGCCGGCATGGGCCGCATCGTGACCTTCACGGACCCGGAGCCGCTGACCGCCATCATCGACCGCATCGCCCAGGGCGTCGGGTTCCCCGGCGGGATCCCCATCGCCATCCCCCAGGGTGCCTCGGTGGATGCGCTGAAGATCCGCACGGTGGGCGTGTGCCCCGGCTCCGGGTCCGGCGTGCTGATGAAGAAATCCCCGATCCCCGATCTGCTGTTCACGGGCGAGCTGAGCCACCACGAGGCGCTGGCGGCCATCGAGCGCGGGTCCGTGGTCGTGGCGCTGGCGCATTCGAACACCGAGCGCGGGTACTTGCGGGCCGTGATGCGCGAGAAGTTGGCCAAGGAGGTGGAGGAGACCTGGCGGGTGCGGAGGGAGGAAGGGCTGCAGCAGCAGAAGGATGCGGAGGGGGGGTTGAAGGAGGTGTTTGCCGATGGCTCGTGCGAGGTGGCGGTTAGTGAGAAGGATCGGGATCCGTATGGGATTATGGTGAGACAGGGTTAGAGTTTTTGAAGAAGACCCATGTGGTGAGGACTTGGGTGGAAATGAGCATGAGATACCTTCGTGTAAGTTGGGTCTCTTGCCGAGAGAGAATAATAGTACTCGCATCAACAAACGTATATATCTATTTACAATTCCATCAACTCAAACCAGAGAGTAAGTACATCAACACATATATACAACACCACACCACACACACACCTTCTCAAAGTATCTACTAGCTCAGTAGAACCCGGATCTCGCCCGTCGTCCGAGGGAACAACTTCCTCAGGCCCCATTCCTTCTCGTCCTCCCCGGCCTCCTCATCCTCCCCACCTTCGACTACACCCTTCTCCTCCGCCCCATCCACACCTTCATCCCCATGACCACCACCCTTGGCCAACGAGCTCCTCCGCGCCTCATCCGCCCCGATAATCATCCCCTCGACGAACTCAAAGTCGCGACAGAACGCCTCGACTGCCTCCTCGGTCACGCTCTTCACGAACGTCGCGCTCTGCACCCGCTTCAGATGATCCGTGGCGTCCATGAGCGCCGACGGCAGGAAGTCGTCGAGCTGTTGGCTGGTGATGATGAGGGCGTCGGGCTGGAAGGCGGGCAGGGTGGTGATCTGTGCGATATGGGAGAGTTGGGGCTGCTGCTGCTGTTGGGCTTGTTGATTGGCTGGGTCGGTGGGCTTGGGGGCGGCGGACGGAGGAGAGAAGGGTTCCAGGGCTATGAGGAGAGTCTGGAGGCCGGATTCGGTAAGGAGGTAGTTGTGTTGGATGGCGAGGAGGTCCATGCGCAGGGCGGAAAGGGTCGCGCTGAGGGGTGGGAGGTGGGTTGCGCTGGCGAAGGGGTACGGGGTGAGGGTTGCGCGGGTGGCGAGGTGGATGTTCGTGAGGTAGATGGTTCGTTGAGTGGGAGGGAGGTCCTGGGCTGTGAATTTGGCGAGGTCGAGGAATGGGTCCAAGGCACAGCGGAGAACTGGGGTGAATCTGTTGGGCGTGGGTTCTTGGGTGGTGCTGATCTTGTTGTTGTCGGTGGGGGAGGAGGGTAGTTCCTCTGCGCCGAAGGAGATGTCGTGCGATTTCATGAGAAGGGTGAGCGATTCTAGGGCGTCTTGGATAAATTGCGGGGGCGAGAGATCGTCTGGCGGGGTGAGGGCCGAGTGGTCGGTCGAAAGACTGCGGACTTCATCCTGCATGAGGGTTTCGAAGTGGTGGAAGGTGAATCTCTCCAGGGTTTCGAGGAGCTCGGCCAAGTTGGATTGAGATCCAAGGAGTTTGGCGAAGGTGGTTCGGTAGAAGGAGAGGAGGTTGACCACCTTGTAGCATGTAACGGGGTCATCGTGGCCTTGGATGACCAATTCGACTCGCTGGCGAAGTGCCCGTGAGACGCCGACCAGGTCACGGTTGACGAGATCGCTGAGGGCTTTCTGTCCGTCGAAGGTGAGTTCTTGGTCTTCATCGATGCGTGACCACGGCTCACTACTTAGGCCGGCCTGGATGCCCTTGGCGAGCTCCTCGCCGTCGTCAACAAATAAGGATTCCAGGGCTTCCCGTTCCGAAACAGTGGTTGAGTGCACCCAAGCCAGCATATCGCCAATGTAGCGCAGAGGATCGTGTGCAGAAAACTCGATCGGCTTCACCTGACGGTCACCGCCACCTCCGGCAACTGCATCCGTAAGAGCATAGTGGAAGGCATCAGAGAGAACGTAATCCCGAGCCTCAGCGAAGAAATCCAGACAACTGTGAAACAGACTGGGTCGCTCCGCCAGCACGCGGAGAACGCGCCGGATGGAGCTGCTAATGCGAGGGTCTTCCAGGTTGAGAGACCGGAACTCTTTCTGAATCCATCGATAGAGCTTCTGATAGGCGGAGTTCAGGCTCCTGGTGCTTTTCTCCATGAGCTCCAGACCGAGTCGCTCGTTCTCTCCACCTAGAAGCACTTCGCAGTCTCGGTGCACCTGCTTCACTCGGGCAAGGACCTCGAAGAAGTGGTCATCAATTGGTTCCTCTGCAGCCGTCAATACCAGAATTTCCTCCTCCGGGACAACAAAGTGTTGCGTGAACGCAGCGAGCAGCTGTTGTTTGGTCTCCGCCTCGGTTTTTTGCCTCATCAACGCAGACGCTTCTTCCAGAACGGGCGTTGTATCCTGTTTGGCCAGAACAATATGTTTGCGCATCTCCTCGCACGTTTGGTTGAGGTTGGTGATGACCGTTCCGATCCGCTTCAGTTGCTATTGAATCATATAGTGTCAGTATCACTCTACTCCCGGCTCTGGCTCCATGGGGGCCTATCTTACCTCCGCAACCTTTCCAAAGTCGCGCACAATCTCAGCATTGCAGTCGACGACTTCCTTCTGAACGTCTAGACGGAGTTGCCTTCGGACTTCTGCAGTATTATGGATTCCTCGGAGACTGAGGGTCTCCAAAGCATCACGAATGTCTGAATCCGCGTATGAGGCGGAAAGTACACTTGTCAATCGGTTGGACAGCGCATTGGATCGCTGCTGGGTCGGGGGAGAGAGCGGAGAGGAAGCTGGGGAGGAGGTTTTTGTCGAAGTATGACTTGTTTGATGTGCATTCGGTGGGAAATAGCTCGCCATGGTGGCTTGATCAAATGGCGCCTGAGCCAGCTGCGTGAAGAGGATAATTGGGAGCTGCGGAGTATCGCAACAGAAGCGGAGAAAGGCCCGCGGGCGGAAAAGGAGCGGCGGGCGTTTGCTTATGTCAGGCGTTTTCAGGAACAAACACACCCCGCGGAGAAGAAGGAGCTGGCAACCATGTTCATGGATGCATTGATTGTTGGCTTTGTGTCATTCTTCTCTAATTTCAACCCATACGAGGCCCTTTCTGCATAGTATCACCTCAAGCCACTCTTACAGATTGCCATACTCTCCATGGATAGTCCTCTTTTCTCCCCCGCCAAGGCACGTCAAGCTGCCATTGAAGCCAAGGATTGGGCCTATGTGAACACCTGGCTGAACCGGCAGTATGCGCCTAACCCAATCCCCAAGTTTGAACGGAATGAAGACACATTACGGACCTTGCTTGCCCTGGCTGCCGCCAATGATACAGCAGATGAAGAGGCAATGGTAGTGCATGAAGCACGCGAGCAAGCGGTCCAAGCCTACAAGTCTCAGGAACGGAGCGAGGCGACGAAAAAAATCGAAATCTTGGATGAGATAGAGCTCTCACTTGATGAGAGCGGTAGACAGAGTCTTGACGATCTGGCGGAAACGACTGCAGTGCTCGGGGCTTTGAGCACCGATGCAGTTGACCTCGGTCAGTCTATCATTGACCTCACGACGGAGGAATTCAACGTGCAGGAGCAAATGTCTAAAGTGGAAGCACTGCAAAACTATCTGGAGAGAGAGCTGGCTACTCTGCAGGCGCAACTGGATGACCTTCGGAATAATGAAGCTTTTGAGACGCCTGCTGATCTCCCAGCATTGACGGCCGAGTGGACACGGAATACCAAGTCGCTGGGTGCGAAAGTGGGTGAGTATCGGGACAAAATCGCTTATCTTTCAAGGAACAGGAGCAAGGAACCTCGGCTGGAAGATGTCATGGCAAAAGAGGCGGACGTGATAAAGCTTCTTGAAACAGTCAGAAGTCTGGAGACAAGGATAAACATGCTCCATGATCTTCCCGGAGATGTCCCTGGGGCTCGCGCGAATTGCAAGGAGCTAGAAAGGGAACTCCAAAGATTTGTTCGTGAACGAGATGCAATGGCTAACAGATAGATGGGAATGAGAACATTTAACTACGAAGAATGCACAAAGTTCTGTTAATGTTGTATTAAACCTAGTGAGAGTAGTACAGTCAAAGGCTTGGTATCGTCAACTCATGAAAATCATAAGAACAATCTGCCCATAGCCGCAAGTGTTCCTCCGGCAATGATTCACAAGATGAAAACCGAAAGTCCGCTGCAACCCATGTTACAGTTGTACTTGGGTATTATGAAACCGATTTAGTTGTCGCCGAGGCCGACAGCGTTCTTGATCTTGTCACCACTGCTTGATAGTTAATATCACTCGTCAGTTAGGATAAAGATGGAGGATACTGACATGGACTGGGAAGCACCACCGTGGGCGGTGTTGTCATGGGAGCGCTGGGTCTTGTCGAAAGCCTCCTGAGTGGTGGACTTGGACTGGTCAGACTGGGTGCCACGAGCAAGGCGATCAGTGGTGTCGGTGAAGGTCTCCTTGACCTTGTCCTGGGTGGACTTGGTGGAGTCAGGAGTGATCTCCTCCTTGGCCTCTGCAGATGCATGTGAGTTGTCAAGTCCGCAGCGAGGGGGGCAACTGCAGTGGCACTTACTGGTAGAGAAATCCTTGCGACCGGCGTCAGACATGTTGATTGATTGTTGTTTGAACGGAAGTTGTTCTTGAAAGAAGTTGTAGTAGAGAGTTGAGAAGCTTGGTTGATTGTTTGAAATTGTTGGTTGATGGAGATGAAAGGTCTGAGAAGGTTGGTGAAGAGGACTTTATATAACATTTGACTCCCATAGAAACCACTCGATGACGTCGTTTCGTTCATCTTCCACATTCACCATCACACGCCATCCGAGCCCTCTGTTTCGTATCCAGGGGCGTTTCCATGGAAGAGATACCAGCGAATGGACGTCATCATGAGGAAGTTACCCCGGCCCCAATCATGGGGCAAGATCGAGATGATAGTCCTAGTCTGACGGATGTGGATGGCCTTTGGCTCCATTTTGGATACCGAGGCTTGCAGAGAATCAGGGAATTTGCCCACTTGCGATTGAGTCCAGATCCAAGTCCGGACCATGACGTCGTCATGACTCCATCCCCAGATCTCTGAAAACAGCTTAGCGCGTGTACAGCCGCCAAGCTCCGGATTATCATTCTTACAGCTCCGAAAGTACGCTACCCTACTTTAGGACTAGCTCAGATTGGATCTATAACAAGCAAGCGGTCACAATTGACAGAAAGGTGACAGCTGTTCACCGCCACCCGATGACTCCGCCCCGTTCGAGCCCGAGTCGCCCCATGCCTAACTAACCGTTGCTGGCGCTTCCCGTCTCTCCTTCTGAATACTCATTCTTTCTCCTCTCTCTGTTTCTCTCACTCCTTCCTGCTTTCCCATGCCAACGTTCTCTATACGGGTCTTTCGACCACCATGTGGATTTTCTGCATCTTGATGCTTTCAACTTCTTCAACTTCCTTTGCAGACTCATTCTCATAGTCTTGTGATTCGTGTGATTTCTTCCAGTCAGCCAGTCTTTCCTATCTTTTCCCATTGATATAAACAACCCCGCCCTTATCTATCTTGGGCGCCTATTGAAGTCTCTTTGCTCCACACACCTTATTGTTTCTCGTTGTCGAATCTTTCAATGCCATCGTCTGCTGAGTCCAATTCGAACTGGGATTTCACTGCGGTGATAAACCTTCTTCGCACGCCTACCTACGGCGGCGGCAGCTCATATGCACCTTATCGCCACCGTGATTCTCTCCCAGCTTCCCATTCTACCGAGGTAGCAAATCAGGATGATCCCACTTCCAAAAGCTCCCAGCAACCTCAACTGAGCTCGGGGGTTCGGTCTCCAAGGCTTGGTGATTTTGGGTCACTGTGGGATTACTTGGGGGATGCCAGCAACCTGTCGTCCGATACAGACATTGAACCTCAAGCTCAAGACCTGTCCCCATCCTCGCCACCGAACCTTCCGATCGAAATACTTCAACAACATTCGTCAAGGAAGTTGGTAGTGAAGAATACCGACCAAGAACCTCCTCGGACACCACCCAAACCTATTCCTAGCTCTGGGATTGCAAGAGCACGCAAAGTGCAAGCCAAGGTTCCTGCTGAAACATGCAAGGCCAGCCTCAACAATGCATCAGCCAAAGCTACTCACGACCTGAGCTCAAGTGAGAGCAGCCAGGGTGCAGATTCGGACGGCAGTTTGAGTGTCTTCGATCCTCCCCTCACTACAAAAAAAGGAATCCTTTCTTTGGTTCCTCCGCAAGTGGGTGCAGCGAGTACTTCTGTCGACCCATACGATACCCCACCATCCTCATACGATGAGACGGTGGAGCCTTTGGCTTCGAAAGTTGCCAAGTGCCCGCCTAACCCCGACCCTTTGAGTATCCAGTCTATTACCTACAAGTCGGCCACGGAGCGGAGAATTGGTCTCTTGACCAAACTGTTGAAAAACTTCCCGGACTATGCAAATATCGTTGCCCAGGCGAATCGTCCTGTGGTCAGTAAGAAGGACAAGAATCCATGCCGTCCTATTCACGTCTTCGTGGATATGTCTAATGTAAGTCTCGCCATTTGAAGCACCATATGCATAACTAACGCGTTTTAGATTATGGTTGGCTATCACGATACCATGAAGCTGTCTCGGAATATTCCTGTGAAGACGCGCATTCGCCGGTTGCCATTGTCCTTCCAAAACTTTTCTTTGATCCTAGAACGCGGGCGGCCCACTGCCAAGCGAGTCTTGGTTGGGTCTGACCGGTTTGCTGCCATCCGTGAAGGTGAACAGCTTGGCTACGAAACCAACATCCTTAATCGTGTGCACAAGGTCAAGCACATGACCGCCCGTCAGTTGAAGTTTCGAAAGAATCTTCGGACGGGTTTCCACGACCCCGGTAGTGGTTCTGAAACGAACGAGGGACCGGAGGAGCGTTGGGTTGAGCAGGGTGTGGACGAAATTCTACATCTGAAGATCTTGGAGAGTCTGCTTGATACAGACGAACCCGCCACCATTGTTCTTGCCACGGGCGACGCGGCGGAAGCCGAGTTCTCGGGTGGGTTCATGAAAATGGTGGAAAGAGCACTGCGACGCGGGTGGACCGTGGAGTTGGTCAGTTTTACTCCCGTTACTAGTTATGCTTATCGCCGGAAGGACTTTCGCGCGAAATGGGGAAGTCAGTTCCGGATTATAGCGTTGGATGACTACCTTGAGGAGCTACTTGGCCTGTGATAATTCAATTGTCTCTTCTCTCCCTTGCCTCACTGTATGAAACTTATGAATTTGTGCAAAGTCATAGCTCAAAATTCAATGTAGTCGTCAGATGTAAAGCCCTGATAAATATAGATTAACAGTCAGCAGCCCGCATTATTGTAAATCCTTTGTCCTCTGCATAGTTAATAGCCATTGTCAGAATTGTCAGAATTATCAGAATTATCAGAATGGGTTTCACCAACTCGATTTCAACACTCGACGGTATGAGTTCTGACTCGGTCCATGGTTCAATTGGTTTCCTACTAAGCCAACCTTGAATACGGAAATTCTCGCCGGAGTGAGTCGAAAGCAGCAGCAGCAGCAGAAATCTTTGACTGAATATGGTACGTATCCCAATGATGTGGAGTACCATGTATAAATAAAAAAAAATGAATTAGGTTAAGTTAGAGTTACCTAACTAACTCGATAGTTGATCTCTTTATTTCTCCACCCGCACGCCCTTCAAATGACCTTGTCTGACCCCCAAAGGCTCGCTTTCGAAATAGATGATGATAAAAGGGAAAATGTCTGTCCTTTTCGTTCTTCGACACAGGTCATCTTCACCAAAGCACCAAACATTCCCTGAATAAAATGTTGAATCAAGAGTTAACCAACTTGAACCAAGAACCCGAAACATCCTCTGAACTTCCGGAAGATGTCGCCCCCACCACTGGGTCCGTCAGTCTGGCATTCCCCGAAGGTGGGCGCGATGCATGGACTTGTCTGCTGGGCTCCGCGTTAATGATGTTTCCATCTTTTGGCTTCCAGACCGCCGGTGAGTTCTGATCGATTTGTGTGAGGAGACAAGACACTTTCCACTGGTTCTCATTTCTGACTCTCATTCTGACTTGGTCCTGCAGTGGGAACCGTGCAAGATTACATCAGTGTCCACCAGCTGGCTGACTACAGCGTCCGCGATGTCGGGTGGATCACCGCCATCCTCGTCTTCCTGACTCTCTTCCTCGGGGTTCAAGTCGGACCCCTGTTCGATCGCTACGGGCCGCGCGTGCTGCTGACCTGCGGCTCGCTGGCCAGCTTCCTCTCCTACCTTCTGCTCGCCGAATGCTCGCAGTACTGGCAGTTCATCCTTTGCCTGAGCATCCTGGGCGGCATCTCCGCGGCGGTCGTGACCACTGTGGCCATCAGCGTGCTGAGCCACTGGTTTTTCCGGCGGCGGGCGCTGGCGTCGGGCATCTGCATGGCGGGGTCCTCGGCCGGGGGCGCGATCCTGCCGCTCATCCTGCGCCGATGCTTCGGCCAGTACGGGTGGGCCTGGTCGCTGCGCATCATCGCCCTGGTCGCCCTGGCCTGCTACGCGCTGGGCATTTTCCTGGTGAAGGGCCGCCTGCCGGCCAGCACGCAGAGTGGCGCCACGATCGACCTCACCGTCTTCCGGTCGCCGCGGCTGTGCTTCCTCGCCGTCGCCGTCTTCGCCTTCGAGTTCATCATCTTCGGCTGCGCGTCGCTGCTGCCCACCTACGTCCGCTACGCCGGCCTGGCGCTCGACGTCCAGTACTACTCGCTGACGGTGCTGAACAGCATGAGTCTGCTGGGCCGCGTCCTCCCCGGGCTGGCGGCCGATCTGTTCGGCCGCTTCAACATCCTGCTGTCGCTGGTCGTGCTGACCCTCCTCGTCATGGCCGCCGTCTGGATCCCCGTCGGCTCCCACGACGAAGCCACGCTATACACCGTGGTGGCGATCTTCGGCTTTGGATCCGGGGGCTGGATCTCGCTGGCGCCCGTGTGCGCGGGCCAACTCTGCCGGACAGAGGAGTACGGCCGGTTCTACGGCACCATCTACAGTGTCGCGGCCTTTGGCGCGTTGCTGACGGTGCCCGTGGGTGGAGAGCTGCTGCAGAAGACGACCCCGCAGGTCTTGGTGGGATTCTACGCCGCGGTTCTGGTCGTCGGCTTGGTGAGTGTCGTTTGTTCGCGGTGGGCGCTATTGGAGTGGAGGTGGAGATGGAAGGTGAAGGTCTAGTTAGGTACTTAATAGATAAAAGCACATCTCACTCAAACAGTACATATAAGCATCGTACGATATTCATTTACTTCCTCCCATTTCTCTTTGCATCGCCCACCTGGCCTTCGCATTTAACCCGTGGTTCCCCTCGGGGCAGCAAGAATCTACGCCGGACACGGGAAAGTACAATTCCCTCCGTCTACTACTTCGGCAACGAGACTATCTTGCCGAAGATATGCATACACTCTGCTCTGAGCTGACGTTGAATCAATCACATGCATCAGTCTCATGTACTTGTACGCGCAATCCTGGTACCGATGTCAATATAAGTCGATAGTTGCGGTGCGGGATGCGCAGGTCCTTGTTCCTCGACATCTGAGCTCAAATCCTTCCACGCCAGACAAACAGCAATTTACGCCATGACCCAGATAATCGAGCCAGCTCACCCTCCGATGGTTGAGGCCGATAACTTGCGGACGGAGTTCGCCTCCGCCATGTCTGCAATGTACAAGCAGGAAGTGCCTCTGTACGGCGACCTGATCAAGATCGTGCGCGACATCAATGCAGCAACAGTCGATCCTACCTCCGATACGGTGGCGCTGCGAGCCAGCGCAGAGCGACTGACCCTCGAACGACACGGGGCTATCCGCCTCGGAACCCCCTACGAGCTTCAGACTATGCGACGAATTTTCCGGGTGCTGGGCATGCAACCCGTAGGCTACTACGATCTATCTGTGGCCGGGCTCCCAATGCACGCGACCTGCTTTCGCCCGCGGACAACTTCGAGCCTCGATCGCAATCCCTTTCGGGTGTTCACCACACTCCTTCGGCCAGAGCTACTGGCGTCAGAAGCCGCCAGAGAGCAGGCCATAAGCTTGCTGAAGCAAAGAGAGATCTTCACCGATAAGCTTCTGAAACTACTCGACGTTGCCGAAGCACAGCATCATAGACTTACCAGGGAGCAAGCGGCGGTGTTCGTTCCTGAAGCGCTCCGCAGCTTCAGTTGGCAGTCGGTAGCAGCCGCAACATACGAGCAGTACCAAGTCCTGAAGCATGAGCATCCCATTTTGGCCGACATCGCCTGCTTCCAGAGCGCTCACATCAATCATCTCACGCCGCGAACATTGGACATCGCCGAGGTTCAGGCTACCATGAAGGCCGCGGGCATGGCAGTCAAGTCCCGCATCGAAGGTCCGCCCCTTCGTAAGTGTCCGATTCTCCTCCGGCAGACCAGCTTCCTTGCTCTGGAGGAGACGGTGAACTTCAAAACTTCTTCGGGTCCCGGCGAGAGCCACTGGGTGAGAGGTACTCACAAGGCCCGTTTCGGCGAAATCGAAGAGCGAGGCGCTGCCGTCACACCCAAAGGCAGACAGCTATATGACAGACTTTTGGAGGAAAGCATGGCTCAAGCTACAGGCGCCGACCCCGAGCAGGTCGATGCCGTCATGGCTGCGGTCTTCAAACAGTACCCGGATGACTGGACCGAGCTGAGGCAGCAGGGGTTGATCTACTGCGAATACCGTTGCACGGGAAAAGATGGCATGGACGCCTTGCCGCAAGATAGATCCAGCGCTTATTCTCTGGAGCAATTGATAGGCGAAGGGCGGATCGAGGCGTCGCCCATCACGTATGAGGATTTTCTTCCCTTCTCCGCCGCAGGGATCTTTCAATCCAACCTGCAGTCTCAAGGTCCGACCAGCAATCGCGTGCTCTGTCAAGAAGGGAAGAGCGATCGGGAGGGACTCGAGAGGGCGCTCCAGGAGCGACCAATGGATGTCGATGAGTGGTATCAGCGCGCACAAACGCAGAGCTTGGAGCGGGTTTGTGTGGAGTTGGGCTTGAGACCCGGGCAATTGGTTTAGTAGATTGCCCTGCATGAGGATCCTATCCGGGATATCACTTGATTCGTCCGTGTACATTTTCGGGGAGGGGTACTTAGCCACCACCGGCTGAACATACTGAACTCTTGTGTCTTGCTAGATATGATGCTGCATGTACTGTATCTAGAACGGCCTAAATTTCATGGTTCGCTTAGCTTATACCTTCAAAAATTGTAAGCCATAAACACGTGTAGAATGAACCACTCAGTCAGACACATGAAAAACAAAATGTAACAAGAAACACAGAACATGAAAGTTTGAGATCCAGAAGCGAAGATTATGCATCCCCACCGCGACGCCGGGAAGTTCATTTCCGGTGCCGAGAAGCGCTCGGCATTCGCATCCAACATGCCGTGCATTGTTTGTGCTGTAACCATACCGCACACCCAAGTCTCCCATGCAAGAGCTACCAACACAGATGCTATTCTCTATACTTATTTGAATATGTCCTACAAATAATACCCAATCCTCTTTCTCTCTCTACCTCCACCCTCCCTCCCCCCTCCCTCCCTTCACTTTCCTCCGTTCCCCTCCCCTCACCTACCAAAGTAAACGGAACAAGCACGCGCAGCCATGAGCAAACGCGCCATCCGAACCGACAACGCCCCGGCCCCCAAGCCTTTCTTCTCCCAGGCCATCGTGCACGAGAAGACGGTCTATACCTCGGGAGCCGTGGGCATGGACCCCGCGACGGGCCGGCTGGTCGAAGGGACTACCGGAGACCGCACGGTACGATCGAGGCTCGCGATTCGATTATGACCTGGAGACTCTTGCTGACGGCATCGTTGAGAGGTCCAATGCCTGAAGAATCTCTCGAACATCCTCGAGGCGGCGGGGAGCTGTTTGGATAATATCGTGAGTTCTCGCCTTGGCCGAGGTGTGCGTTTTGATCATAACAGCAGCTGAGCACTAATTCATCTGCTTCGTTGAAACGTTCAAGATTAAAGCCACGATCTTTATCGATGATATGAGTAACTATGGGTCCATGAATGAGGCCTACTTGAGTGTGTTCAGCAATGGCTCGCCGCCGGTATGTGTTTCTCTGGTGGTTTGGATGGTGGTGCGCGAATGTCCTGACTGACTGGATGGGTGCAGGCAAGAACTTGTGTGGCCGTGAAGCAGCTGCCGCTGGGGACGGATGTGGAGATTGAGGTTGTGGCTCATCTTTGAACGGGGCAGTTGGATGTTGTAGTGGGAAGTAATGTGGGGGTTTGTTGTAAGATCTTAAAGAAGTATTCTTTTGGGTAAGGTTCAGATGTACTGTGCTTTGGTACTACCTGCTCATGGATGGATGGTTGACCACTGCGAAAAAGGCTGGCATACAATGCATCCACCTTTATTGCTAATAAATATGGAAGGGTATATACTGTTGCATTACTATCTCTAAGGTCTCGTGAAAGAAGACTGGGCAGCAAATACTGCTTGAGGGGACTGTCCAACAAGCTCCTCGAAAATCTTCGAATCCGTAGCTCCCTCTAGATTGAAGATCATCACCTGGCTGTTTTCATCCAAGCCGAGTCTCTCGCGCAGCCCATTATCACATCCAGCCTGCAACAAGACACCCATGTTGGCGGCAGACGACTCACCGCAGACCACCGGCACGTCACCGGCGGCCGGGCTGGCCAGAAACTTCATTCCCTCCACAGCCACCGTATCTGGAACGGAGACAAAATCGCTAGTCAACCACGACAGAACCTTCCAGGCGGCTGGTGAGGGTGCGCGACACGCCAGGCCGGTCATCAGCGTTCGTAGAGTCCCCTCTGACTGGATGGGAGCGCCTTGACGGGCGCTTTGGAAGAGGCAATCCGCCTCCCGTGGCTCCACCACCACAAATCGAGGCGGTGATTCAAGAGTGCTGCCCGTCTGCTTGAGGCTCTGGTGACGAAGCATGAACCCCAGGAACACGGCCGCCGCGATGCTGCCCACCCCACCACAGACGAAGACGTGCGAAATCGCTGCCTCGGCGGGGAGCATGCGAAGGGCTTCCTCGACCACCACCATGTATGCATTCATCACATTCTGCGGGATCCCGCCGTCGAAGTCGCTCCACGAGGTACTGCTGACGAAGTGCCATCCGTTCATGCGCGCATCCTCCTTGGCGCGCTCCACGGAGGCCTCGTACTCGCCGTCGATGCGGATCACGACGGCGCCCAGGTCTTTCATGGCCTCGGCGCGGCCCTCGCTGACGTGGTTGTGGATGTAGTCGACACACCGACACCCGAAGATCTTGGCTCCGTAGGCGAGTCCTCTGCCCTGATTGCCATCCGTGGCCACGCAGACGGTGACCCGCTCTGTGATGGTCCTGTATTGGCCTGTCCTCAGCTCGGCTGATGTCGGTCGCACGCCAGTCTTTGCGAACACCTTGTCGGCCAGGATCCGGAAAACGGCGTACGGCGCCCCGAGAGCTTTGAATGAGCCGAGACTGGTTCCGAACCGTGTGCTTTCGTCTTTCACGAATAGGTTCGCAAGCTTCAGTTCTCTCGCCGTGTTTGTCATGGAGTGCAGCGGCTGAGGGCTGTACTCGGGCCACGTCGCGATCTCGTCGACTGCATGCGCCCAGTGGGAGAGGTTTCGAACGCACTCGGCGGCGTTCAGCTCGGCGGCCTTCTCGAGACGCTGAGGGTTAGAGACGTGAGCCCAGTCTGACATTGCGTGGGTCGGTCAATCGCGGTGCAGGCTATGAGATTGTGCTTGGTTTGAATTGGGAAGAACGGGTCGACGGATGTGGATATCAAAGATGGTGGGCTTCAGGCAGCTGAGCTTCCTTCTGGACAAAGGTCCAAGGGAGTCTTTCCTCTATAATAATAGCCAACAGACTGAGCAAGCGAAACGACGATTAGTCGGCACGAAACCCTTTTTGCCGTTCGTTTACTCTGGGTCATATCCAGTATCGCCCCTCGTTCGGCCAATGAGGCAGACTCGCCGCGTGGATCGACCCGGCATTGAAACGGCGCGCGTTTGCATATCACTCTTAAGTGTATATGATGAAATTAGTGATGTTGTGATTCCAGGGACAGAGGATGTCGTGTGGTTGATGCATGCAATGCATACAATACATACAGGCTGAGGTAATCATCCTCCTCCCTCGCCGGCACGGACTTGCTCTTGCCGAGAAGATAAGGTAGTCTCCCTCGCCACTCCATCTTCTCCAGCGAAATCATCAACTCGGCCTTTTTGTCACCCCTCCCCCCCTTCTCATCGGGCAAAAGCTACTCGAATGCCGCCAGACAGGAGCCAGAAGGTTAGAGGTGTGGATCGGCGTCTAGCCGGGTCTGCTCGCAAATCCAAATCGGTCGCGTAAGTGCTCATCCGTTCCGCTCAGCGGCATCAAAGCAATAACTTCTATAACTGTCTTCTAGTTGCGAAAGGTGTCATGCAAGGAAGGTCCGATGCCCCGGAGGCGCCCCCTGTAAGACCTGTGTGCAATCGGACTGCGTGTCGGAGTGTATATATCCGAAGCGAGATCGTCAGATCAAGATCAGTCAAAAGTGTGTGCTGATGCTGAAACCTGGGATTGTGGATCTTGGCTGAAGAAGGGGTCCAAAATAGTTATCTCGACCGACTCATTCAAGAAAATGATGCTCTGCGCGCTCGCTCTGGGGATCGAATTAGATCTGCCCCTGAGCCTGCCCCAGAGCCTACGCCAACGAGCCCAGCAACGGATCACTTCGAAGAACCGACTCGAAACCCCTTGATGGATGAAAGACCGTGGTTCCTGCCTGTCAACTCTTCCCGAATTCCCATCCTGATAGGCGAGGTTGCTGATCCGGCCTTCGCAACTCGAATCCGTCAAACTATCTCCAAGAGGCCCCAAAACCACATTCCAAGGACAGCCTATCCTGCAAATGATCCAGTGCCTAACTGCGTCCTTCCTGAGCTGAACCATGTACATGCCCGCTTCTTGCTCAAAACAGCTCTAGCATACTTTGACGGGCGTTATCACATTGTGCGGAAAAGTGCCACCTGGTCCCTATTTGGCAAGTACATCCAAGCGCCAGCCTCGCTAGACCCTCTCTCTAAATGTAAGATCTCTGCGTTGTTCGCATTTGGGGAGCTTTATTCAAGCCAGGGTAAAACTTCACCTGACGGGGTACCGGGTATGGTATTCTTCAAGGATGCGAGCAAGGCGTACGGTGCCTTACATGAACGGCCCACCACTGACTACGTGGAGACCTGTCTGATCTTGGTAAGTATACTGCAACTCAGAATGGGCGCCTATGTCTTTCCGTTGTCTTTTTCCCTTTTGCTGAAGGGTGCTCTAGGCTCTGTACTCGCTACACGTCAACAGGCGTCATTCTGCATACTTCTTAGCCAGCTCCGCCATTCGGCACTGCATCGTCATGGGGTTACACTTCAACGTACCGAACTCTCAAATTCATGATGCAGGTACTCGGGAACACCTAAATCGACTTTGGTGGACTTCCTATCTTCTCGATCATCAGTGTGCAACTATCAGCAGCCAAGCAATATCAGTCTCGGACGAGGAGATCTTTGTTGATGTTCCTAAGGAGATCCAACTTACCGAGATCCAAGCTGTGGATTTTCAGTACACCGATTCTCTTGCGTCGAGAATCTCTCTTGCCAGGCTGACCAACAGGATTATCAGGACACTCTACGGGCGAAGTACATACTCTAGCCCTTTCTTGGGTCGGGTTCAAATTGCCCTGAAGGATCTTCGGCACTGGTATCGGACTATACCAGAGGCTTTGAGGGCGACTGCAAACGGCTCTTATCGAGGACCCGCCACGATGGACCTCCATCTCTCCTTCAACCAGGTTGGCTTGATTCTGTTGTTGCCTAAAAAGTGACCCGACTGACCCTTCCAGTGTTTGATCTTGACCACTCGCCCTGTCCTCCTCTACGTGACTCGCGTTCGGATGACGGCTGGGGTAAATTCACCCAGCATGGATCATCTCCACACTGATACACGAACACTCGCAGAAGCATGTATCCAGTGCGCGCGAGACTCATTCAACATCATCACCGAAGCTTGGAGCGAAGGATCGGTGCGGACATTCGACTGCTTTACGACCCAGCAGCTCTTCTCCGCTACTACCATCCTGGCTATCGCGAGTCTGCTCACCGACAGTCCTGAAGAAGATCGACAGAAGTTTGAATTTGCCAGTCACCTGCTCGAAAGTCTACGCGATGCTGGAAACTATCCTGCTAGGGATTACTGCCAACACCTGGATGGGATCAAGACTGACATACAGGGTCTTACAATCGCGGATGATCCATATCCTTCAACAAACGACGCTATCACCGAGGGACCGCTTTCAGGTGTCGAGGCTCATCAGAATGTCCCCGCTATCCAGCCGCGCGCGTCCATTGCGGACGTCGGACCGCCTCTACTTATGACGCAGCAGGCTGCCGGTGGGAGCAGTGCCGTCTTCATGGAGCCCTCAATGGGCGCGTTCTTGTCACAGGACGAGTTTTATCCGGCTCAACTGGACGAGTTCTTGATTGATACACAAATGCAAGGAATCTATTGGCCTACTCTGGACAGTGATCTAGATACGCCATACTAAGGATGTTGTTACACGGGCCGGCTTGCAAAGTTGTTGCGGTTCTGCTTGTGTATGAGCGACCCTGCATGCACAAACAATATCTTGGGTCGAGCCTGCAAGGAGGTTTCGCATGTTTGTTCCGAAAATCGTCTAACATGCAAAGCCCATCGACCACCGGACGGGGCCTTTTCTAGGCTATGACAAAAACTCGGTAACAACTAGAACGAAGGACTAAGCGTCAGTATCGCGCATTCGGCTCCAGGCGAAAATAACGAGGGATAGGTTGGGCAGGGGAAGCACAAACGTACTTTGCCGGAGTTCCTCCGGTTTCTCTTGAACGATCCAGTGACCACTATCGATATTTACGATCTTGGAAGCTGGGAAGAACGAAAATATCGTCGGAAATGCCGTTTCCGGAATGTAATGGCTCCGAAGTGCTCTCAGGAAGAGCAACCGCCCATGAAACTGCCTGCATCCTCCTTCTTCCTGGGTCTCTCGGTAGGGGAAATCGCCCAAAGGCCCCATGGCCGTTTTCAGGATCTCCACAGGAATTCGCAGGTCGAGATATGACGAATTTGGTTTCTTTACGAGGTTGCTGATGAGCCAGAGCCGAATGGCGGGGTCCTAGATTATTAGTCAGAGAACTGATAATCAATCTTAGAACGGAAACAAGAAAGGACATCATTGTGAAAGGTAGTTTACCTTCTCATATGCCGCCAGTATTTCATCGGCTTGCCGATGGCTCGTGATCCGCTCCTCTTGCAATCGGGCCAAGCCTTGGAGGTATCCAAGAAAATCCGATTTGAGCGGCAGATGGATGGGACCGTTGTCGATGGCCACGACATCTTTGATGAGGTGGGGAGATTCCAGCGCCAGGGTTAAAGCTGTTTTCGCTCCCCTGTGAGCATGAGAGAAAGATTGGATCAATGACTGAAGAATGGCGGGTGGGCAAAGAGATTTCTCGCACATACATCGAATGTCCGATGATCGTCGGCTCTCGAATGCGGTGCTTCTCGATGAAGCTTCGCACATCTAGCGCGAGTTCCACATAATCGTGTTTCGGATGGTGGCCGGAGTCGCCGTGATTGCGCAGATCCTGTCTCCGTGTCAAATTATCCGAAATCAATTCAAGTGCCTGGAGTATCGCTAGGTACTAAATCTCAATGGGAAGTGGCATGACTCGGCGGCAACAATGTAATTCCGGTAATTTCCACAAGAGAAGGAAAGGAACATACCAATGCATAGACTGATCGGGAGGTATCCTTGGCCAGTTGTCTAAGTCCTCATGTTAGCTACCATGGGTTTCCCAGTATCGTTTCTGAGGTACAGCATGACTAGTGGGTACGGCGGGAAATAAGAAGAAGGGGGAGAAAAGACGCCAGGGGACCTGGAACTACTGCAACGAACCCAAGTCGGGAGGGAAGTGCTTGCCTACTAATCATCCGATTCTCGCGCTTTGAGCCGAGAAACCCATGGAGGAAGAGAATTGGCGATGTTGAGGGGCTACTGCTGCTGCTGGTGCGAGGTGGTTGGCGGTGGTGGTGATGGAGCTCGTAGGCCAGTTGGACTCGTGCGGCTGCTGCTGGTGGTGGTGGTGGTGGCGGCGGTGACGTATGCAGGGAACGGAGGAAGAGGTGGGGGCGCGGTCTGATAAAGGACATGGTGATGATGAGGTCCCGCTATGCTGACAGGCAATGGGGTTGGTGGGCTAGAGGGAAAGCATGAGGTAGAGGAGGAGGGAAAAGATTCCTCTCAAGGGTTCGTTGTAAGTAGTGGGCATGAGAAACAGGTGGGAGGATGGCGCGGATCAATCAGAAGCTACGACCCCGGATTGCCGGTCGGCTGTATGGTTGTGTTGCCGAGACCGAAGTATGAGACCGTGCAGATTGCGTGGAGTGGAAAGGGGGAGGGGGAGGAAGCTGGAGATGATAAATATCTGCTCGAGATACGTCGATAGGTAGGTGGTCTCGTGCTTGATCTGGTTACTCTCGATTGGAATTGATCATATTGGTGAGTACTGTAGTGCTTCAAGTTAGGTAGATTTTGCTATGAGGCGCCGGCGCCGGCGCCGGCGTCGACTCCATAGTTCCAGTTCCGGCGGTTTAGGGTTAGGCTCGGGGACCGAGGCAGCTCTTACCGAGCCCGCCCTACCATCGGCATGTTGAGCACTTTGCCGAGTCTGCAGCATCTACGGAGTACTCGTAGTTGAATAGTGCCAGCATATCATGACGGGACTCTACGCTAAATGCCAGTGGATCTCAAGCCAACTTCTGCTCTGAATACTCGCCAACTTCTCCCCAGAATGACGCTCCAATATCCGTCGATGACCCCAAATCAATTACCACAACGCCCTCGGATAATCAGGCTTTGCACTGATTCTCATTACAGTACTACTCTTGACCAACTGCGCCACGTGGGCTCACATGATTGCGAAGCACATCGTAACAGACCTCAAGGAGTACAAAGAATCTCAATTGTTTAAATCACCACGGCTGCGAGGACCGCTGCGGACTGCCTCGCTCGTATTTTGAATCTCGCTTGCACAAAAACCCTTGCTTGCGGCCATCCTTGCATAAATAGCTTTGCTTGCATAAAGAGCCTTACTCACATAAACAGCCTTGCTTACATAGTTCCTCGCGTGATTCTTTACTTATATAAATCATTCTTAGTAGACTTTGATATATACATATCTACCCAAACCTATAGGCCCAATCACAAAGATTTGGCGTGCTTTGCATGCCTTGGCCGATGCTGATCACAAGTCACCCGATGACCAGGACCTCGTAGTATAAGATTGACCAACCTACTAGCATTAGAACTTTCACTGAAGGACAACCGCAAAAAGAACATAGTAAGCCTTGACACACATACTAACTTAAAGACAAATTCATATCATTGTAGGCGAGCTTTATATATGGGTAACCTCTGCCGACCAAAGACTTGTAACTCTGTGTAATCTGCTAGGAAGATGGCATGGATGAGATTTGGCTCACGGTGAACTGTAAACTATCAGCAACATGAAGCAAGTCAGAGAGAACAGAACTGACCTTTGTTACGCAAAGTAGTCGCACAATCGATGACAATCCATTCTTGAATTGTGCCGTCCTCTATCCAGCCATAGTACGCTCCGCCCTCGCGGAACCTTGAGACATGCTCGTCAATCTTCCTGTGGTCACGGAGGACCTCGATGGCCCACTTCTTCTCGGGTATGTAGAAATCCGCTGTGCCGTCCTGCGTTCTGGACCACTCCGAGCAAATTGGAACCGCCCGCCCAGCGACCGATCTGAATGCTTTATAGAACTCGTCTTGGTACTGAGCTTCCAAAGCCCTATATGTCGATGCGCTGGACATTTTCTTCCCCTTGGAGGCATGTCGTAAATACATGACGGAAAAGCGACCGAGGACTTCACAACAAAGGGTTTGAAGCGTATCAAATCGTAGGGGCAGAGAGGCTGATATACCGCCAACAAATCTTTCGACCCATCTAGTTCTGTTTAGAATTCTTCAAAGGAGGTAACATATAAGAGGAACTTACTTCTCGTGTAGACGTGACGGAAGAACAACCATGTCTTTTCCAATAGGGCAAGTGGCATCAAGCACGATGGTCTTATGGATCCAGCCGTTCACATAACATTGACCCATCCCTTCATTGTTCTCCTCCCATTCGATGCTTCCTTGCTCCGCAATGTCTCCAAGGACATTGACGACTCGAGGTGTCAGTTTAGGGCCTTTCGGAAAAGAGCGAGCGACAGAGCAAGATGCGAGATGCGTCCAAACTTCTTCATCTTCTTTCAAGCTGAGAATAACATGCTGTTTCGTCATCACGGGTAGTTTCCCATGTGTAATCGGGCTGCGATATTACTGAAGCCTAAATCAGCCACATAGTTCTATTCACACTTGACCAAAGATCATTGCCAAGATGGATAGTAAACAAAACATACTTCATAGATGTAGGATAGTATCGCGTTTACAGCTCCGGGATGCCCATTTGTGAAAGAGAATATATAGCCACCGGCTTCCTCATGTAGAGTGAAGTTGTCATGATACTGGTTTTCGTCGTCCAGATCCCAATACCCAATGTTTTTCTGAACTGTAATTTCGTCGGCTTTCTGCTGCAGAAACTTTGCGTGTTTGTTTGCATCTGGGAGTGCCGGCGTCTTTCTTTTAGCTGTAGTACGGAGTATGGCAAATTTCGCTTTGGCAGTCTTGGGTGCGTCAGTCTTGGGTCTGTCCTCTGGCTTGGGTGGTCCGAGTCCAATGCCTGTTTTGCGAGGTGTGTTGTCTGGGCTGAGATCGTCGGGTACAGGTGTCTGAGGTACAGGTGTCTGAAGTTTCTGTGTAATTGTTTCGAGGAGCTGCTGGACTCCGACCTCAATTATTTTCTTTATCTGGTCGGACAGTTGACGTGTCTCGGTTGTGCTGACATCTGCGGTCTTTGCTGGTGTCTTAGGCTTGTCCGTGTTGTTGTTGTCTGTAGACTTGACTGTCTCGGGAAACAGCGTCGTCAAATTCGAGCCTGGTGTAAAAAGGCCTATTTGCGGGGAGCCTGGAATTTGTTGCGGAGTGATGGTAATGCGCTGGCTCGTGGTAAATTCGGCTGGGATAAAGATACCAGGCTCGACGCCGGTGGTTGGACTCCCATAAGAACAGACGAGGCAAATTCGCATATCTCTCTTGACGATACCATTCAGTTGCTCCTTGATAATTTCGCCCCAGAGTATCTCATCTTTGTATGACGCCTGTGCCTCGTCAACGAGAAGCAGAGAGTTTGGAGCGGAAAAGGCTGCTGGATTCTGCTTTGGGTAGCGATCCTTGAGCTTAAGCCCCAACACATCCCAAGCGTTATCGTAATCATCGGGAGCAAATTTGATAAGGTGTACTCCCCATGTGCCCATGAAAAAGACTTTCCAGCCGTTCTCGATAAGATGATCACGAAGCAGGCGAGCAAGCATTGTCTTTCCGCTCGCAGGAGTACCCCGAACATGGGTAACTAGATTATTTTTGATAATGTCGGCTAGTACTGAAACTGTGTCCTGTCGAGGACAGATGTTCGGGTCCTGCGCCTTAAGCGTGACTGTGACCGCGACACACTATTAGCTAGGATATGGGGAATACAGACAGAACATAACCTTTGTATACTTCACTGGTCTCAACGTGCGGTTGCTCTAGACCACTGACGGACGGCGAACCTTCGGACAGAATCTCGAAATCATCATGCATCTCAAGCGTATGGCTGCACTCTTTGCATAGATCAAGTCGGCTGACTTGCTTGGGCTTGTCAAGATAAACGGGGTGAATGCCTCGCTCACAGGGGCATGGTAGTCTTATATTCCCTGATGTGAGGAAATCGTTACACTTCCCTGCAGTCATGATTCGAACAATCGACAGCGTGGATAAGCACGATGCTACTGGGCTGTAAGCGCTGGCGGATTGCATGTCGAATCGTGTGTCGTAGCAGTGACAGGAGCTATAATAAGAAGGGAGAAACGGAAGGTGCTAAAGTAGGCCGAAGAAGGTGGGGAGGAAGAGACAGCCTGGAGGAGCTTGAGTGGTTAGGGAAACAGACGGTGCCATTGACAGACGGAACCATTAACAGAGGGAGCCATTGAAAGCGAGTTCCGCAGTGATTCTAGGAGACCAACGGATGGAGGTAGATTCGGCTAACCAGTCAGCTCCAAGGTTGGCGGGTCCTTTGTCCCATGAAGTATACCTGTAGGCGGAGGACAACCACCGACGGAAGCAGGACGCGGGAGACAAAGAAACAGGATAACAAAAAGGAACATACGAGGGCCTGACCTGCGGGTTCCTCCCTTGGCCAAGGCGTTGCGACGCGCCTCTAGCGGGCCCAGCAAGGCCCGTACTTGCATCTGTTCAAGCACCTTTTCAATTATCTCAGCAGGCTCAGCCCCTCTGGACGTGGAATAGTCGCTCTAGGACTAGCTTCAAGTTATGCATATACTATTTCTAATTAGATATATGTGGATACATATAGATCAATCAGAATATGCGGCTTTCAATTTCTCGTAGAGAGTCTGAGAACCGAGTATTCAATCTTTTTAAACGCGTCTCTCTTATTCTTAGTATACAAACCCACCATTTTTAACCTTATACTTTCTATCTTAAAAAGTCTTATTTTATCAATTTTAAGACATCAATCTAAATCAGCAAAGCCAGCACTTTTAATTGCGCCTGTTATAAACACGCTAGTCCTGCCAATGGCCCTGCTAAAGCATATAAAGTTCGGATCAGAGGGAGCAAAATCTTAACATCTGTACTTCTATAGTCAGTTCTTAGTATATTTTTAATTTTTTAGACTTAAATAAATTCTTACAATCGACTCTAAAGATTGCGCCCATACAGAAAATATAGTTCGGCGTGGTAGTTGAGTAGTTAATCAGAATTATATACTACTAGTGATTGATACAGGTTTAGTCTTTTGATATAAAACTTTCTAAAAACGTGTTTAATCAGTTCTCAGGTATTTTCCGAAAAGGGCCACACGGATGGGCCTGCGCGGCGGGCTGGTAGGGTGATGGCTCGGATGGTATACTGGCGTGACAGTTGGGGGTCATGGAGGACGCAGCCGTGGTTATCTCCGTGCTCGGGTGGACCTCAACGGGTCTTCGGAATTCCGAGACATAGCATAGCTACTTGGAAATAGGACGAGCTTTTCATAGAGTAGGTCGAAGGAGTATTGAACTTTGAACCATAATTGGATAAATTGTGCCGTTGCTACGAGGAGTCAGTTCAGAAGTGTTCACCATATGAGAAGGGTGACTGCAGCCCAATCATATCCATATGCTCGATACGCATGCAGCCTTGCCCTGGAGGCAAGGAAACCCCCTCTTCACTCCCCATCTACATATTTTCCAACTGCATACCTACCCTCCCAACCGCCCTCTACAACCCCAACCCCTCCCCCAAAAAGAGCCTAAAAAGAAGTAAGAAAAATGACAGACCTGCCCCAAATCCTCCACCAAATCCGCACCCAGCAGATCCAACGCATCGTCGTCCTCGTGGGCGCGGGCATCTCCACCGCAGCGGGGATCCCGGACTTCCGCACTCCCGGGTCGGGTCTCTACGACCAGCTGCAACCCCTCCGCCACCTCCTCCCCTACCCGGAGGCCCTCTTCAGCCTCAGCTACTTCAAGCACACGCCGGAGCCCTTCTACGCGATCGCGCGGGCCCGCCACCCGCGCACCTTGCGCCCAACCCGCACGCACGCCTTTCTGCTGTTACTGAGTCGCAAGAACCTGCTCCATTTCCTGTTCACGCAGAACGTCGACGGTTTGGAGGCGGAGGTGGGGATCCCCGCGGATAAGACGTTGAATGTGCACGGGAGCTGGCGCGCGGGCCAGCGGTGCTGGAAGTGCGGGACGGCGTGTCCAGACTCGCAAATGCGGGAGGCGGTTCGGATGGGCGCGGTGCCGTATTGCTCGGTGGCTGAGTGTGAGGGGGGCGTGGTGAAGCCCGATGTCGTGTTCTTTGGCGAGGAGATCCCCCCCGAGTATGCGGAGCGGGAGGCGGTGGTGCGCGAGGCGGAGCTTATGTTGGTGCTGGGGACGAGTTTGAAGGTCGCGCCGTGTTCGCAATTACCCCGGTTGGTGCGGGAGGGGGTGCCCCGGGTTTTGGTGAATCGGGAGGCGGCGGGGGATCTGGGGAAGAGGCCCGGGGATGTATGTGTGCTGGGAGACTGTGACGATGGGGTGTGCGAGTTGGCGGAGGCGTTGGGGTGGAGGGGGGAGTTGGAGGAGGTGTGGAGGGATGCAGTTAGAAGGGTGGAGGTGCAGTTGGAGCAGGAGAATTGGGGGGAGGAGGTGAGTTTGGAGGTGCTCGTGGAGCAATATGCGAGGTCGGTGGCGGATGCGAGGTTGGTGTTGGGGGGTCATCGACGGATGTTGGAGAGTCATCTGGGGGAGAAGTTGGCGAGTATTCGGGGCAGGGATTAGGCTTGGCTTAACTGTACAGTATACCAGTATACACCTGGCGTAGAGTCACATTATGCTAGCACTGTGACGGTCGTCATTACTTAGTCTCCCTTAGGTATTCAGTCCGGCCTTTGAGTGGGTGACATATCGCATTCCGCGACGCCATGTGTTCTAGATATAGGGCATTGAGTCACAAATGAGTCCAGATGGCCGGTGTGGTTGACTATGACTTGTAGGTTGGTCAGTGGTTGACGGGAGAGTTATAAGTCTAGCCTTATATGAGCAAGATACACCATTCTGCAACGCTATGTGCTTAAGATATAAAAGCATTGGGTCACAGTATGAGTCCAGGGGACTGATGTTGTTGATTCTAAGTCATCTTATAGATCGGTGAGTCGCAAGCCCGAGCATAATTAGTCATTTATGCAAGCCGCAAGCCGCCAGACCCCCGCAGCCCCGCTATCATGTGAAGTTCTTCTTCCATCCCAGCTGGCTGTTCCGTAGCTTAGCATTATTCCTTCAGCTTTCAACAAAACATCTACACTACACATCAATACCTCAATCTCCCAGATACTACACCATCTCCTCACTCCCACAACCACAACCACACAACAAAATACCTACCCTCCACCCTCCACCCTCCACCCCTCCACAACCTCCCAGAAGAACAAAACAATGCCAACCTACACCCCCCAACCCCTCTACGGCGGCGCCATCCAAGGCATCATCCCCCAAGGCTGGATCGACGCCAGGTACGTTGCCCTGCCCCAGCCCCAGCCCCGATCCCCAATCCCCTCTTCCCCATTCTAGTCGCACCTCACTAACACCCCCCTCCCCGGCAAAAGCACCCTCCGCGAAATCCCCGACCACCAAGAACTCTACCTCTCGCCCACCACCCTCTCCTCCCTAATCATCGAGCTCAACCAACCCGTCCCTAACCCCGTCGCCCAAGCCACCCTGCGCGCCCACCCAGCCCTCCTTTCGGAAACCAGCCCGCAAGACCAAGAATCCCTCAACCGCGCCGCCGCCCTCCACCACCTCCTCGACATCTGCGATCCCGCGGATACGCTGGTGATCGTACAGCCGCCGACTAGGGTCGCGCTTGAGAAGTTTCAGGGGGATGTGGCCGGGTATGTTGGGCGGGTTAGTTTTACGTCCCCGGTGCGTGGGGGGAGGGGGGTGGGTTTGCAGCTGCAGCTGCAGCAGCAGCAGCAGAGGGTTGTGGGAGCGGGAGCTGGGGCTGGGGCTGCAGGGGCTGGGTCGAGTGGGGACCAGGCGGGGACGACAACGACAACGCAATGCTGGTTTTTGTTGGTGAGGTTGGTGGAGCAGGAGACTGATTTGTTGGTGTTGGTGAACGTTCCCGAGAAGGAGTTTGTGGAGAGGGGGGATGCGGAGGGGTTGCGGAGGGAGGTCGAGGTGGGTGAGGGGGTGGTGGCGGAGTTGGTCAGGGGGTTGGAGGTTGTGGAGTGGGGGCTTTTTGCTTGATTCCATCTAGCTTATTCATTTGTCTCGATATGATGGGGGGGGTTGTTTCGGATGGGGATGGGGATGGGGATGGGGATTTGGATTCTGGGTGGAATATAGGGTGAATGCTTGGATTGGGACGATATTGATGGATACGGAAAGGAAGCATCATGCATATATGGATAGTTATTGGCGCAATTGTCGCTTGTATAGATAGATACCTAGGTTAGCATTGAATTGAATCAAACACCCCCTACATATTAAAATATAGAAAGGGAAAAGAAGTGAAGTCGGGTTCTCCAATCTTCCATTGATGCAAGAAATAATCTTTGTACATTTGAGCTAGTGGGCATGCCCTAACACCAGGTCAGCAGCAGCCACAATTAAGTACAGAACCAAACCCCGAAATAAATACACCAATGCATCACCGCTAAGAAACTGAGCACCAAAGAAACACCATCAAGACTACATTATCGTATTGAACCTCTACGGCTAGTCGGAATCATCCAGCGTAGTCACAGCGGCAACCCCATCCATCACCTTGGCCACCTCCGCCAGCAGCCCCCTCGCATTCGGCAGGAGCGACAGCTGCTGCTTTTTCCGCGGCGAGACGCTGCGCGGCTTGGGCTTGATCTGCTGCAACAGCCCGTGGCACCGGCCACACCGCGACCGCACGGGGTTGATGCTCTTCGAGTGCCGCCCGTAGGTCTGGCCGCAGTCGACGCAGCTCCACACGTACTTGTAGTCGATCTTGTAGTTGTGCTTGGTGGAGATCTCGATCCGCCCGCCGCCGTAGACCGGGTGGTCCTGCAGCGCCTCGATGCACTTGCGGCCCCACGCCTTGAAGCTCTCCCCGTGCGGGTTGTCGTGCACGTCCGAGATCATGTAGTTGGCCAGGTGGCAGTATTCGTGCGCCACCGTCTTGATGATGCGCTCCTCGCTGTCGATGATCCGGTCGGCGAGCTCGATCTTGACATAGTGTTTGGCAGCTTTGGTGGGGGTGTCCTTGTCGGATCCGCTGAGGTCGGACTCGCGCTGCTGCTGCTGCTGCTTGCCTGGCGTGACTCGCTTCCAGGTGGCGCGGCCGGCGGTGGTTTGAAGGGTCTTGCTCCACACGATCTCCACGCCTCCGGTCGTGGCGGCGAGTTTCTGGACTTGGCCGTCGTTCACGGCATCGTCGAGGGTCTTGAAGAAAATCTCCGCGAAGCCAGCTTTGGAGGCGTCAAAAGCTTGCTTGTGGGCCTTTTCGGCTTTCTTCTTCTCGGTCTCGGCGCGTTTGAGCGCCGTCTTGCTGAGAGGCTTGCGGGTGGGGGATGCTGGTGGTTGGCTGCCGCGGTTGGCTCCTCGGGGCATGATGTCCACGTCGATGACTTCGACGTCAGACTCCTCGTCGAACTCCCGGAGGAGGTCGTCGACCTTGCAGGGGGAGTGTTGCGTAACCCAGTCGTTGGTCACTTCCTCGCTCCAGAAGGCGTCTGCGCTCTCGCGGTGTGGGGTGGGCGGGATGTGCACCCGAAGTCTGTCTTTCGTGGGGGATCGAAGGCGTCCCTTCGAGGGACTCGATGGCGGGGTCGAGGTCTTCGTCGTTGTCGTCGTCCCCGTTGCCGATTCAATGCTTCTGTTGGCCTGCGATCTCTTGGTTGGAGAGTCATCGTATTGACCGGACCTTGGGGGTGTATATTAGCATGCGAACCGGAGGTTTTCTCAGAGAGACAGGGGTGTGAATGGGGAATTTATGGGAGACTTACGTGAATGGATCCTGCTGAAGTTGGAAGGCCGGATCATTGTTCTCCAGGTGCAGATTGTTCAGCTTGTCGGCGAGGTTGATCTCCTCCTGAAAGAGGCGTCTGGGCGTGGCCTCCAGCTTGGGGGCTGCCATTGTCAATCTGGCGGGCAAGGATGGTGCCAGTTTCAGATCCACCTCATTGTCCGAGGCAGCTGCAGCTGGATCTTCTTGCAGATCTTTTTTTATTTCTCTTTCTTCGCAGCCCGGTCGTCGACCCCTGAACAATCTCTTTCTTGTGGTTGTTCGGGGCGGCGAGGGCGAGGGCTGCGCGGGCTTCTCGAACTCTTCTTCCTCTGTTTCATCCTCGGATGTATTGTGGTAACTGGGGTCTTCATTGTCGCTGACAATGAAATCAGCCATTGAGTCGGCATCATTGTCTTCTTCGCTTTCTTCTTTTTCGTCGGCAGACTCGGGTTCTGGCCGTCGGTAGCCCGTAAGCAGGCGACGGGTATTCGACATGCCTCTTCCTGGTGTCGGTCGAGTATCCGCTGGTCGACGCATCGGCGAGCGACTCGACGACGACGACGCATCCGACGGGTTCCTCGACAGCGGAGGAACGTCGCGATCCTGCCCGTGCTCGTGCTCGATAGGGTCATTCTCCTTGTCGTAATTGTAGGTCTCCGGCTTCCTTGTTGACCTGCTACGCCGCGGGGAGGGTGGCGGTTGGGACAAAGGGGCTGCAGACAAAGAATTGATCTGCGACAGTCTCAAAGGGTCTGTTGTCCGTGTCTCGCACAAGGAGCGGGTCGAGGACCGCGCGCTGCTGTACTCGGTTTCGCTGAACCCGCCATCGCTATCGGAGAAGATATCGAAAATCCCACTGGAGACGGTCCCTGTTCTCTGGTGTCGGACTCTTTGTTGTTGTTTTTGTTGCTGTAGTTGTTGTGGGGGCTTTTCGATTATTGTTGTAGTCGTTTTTACCGAATCACCCTTTGTTTGTCCCTTCAGTGTGGTGACTGTCCATTGTTGCTGGGCTTCATCCTCTGCCTCGGACGCGGACGACGACGCATACTGGGAGACCTCGCGAACGACCGTCTGGGTGATTCTGGGCTTGGCTTGAGGCCGGAACACCGCGGGCTTGATGGGGCTGTTGGGGTTGAGTCGGGCCATTGTGTCGGGATATATATCTCAAGTGCTGGTTGCTTTGCAGTGCAGCAGCGACCCCACCTCCGCGTTGTCGATGACGATGCTCTGTGGCGATCTGAGGTGTCATACAGTACCTGCGGCTGGCGTGGCAGTCGGTGGTCATCTACTGTCGATAGACGCGCAGCTCCTCGCACGCTTTATCTGCGCGAGGCTGGATACTGGGGAAAGACTATTAACTTGCGGTGGGAGTTCTGGAGACCGGTTGGCACAGCAACGCGTCGGGCGAGATCCCGCGGGCGATAAAGAACCAAGGCACTGGCCGATAGAATTCATGGATGTGGGTTTTTGGTCCCGGTGTTGGCCCATTCGGTGCCCCAGGGGCGTACACCGCTTGATGTCTCTGCACTTTCGAGGGCATTGCATCATCGTGGATGAGGAGGCTGGGGATGGTTATGGTCAATGCAAAAAAGAGATCTGGATGCTGGCAAAAAGAAATAGAAGGCCCGAGCCGCGGATCGAACGCGGGACCTCTCGCAGATATGCTTGGGTTTGTATCCCTAAGCGAGAATCATACCACTAGACCACCCGGGCTTCTTATGGTAAAGGACCTGATACCTGGTTATATGACACACTGCCTGCAGGGTCGTCTAAGCAATGCATCTGCCATCCAAAATTATTACTGGTCGCAACAGCAGCAGTCAGCCATGATCTTACCTACTGGTTTGCCTTTACTATTCAGGTTCAATGCAGGATCTTAGCCCCCCAGCACCTTTAATATCGCGTCTATAGTTGCTACGAAATACCTGCTCTAGTCCTGGTCGCTTTGTCGGTTCGGATATATACTTCCAAGAAAGTGAGACCCGAGCCAGTAGGGACACAACTCATCTTCATGCATACGGGGTACACCAGAGAACCATGCACACTAAGCCCCCATGATTACACCAGAACCAGAATTTACATTACACACGCAGTAACCATACGTGCAAGGCTTGGACCCCAATGCCGACGCTGACAGCACTGGTAAACCCAGCCCCATACATGAATGAGTGCGCATCCGGGATCCAGCCTGTTACATGGATGACACCATCAGACAGAAAGTGTAATCAAAGACGAAGTGCAGAGCATGTTCATGTGAACATGATCTGAGACAGCCGGTAAAGCCCCAGCTCTGCTGTGCCCGGAGGCTTGGCCCACGCCATCAAACCATTAGATATTGATGTGCCCCAGGGAAGCAACCGAACAGCAGTCCGTGTGCACACACCAGAGAGCCAATATGGAAGACCCAGTAACCCGTGAGCGATTACAACACCAACGATTCCGCCCGAGATGCAAAAGCCGCAAGGACAAGGGAACCACAGACACAGAATAATAGAGATCGGGGGATGTTGCCCGCCCACAGAATGGCAGTTACAATTCATCAAACCGACCAGACGACCGCATGATGGCCATAATCCTTCCACTGAGACACCCGTTCCCAGGAAGGAATAACCGCGGGTTCCGAACGGAACCCAGAGGGGCAAAGCTAGAGAGCTTATTCCTCCGTCCGTAGATAGACTGCAGGGCCTGCAGTGCAGACCCAAGCTCCCCCAGCTTCGTGCTACAACATGGGAGCATAGAGCACAAGTCACAACCAATCGGACACTCACAAAGCAGATCCGACGATGCTCGCAAGCGAATATGGTCGAGCGTGTGATCAACCACCAGCCTGCAATCGCGCCGGTTGTCCCACAACCCACCCCCAAGGACACGCGCATGCGCGAGCCGACGACCACCACACCGCGATGAACGCGGGAATGCCAGATGCAGAACAGAAGAGAGTCATGCGGAAGAATAGTCGCCTATCGAAGAGATTCAAAACGGTTAATCGCCACAATGGCCGTGTGTGCGAATCATCCCGGTTCACAGGATCAACCCGACTCTTGGTCCAACGGAGTTGTCCTAGACGGTAATCCCCAATAAAGGGGATTGCACATCCGGCAGCACAGTGTACTCGGTGGCAGTCGAAGTGGCGAAGTCGTCTATCAGGCGCGGTAGAAGATCACGATCCGACATCTCCAGACGTTCGAATCACCATGCGACGATCGTTCCTTTTCCCGTCAGTGGAACTGTCCCAGACAAGCAACCCACCTCACCACTCTAGAGTACGGGAGTCTCAAACTAGTCGCGTCGCGAGCCGGTTCGCACAGGTGATCATCGCACCTTAAACAGCAACAGAGGTTGAACTGGGTATACCTTGGGAAGATGCACGGCTAATCTGATCAGAGCTCCGTACCGAACCACATCCGCCGCCACATTTCGGGAGAGCCTTTCGATTGCATATGTGGCGTCGGCTGTCGAAAACGGTCACCGCACCATAGCACTTGGAAGTACTCCCTTCGTATACCGTAGTGTACTAGTGAGTGACGACCAATGCACAGATAGGCCTGCTTGCCTCTTAAGCTGTGTGTACGAAACCAGGTGAGCCGCGCAACTAATCATTGCCCGGACCGTCGACCATAGGTTTGTCAGCGTTGTACGTGGCGAGAACACCGAACCAATTGAAGCCACAAATCATAGGGAGAGGGAAAGGAAGTGATCCATGATAGTTTAGGTAGTCTAATTTAGTGTGACGGAGGGGAGCGGAAGTCAGGCGAAATGAAATCTGAAACACTTGATGGAAGAAACGAAGTGCCGCCCCCCTTTTCTTTTCCCAATCCCCAATCATTCGACCGGGCCGGACCACTCACACCAAAGTCGCAACTCCGTCGCAATCAACCTAGGCTCGTCGCGGATATCGCCACCCGCTCTCCTGCCCCATCCGATTGGTTTTCACCTACATCTTATGCTCCAGTCTCTCGCAGCCACCTGTGTCCTTTAGTGCCCTGTGGTGCCTGGGCATTGGCCCATTCAAACAGTGTTGAAACCCGCTCCCTGCTAGCCCAGTGTTCTGGTTATATCACCCCACAATGGGCAGAATAAGGACTTTGGCGATGAGATTGGGGTTACTGCTTGCGGTCGCATATCCCGCAAGCTAGTACGGAGCAGCTGGGAAGGGGGGGAATTCATTGGGGGAGGGGAAAGGGGTCCTTCGGAAAAGTGATATGGCGAGATTCATTCGAGTCCATCAGGGGGATTCGAGGGAGGGGGAGGGGGAGGGGAAAAGAAAGGATCTGATGCCTGTGAATGAGGTTGATCCTGCGAGGAGGGATGTCTTATCTTCTCTACCTCTACTTATAGAGTTGCATGATACAATATCGTGCATGCTAGACATCACCAATGACCCTGAGACTTGGGTTGCTATCGAGTCTAAGTACCGAGGTACAGTACACAGTACATGTATGTTCCTGATCTGCTGCAAGGGCAAGGAAGATATAAATGGAACGGGCAGACATTGCACACACATAGCACCTATCTTGCATATCGCTCCCGAGCAGCTGCTAGACTGCTGTTCCGACCATTTCATTTGACTAGTATCGCGCTATAGTATTCTCTCGAGGTTCTAGGTCCCATGAACCCTTCATTTTAATCTATTGAGTGAAGATCACTATATCTTCGAGGGGTTGACTATACTACGGAGTACGACTATTGCAACGTACTAAGTGGTATCATTTTGTCAAGAGAGAAGGCAGGACAGTCGGTTCCATGGCTATGCCGGCTTTGGAACCCGGATCAGAAATTGTTTACTTTGCATATTTTTGGAACTTGATTCAGCCATCCATAATTTTACTTAATCCTTGTCCTTACTAGACTAGTTATGATTTATTGTTTGGATTGATCAATCAAGCCACGCAGGCGGAAGAACGTTGAGATAGACATCCAATCCCACTGCGAACCAATTGATACTCAGTAACCTGGACAGCCCAAGAGACAGAGACCAGTTATCGTGGGCGCTTTTCCCACCGATACCGATGTCATCATGGATCTTACGTAGCTTGTGGGGCGGCTACGCTTTTAGTCCCTCTGACCTGAAGGTGTGAATTTCTCACAAATAACGGCTCCTTTTGAATATCCCGGTCCTCATCCATGGCTACCACTAACAATATTCCACATTGTGTCTCTTTTCAATAGGAAGCTGTAATTTAGTGGCCATCCTTGTTTGGTCCTGAGAATCGGTGGTTCTTCCAGGGAAGATGGTTGTCAATAGTACTCCGTGCTCATAATTAATACAGTGTACCTTGAGTGAGTGAGTATCCAAGTGAGTCTCCACACAGCCTCTCTCTATCCCCCTTCGCCCTAGACCACCGGTAGACTAGAAAGGCTGGAAGCCTGGCAAAAGAGGCTAAGGAGTGTGTCTAAGGAGGCTGGAACGACAGACGATATACGATCACCAACCACACCTGTCGATCATAGTCTACAGGCTGATTAGTTCACTGCTTACTATGGAGCAGGACAAAAGTGGCCTACCTACCTTTCCCTGAATTACCAATAGGAATTTAACATTTCATTGGAGTTCAGAACGGGCTTGCAAAATCGCAGACACCGAACAAAAAGCAAGAAAAACAGCCACCGCAATCAAGGCTTGAAAGTTGGGTCCTGTTTTTCTTGGGGTGTGGGGGCTTTTCCTAACGCCGGCCCCCTCCCATCCGCGCCATTTGAGTGGCTGTGGCATCACAATTGGCGGATTGTTTGTAAGGTTAGGTTGCAAAGATTACATGCCGCTAAGAGGCCCGCCGCCTTGTCGTACAGTAATTCTCCTCGTACCAACGGAACTGCGTCTGCAGGTTTACTGTTTCTCAGGTAAGTTTCAAATCTCAATGTTCGCCTGTCTGCTTGTCCATCTCCCTATCCATGTACTGTATACATTCACCATGCTCTCCAAGATTGCAACGGCCGACAACGTAGAGTTATCGATCGGGCAACCGTGGATGTAAGGGTCTCAGATAAGGAGACGGATGATCTATACCCGGGGATCGTACTTCTCAACTCAAAATACTCTGCAAGCAGTGATCCGATCGTGAAGAGCAAGCGATCGATTTCAATGCTAAATCCGCTGCAGTGTGATCATGAACTGATTGACCTGGAAATAGCCTCAATGAGTGAATCCATCCGGCAATGTTGACCACCTGGAACCCGATAGTGCATCCCTTGAATCAGTTGGGTAGATCTCTGCGGCCTTTCGCGGGTCTTCAGGGGACGACGAGTGGCTCTTGTCACTACTGTCTTAGATGCGCCCCCATCCGCAATGCTTAAGAATAGATGGGTATGGAGTGCGGAGTCGATCTGCGTTTCTTTCCAGATGTGCTATGAATATGTACTGTACTGTTGAAGCGAACATTGGCAGACCCCGCTCCCGTCAGAGCTGTAGAACTAATAATACTAGGGAACCGGAATGTACATGTCTATGTCTCCGTAGACAGTCAAGCCATCAGGGAACCCTCGAACTCAATGCAAGTCTCCCGCAAGAATTGGCATCACAGACCACGTTGTCTCTATTGCTTAGGGTGGGTGGACAAGTTCGGTGGATTCCATATACCCCAAGTACATGCAATGGTATTGGTGGGCTTGCCCAGACCTCTTCCCCATTCTTGTGAGAAGTGATGCGCAGCCGCTGTCACTGGACAAGTTTCGTGGCCACTGGGGCTGGACTATGTACGGGCTTGGTTTCTGGCAGGCAGCTATCTTACTCAATTCTTGTCCTGTCAAATGGTGCCAGTGTGCCTCCATGGGCGCATGTCTCTTTCTTGTGTACTGACTGTGGCAAGGGAGACGGGTTACTCTATAATTGGAAAAGCAGTCAGATGTTCAGTGCCTGCCTTACTCAGCGGCTGTGGGTCGAAGCAGCTAATTATGTATGATGTATGCTTCCCTATGCGTGTCGATTCGTGGCGAAAGAGTCAGTGTAACGTGTACAGTGTTCCTTTTTCTTTCCTTTATCTTTTGCAGTTGTACATGGTTTTGTGTGGTTTGATCAAGTACGCAGTAACATACAAGTACAAGAAGTTTTCGTGGAAGGACATGATATGATCGGTTGTAGAGTAGTAATTCATGCTGCCAGCTTGATTGGTAATGCAACTGCACTGCCGAGAGTGTGCTCAGAACCTTATCCTATTCTTGCCTGCTACTGATAGCCATGATATCCTCAATACAATGGACTATGAAGTTCCTACGAGGCGGAGCATATATGCAGGAAGCGTTACATGCGCAGTCGAGTACTAGCAATACATAGATAAGATTTTTATTGGGGTGTACAGTACCTGAGTATGAGGAGCCTTTTCTCAGCAACGGAGCCAACTCTCCACAGCATGAAGCTGTTGCAACAATCCGGTGCTCGCTACGGAGTAAGGATCCAATAAATCAAAGACCGCTGCCACCATAATAAACAACCACCCGCCCCGGCGACGCATTCGTGACCTTGCCACTACGATGTTGTAACAAGATGGACTGTGGTTGCTGGTACGGGCGGGTTGAGGAATGAAGATGGTTCATGATTCATCCCTTCATGCCTGGTGGGAGCAATGCTTGTGAACTGGAAGGGTAAACAAGCAAAGACAGCGGCGAATTTCGAATACCGTAATTTATTACACCGATACTCGCATCAACTTCCCAGCCCTTCGGTACGGATCTGGGTAATTCCCATTTCCTGATGGTCTAGAATTGTGGGTCGGGGGGAGGTGGGCTTCAGGGGCCGCCGCTGAGTTCCATGGATGCCGAAGCACACAGTACGTATCTCCGGACGAGTCTTGTCCACTTGTTGCAGATTTGAACTTTTGTGTCCACCACTCCAGGCTTTTGGAGGAGAATATGGATCAATGTGGTTGCCAGCTACGTCAGTCACTCAAGTCTACTGAGGATTCTGATTGTCGCCATCTGCTGCATTCGGTAGAACTTTTAGGATGGGGGTTGAATAGTTTATTCTCTCTCTCTCTCTCTCTATGAATGGATGTGGTAGTTTTCGGGATGGCAAATTTGTTGGTGATCTCCTACGCGTACCTCACATTCGGCAGATGTGGCACCCGGGGAGGTCCCTAACCACGGTATCTCAGGCAATCAATCAAAGCAAAGTATAGTGTATCTTTGGTTACATATACAATGTAGCTACATACTCTTGAGTTACAGCACTGTACATAAGCAAATGGCCCAGCCTCTTGTTCGTGATGTCAAGAATTGCTGAGCAAAGCTGATCAGTAAGGTACCTTGGGTACAGGTAGTAGTAGCCTGGTACCTGCTGGGATGGATAAGTGTAGGTGACTGGGAAAGTGGATGGATGGATGAATAGCTGATGGAGGAGGAGGAGATGGTGGTGGGTACATACAGTACTCTCTCATTACACACGTTATGCTGTTTTGCGTATCTAACATACCGAGATGTGGTAAAGATTGGTAAATACCAGGTACCACTGCATGCACCATCCCATGGAACATTACGTGAAGAGTTGCTGGTTGGCTGCATATCCCCGCCCTGGCCTGGCTGACCGGGCATATTTACCACTAGTCCAGGAGAAATCGGTATCGCGACTAGTATTTTAGCAGATCCAGATCCCAAAATAACCACAAGTCTCCTCTCCCCCCCCTTCCCTTACACACTCTGCCCCCCCTCCTCCACCCTCCTCCCCCCCCCAATCCAATCCTAGGGAGAGAAAAAAAAAAGCCCAGAGGACTTGAGAAAGGACTGTATTCTGTATTAGCTCGAGAAAGACAGCGAAAAGACTGGCCCAGTCAGTAGCGCCAGTGCTATCTTCCCTGCTTGTCGGTCAATCAATTCCCTTTTTCACCACCACCCGTCCAACTCAAGCCTCCTCTAAGCGTCCTTCTCTCTGGGTCCTTTCCTTCTTTCGTTCCCTCTCCCTCTCTCTCACTCTCTCACTCTTTCTTGCTTGCTTCTTCCCTAACCTCTTCCTTTTTTTCTTTTCGGTTCCCTGTCTTGTTCAGTCCACTCTTTTGTTCTTATCATCCACTCCCACCCACTCCCCCCCCAAAACACCTACCCCCAAGTCACCCAACCACTTTTCCCCCCCAGGAAAACGCGACTTGGCTCCCTTCCTTCTTTCTAATTCTTTCGTTTTGAGGAAAGAAGAGGGAGGTGTTGCTTGACTGAGATAGGTTCGACCTACAACGGTCATTCATTGACACCTTTCGCTCGCCCCCCCCCTTTAGTTCAGTTTCGACCAACTGGCTTGACCCCTTCCACTCGTTTAACAAACGCTTTACCAACGACATCCCGACTTCGCCTTACAAGTCGGTCACCAGCAGATTCAATTGTTTTCGGTTTGAGTTTGAATCACTTTCAACACCGTTCAACTGTCGGGGACTGGTGCCTCCAGGGGACAAAAAGCGCTCTCGGTTTCAGTGTACTCGACGTGTTTCGACCTTTTCGATCTTTAGCGAACGGATCCTACCAAGAATTCGACTGCCTGTTATATGCTCCAGCCATCGGGAATATTTTCAGCTAATTTTTAATGGGTCATTGTTCATGTAAGTCCTGACCACCCCGGTTGCGGGATGCTCCTTGCTGGGTATGACTGCGGAAACTCATCACTCGCAATCGTATAGAACCTCTTCGAAGAGTTAGTGATTGTGGCACGTCAAAATGTCCGGTTATCCCGCAGCAGCAGGAGGGGGCCACTACGAGGAGGGCTACGGCCACCAGCAAGAGCATGGTGACTCGTACTACCAAGACGAGCATGGCCAGGCTTATTATGATCATGAAAATTATGGTGATAGTTACTATGACAGAGGGTATGTGACCTGGGCTCCCACTACATCTCGCCACCCGAGGAGCTGGATTAACCTGTGGTCAACAGCAATCATTACAACGCCGAGGGAGGCCAAGGGTATCAACAAGAAGGCGGTTACTATGATGGTGGCCACCAAGACGAGTACTACGGCGACCAATACTATGACCAGGGCAACCATGGCGGCAATGGCAGACGCCGCGGCGAGTCCGAAGAGGATTCCGAAACATTCAGCGACTTCACCATGAGATCCGAGACTGCTCGAGCGGCCGACATGGATTACTACGGCCGCGGCGATGAGCGTTACAATAGTTACGCCGACAGCCAGTATGGTGGTCGTGGTGGATATGGCGGCGGTTACCGGCCACCTTCCTCCCAAGTCTCCTATGGTGCCAACCGTTCTTCCGGGGCCTCCACCCCCGTGTACGGCATGGACTACGGTGGTGCTCTACCTGCTGGTCAGCGCTCGCGGGAGCCCTTCCCCGCTTGGGCCTCGGACGGTCAGGTGCCTGTTTCCAAGGAAGAAATCGAGGATATCTTCATCGACCTGGTCAACAAATTCGGCTTCCAGCGGGACAGCATGCGCAATATGTACGACCACTTGATGACACAGCTGGATTCCAGAGCTTCTCGTATGACCCCTAACCAGGCTCTCTTGTCGCTCCACGCCGACTACATTGGTGGTGACAACGCGAACTACCGCCGGTGGTACTTTTCTGCTCATTTGGATCTGGATGACGCCGTTGGTTTCGCGAACATGAAGCTTGGAAAGGCCGATCGTAAGACGAGAAAAGCTCGCGCCGCGGCCAAAAAGGCTGCCCAGCAAAATCCCGAGAATGTTGAAGAGAACCTCGAGGCTTTGGAGGGAGACAACAGTCTGGAAGCTGCCGAATATCGGTGGAAGACCCGGATGAACCGCATGTCTCAGCATGATAGAGTACGCCAGATTGCCCTTTATCTGCTGTGCTGGGGTGAGGCCAACCAGGTCCGTTACTTGCCGGAATGCCTCTGCTTCATCTTCAAGTGCGCCGATGACTACTACAGCTCTCCCGAGTGTCAGAACCGGGTTGAGCCAGTGGAAGAGCTCACATATCTGAATGAAATCATCACCCCCTTGTACCAGTTCTGCCGTGATCAAGGTTACGAGATCTCAGATGGCAAGTATGTTCGTCGCGAGCGTGATCACGACAAGATCATCGGTTATGATGATATGAACCAGCTTTTCTGGTACCCCGAGGGCATTGAGCGCATTTCGTTCGAGGATAAGACCCGCCTGGTGGATGTCCCGCCCGCGGAGAGATGGACAAAGCTGAAGGATGTGGACTGGAAGAAGGCCTTCTTCAAGACCTACCGCGAGACACGTTCCTGGTTCCATCTGGTGACCAACTTCAACCGTATTTGGGTCATCCATCTTGGTGCTTTCTGGTTCTTCACTGCTTACAACGCCCCGACGCTTTACACCACCGACTATCAACAGCAGTTGGACAACAAACCGCCAGGCTCTTATTACTGGTCTGCTGTTGGTTTCGGAGGTGCTCTGGTTTCCTTCATTCAGATCATGGCTACCATTTGTGAATGGATGTATGTCCCTCGCCGATGGGCTGGCGCGCAGCATCTCACTAAGCGGCTGTTCTTCCTCTTGGCCGTTTTCATCGTCAATCTTGCTCCTGGTGTTGTTGTCTTCGGATTCAAGAAAACCATCGGCGAGACGATTGCTCTCGTCATCGGTATCGTCCACTTCTTCATCGCCTTGGCTACGTTCTTCTTCTTCTCTGTCATGCCGCTTGGTGGTCTCTTTGGCAGTTATATGAAGAAGCACGGACGTCAATACGTTGCCAGTCAGACGTTCACGGCTAGCTTCCCTCGCCTCACCGGTAACGACATGTGGATGTCTTACGGTCTCTGGATTTGTGTCTTTGGTGCCAAGCTGGTTGAGTCCTACTTCTTCCTGACCTTGTCCCTGAAAGATCCTATCCGTATCCTGTCGCCCATGCGCATTCACCAGTGTGCGGGTGTCACTTATATCCCCAACGTGCTCTGCCACCGTCAGCCTCAGATTCTCCTGGGTCTGATGTTCTTCATGGACTTGACGCTCTTCTTCCTCGACAGTTACTTGTGGTACGTTATCTGTAACACGATCTTCTCCGTCGCTAGGTCGTTCTACCTCGGTGTCTCGATCTGGTCGCCCTGGAGAAATGTCTTCTCTCGCCTGCCCAAGCGTATCTACTCGAAGGTGCTCGCTACGACCGACATGGAAATCAAGTACAAGCCCAAGGTTCTCATCTCACAGGTATGGAACGCTATCATCATTTCCATGTATAGAGAGCACCTTTTGGCCATCGACCACGTCCAGAAGTTGCTCTACCACCAGGTTCCTTCCGAAGTCGAAGGCAAGCGGACTCTTCGTGCCCCTACCTTTTTCGTCTCGCAGGAAGATCAGTCTTTCAAGACTGAGTTCTTCCCCGCTGGTAGCGAGGCCGAACGTCGTATCTCCTTCTTCGCCCAATCCTTGTCCACGCCTATGCCCGAGCCGCTCCCGGTCGACAACATGCCCACTTTTACCGTCCTCATTCCTCACTACGGTGAAAAGATTCTGCTGTCCCTGCGTGAGATTATTCGTGAGGATGAGCCCTACTCCCGTGTTACTCTGCTGGAATACCTTAAGCAACTTCACCCTCACGAGTGGGATTGCTTCGTCAAGGACACCAAGATCCTGGCGGACGAGACCTCGCAGTTCAACGGTGACCAGGAGAAGAGCGAAAAGGATGCTCAGAAGAGTAAGATTGATGACCTGCCATTCTACTGCGTTGGTTTCAAGTCCGCCGCTCCTGAGTACACTCTTCGCACTCGCATCTGGTCTTCGCTACGCTCCCAAACGCTTTACAGAACTATTTCCGGTTTCATGAACTTCAGCCGCGCCATCAAGCTCCTGTATCGTGTCGAGAACCCCGAAGTCGTCCAGATGTTTGGTGGTAACTCAGAGAAGCTTGAGCGTGAGCTTGAACGTATGGCCCGCCGCAAGTTCAAGCTCTGCGTTTCCATGCAACGCTATGCCAAGTTCAACAAGGAAGAGCGCGAAAACACCGAGTTCCTTCTGCGTGCCTACCCAGACCTCCAGATCGCTTATCTTGATGAGGAGGCCCCGGCCGAGGAGGGCGAGGAGCCCCGTCTGTACTCTGCTCTGATTGACGGACACTGCGAGCTTCTCGACAATGGAATGCGCAAGCCCAAGTTCAGAATCCAACTTTCTGGTAATCCTATTCTTGGTGACGGAAAGTCTGACAACCAGAACCACTCTATCATTTTCTACCGCGGTGAATACATCCAGGTCATCGACGCCAACCAGGACAACTACCTGGAGGAGTGCTTGAAGATCCGCAGTGTTCTGGCCGAATTCGAGGAGCTGACCACTGACAATGTTTCTCCTTATACTCCTGGTGTGCCCTCCGCTACTACGACCCCGGTTGCTATTCTCGGAGCCCGTGAATACATCTTTTCTGAGAATATTGGTCTGCTTGGTGACGTCGCTGCCAGTAAGGAACAGACATTCGGTACTTTGTTCGCGCGTACTCTCGCCCAAATTGGTGGAAAGCTGCACTACGGTCACCCTGATTTTTTGAACGGTATTTTCATGACGACCCGTGGCGGTATCTCGAAGGCTCAAAAGGGTCTGCACCTTAACGAGGACATTTATGCTGGTATGACAGTTCTGCTCCGTGGTGGACGTATCAAGCATTGCGAGTACTTCCAGTGCGGTAAGGGTCGTGATCTTGGTTTTGGCTCCATTCTGAACTTCACCACCAAGATTGGTACTGGTATGGGTGAGCAGATGCTGTCCAGAGAATACTATTATCTTGGAACTCAGCTGCCTCTCGATCGTTTCTTGTCTTTCTACTATGCCCACCCTGGTTTCCACATTAACAACATGTTCATTATGCTGTCTGTGCAGATGTTCATGATCGTTCTTGTCAACCTCGGTGCCTTGAGACATGAGACCATCACCTGCAAGTACAACTCCGACCTGCCGATCACCGACCCTCTCCGTCCGACGTACTGTGCTGACCTGAAGCCTATCGTGAACTGGGTCAACCGCTGTGTTATCTCCATCTTCATTGTCTTCTTCATCTCCTTCGTTCCCCTGGCTGTCCAAGAATTGACTGAGAGAGGTGTGTGGCGCATGGCGACTCGTCTTGCGAAGCACTTTGGTTCCTTCTCTTTCATGTTCGAGGTGTTCGTCTGTCAGATCTATGCCAATGCTGTTCACCAGAACTTGTCTTTCGGCGGTGCTCGTTACATCGGTACTGGCCGTGGTTTCGCAACGGCTCGTATTCCTTTCGGTGTCCTCTACTCGCGTTTCGCCGGTCCCTCCATCTACGCTGGTTCTCGTCAGCTTCTGATGCTGCTGTTCGCGACTTCAACTGTCTGGACTGCCGCTCTGATCTGGTTCTGGGTTTCACTGCTGGCCCTGGTGATCTCTCCATTCTTGTTCAACCCTCACCAGTTCGCTTGGCACGATTTCTTCATCGATTACCGTGATTACATCCGCTGGCTGTCCCGTGGTAACTCCCGCTCACACGCCTCTTCCTGGATTGCCTTCTGTCGCTTGTCTCGTACCCGCATTACTGGTTACAAGCGCAAGCTTCTTGGTGTTCCTTCGGAGAAGGGATCCGGCGATGTTCCCCGAGCTCGCATCTCGAACATCTTCTTCAGTGAAATCATCGCCCCTCTCGTGGTCGTTGGTGTTACCCTCGTGCCATACCTGTACATCAACTCGAGAACCGGTATCTCGAACGACAACAAGCATGCTTCCAACGCGATCGTCCGTATCGCCATCGTTGCCTTCGGTCCGATTGCCATCAACGCCGGTGTTGCGGGTATGTTCTTCGGTTTGGCTTGTTGTATGGGTCCCATCTTCAGCATGTGCTGCAAGAAGTTCGGTGCTGTCTTGGCTGCCATTGCTCACGCCATTGCCGTGATTGTCCTTCTGGCTATTTTTGAGGTCATGTTCTTCCTCGAGTCTTGGTCTTGGCCCAGATGTGTGATGGGCATGATTGCCATGGCTGCCATCCAACGGTTCATCTACAAGCTCATCATCTCGCTTGCTCTCACCAGAGAGTTCAAGAATGACCAGTCCAACATCGCCTGGTGGACGGGTAAGTGGTATAGCATGGGCTGGCATACTCTTTCCCAGCCTGGCCGTGAGTTCCTGTGTAAGATAACGGAATTGGGCTACTTCTCCGCCGACTTCGTATTGGGCCATATTCTCCTGTTTGTCATGTTGCCTGCTCTTTGCATCCCTTACGTTGACAAGTTCCACTCGGTCATTCTTTTCTGGCTGCGCCCGAGTCGGCAGATTCGTCCTCCCATTTATACCCTGAAGCAGTCCAAGCTTCGCAAGCGGAGAGTCATTCGTTTTGCTATCTTGTACTTCACGATGCTGGTTATCTTCCTTATCCTTCTTATCGCCCCTCTCGTGGCTCGCAACCAGAACATCAACCTGGGTTCGAGTCTTCCCATGAACATCATGCAGCCCCTCGACAAGGACAACAATGACACGATTGCCAGTTACACTGGTAGAGGTCTCCCCGTCGGGTTCTCCGGCTGGACTCCTACCAACCCGGCTGCCACCGCCACCTCCAGCTAGTGAGGAGTCTGTTGCCACGTTGGATTTTCATATTATCTTCTTCTCTACCTTCTCTCATTTTTTGCGAAAATGGAACATGGAAACGAGTTGTATAAAGTGTTCAGCGCCTTGAGGACGCTGCCGAGTCGCATACATTTGCCTTTGTTTTATTCTCATTGCTTCTTGAAGGACACTCTTCGCCCATGCTCTTTTCTGTCGTCGACATTAATGGATCCAATATCTGTCAATTGAATTCTGTATTCTCGAGGTGTTTTCCAGTCCTTTATGTATGTTCATTAGACTTGCAAGTTTCATTTTGTTCTCCACCATTCATTTTATCTCTGGTATTCTTGGACCTTTTCTCGTAGATGATGCTAGCTAGCAAGGAACAGCGTAAATGTAGGATCTTGTAGGGGTTGCTCAATTACGTAGTCAAATTGGCTACTGGTCCTCTGCTATAGGGGCTTCCAAGTTGCATCATGGATGGATCAGTCTGGATTTAGTGAGCGTCTAGAAACGTTGTCACATGACCATTAAGTCCGGGCTGATAGGATGGCTGCCTGCAAGGAGCAGACGAAGTCACGTGCTTGCGGCCTGGGCTGCCCGGAAGTTGGGAAGTGCCGCGTCGTTTCGACTTTCTGACCAAAGCTCCTCCTTTACAGATCCCACACCTTTGATTCCAATGCCATCCGTTCGACTGTAGATTGCCGTTGTCGTCTTTCTTTTCGTTCTGGGATTTCCCCACCGACAGCGTCTTCGTTCAGCGCCACGAGCGCCTCGTCAATTTCGAGACCATGGATATTCAGGAGACACAGCGGCTTCTTACGGAGTATCTCCATGAACTCGCTGCCTTGTTCCATCGGGTTCCCGGCTCCGCGATCTTCCTCCGTTATGTGAAGTCCAGCTATCAGAATGACCCGATCCGCTCGGCCGTGGAGCTGTTCTTGTTCCTGTTCGCCGTTCGCTACCTTCTTGCGCCGAAGTATTCGACCAAGCCCGGTGTCGTCCAACTCTCGGAAGATGAGATTGATGACTTGGTCGACGAATGGACTCCGGAGCCGCTGGTCGGGAAGCCGACCCCCCTGGAGGCCATGGAAGTGGACAAGCGTACTGTCATCGTCGGGTAAGAGCTATTCCCTCGACTGTCCGACCTCAATGGGTTGGTCCACTGGTCCATCTGCTGACGCGAACGCGCGCGGGCCCTGTCCAGCCCCGTAGGCCCGAAATCCAAGCTCGCCAACGGCCGGACGGTCATGAACCTGGGCTCGTACAATTTCTACAACTTCAACACGAACGAATCCCTCAAGGAGAAGGCGATCCAGACCCTCCGCAACTACGGAGTCGGACCCTGTGGCCCGCGAGGCTTCTACGGTACCCAGGACGTGCACATGAAGACCGAAGCCGACGTCGCCTCGTTCCTCGGCACCGCGTCCTGCATCATCTACGCCCAGGCCTTCTCGACCATCTCCAGTGTGATCCCGGCTTTCTCGAAGCGCGGGGACATCATCGTGGCCGACAAGGGGGTCAGCTTTGCGATCCGTAAGGGTATCCAGATTTCGCGGAGTATTGTCCGGTGGTACGAGCACAATGACATGGAGGATCTGGAACGGGTCCTGGCCAAGGTGACCAAGGAGCAGGCGCGGAAGCCGCTCACCCGACGGTTCATCATCACCGAGGGTCTGTTCGAGTCGTACGGTGATATGGTTGACTTGCCTAGAGTTGTATGTGCTTTCTCGGCCGAGCTGTGGTTGTCTGGGGGTCTTGCTTACTGACTTGACGCTTTCTTTTGAAGATCGAGCTGAAATTGAAGTATAAATTCCGCCTCATCCTCGACGAGACCTGGTCGTTTGGTGTTCTTGGACGCACCGGCCGTGGCGTGACGGAGCATCAGAACGTTGACGCGGCAGAAGTCGACATGATCGTGGGGTCGCTGGCCGGCCCATTGATTGCTGGTGGAGGCTTCTGCGCGGGATCGGAGGAGATTGTGCACCACCAGCGGATCTCCGCGGCGGCCTACACGTTCTCAGCCGCGTTGCCTGCTCTGCTGTCGACCACCGCGAGTGCCACGATCAACATGCTGCAAAATAGCCCCGAGACGGTGACGCAGCTGCGGGAACACACCAAGGCTATGTGGGCGCAGTTGGACCCTCGCAGCGATTGGGTGTACTGCACCAGTGCCCCGGAGAATCCCATGATGATTCTGGTTCTCAAGCCCGAGGTGGTCCACGCGAAGAAGCTTTCCGAGGATGATCAACAATTCTTGCTGCAGGATATCGTTGACGAGGTAGGTGTTGTCTGTCTATGTCTTTTCGTCTGAGCACGATGCTGACTTTGGGTGCTACCAGTGTCTTGCCAACGGCGTCCTTATCAGCCGCCTCAAGACTCTCCAGGACAACTTCGAGCCGAAGCAGGTGGTGGAGCCTGCTTTGAAGGTCTGTGTGACGATCGGCCTGACGCGAAAAGAGATCGAGAAGGCGGGGACGATCATCCGCCACGCAATTACGAAAGTCCTGAGCAAGAGGAAGTGATTCGTTTTTGTCTGTTTCTCCGGCTGTCGTAGGGACCTGGCCATGACGTTTAATGCTTCCATGATACGCCCTCTGTCCTTTCATCATCGTATTCTGCCCCAGCCTCATTATTTCCGGCCCTGTTGATAAAACCCACTGTCGAAGCACAGTTCCTGTACAGCATATTGCACCTAGATGCTAGGTGAAACGCTCCTGCACATGTCTTAATGGACGGTCGACTCGCATCATTTTTACTGAGTGGTGATCGTCTTTGTTTCTCCTACTTCTTTGGCTACATTGGTACCGTGGATATTTTTAGAGACCATATTATTTAATAACACTTTTTCTTCTTTTCTCGGGGGTTCTCGGGCATGGGGGATGATGCAATTATAGGGAGATCCAGGGGTAAGTAATTGTGGCTTGACAATCCAGGATAGGGCGGGGGGGGAGGAGCCTTGATTATAAGGGGTTTGAAGTGTTGACATTCCGAGGATCGGTCAGTGGGTGAAGGGCGAAGGGTGAAGGGCTCAAGGTAGGAGTTATCCTGTACATTCCCTGGGGAGAAATGCTCATTCTTGTGTAGTGAATTCACTGGTGTCCCTGTTTCAGGAGGCAGCCCTGGTCAGGGAACAATCATCTAGCTTTCCTTTTCTTCTTATCTTCTGACTGCCCAACTCAATGCACCATCCACCATCCACCGTGATAGCGGCGGACGAACAACACTGTGCAGGATGCAGTGGACGTGCAGTTGCAATTCCTATGCCCCCATCTTGTTGCTGCTGCTAGCGTTGCTGCTCCTTCTCAACAGCAACACCGTCTCCGCCCATCCACTCCGCCGCCGCAGCAGCCCCAGCAACAACAACAACAACTGGCTCCCCAACCCTCTAAGCCTGGGTCAAGATGCCACCGCAGCCCTAACCTGGCTCGACCACAGCGCCAACCAACTCAGCAACAACGTTGTCCACGGCCTCAACTCCGCCCTCCCTCCTGACCCCAACACCCTTCCCTCGCCTCCCTCACCTCCCCCACCCCCGTCAACAACCTCCCCCGACAAAAACTACGGCATCGCCTACTCCCCCTACACCGCAGAGGGGACCTGCAAACCCGCCACGCAAATCACCCACGACCTCGCCCAGCTCACCAGCTACGCCCTCGTCCGCATCTACGGCACCGACTGCGACCAAACCCGCCTCGTCCTGGCCGCGGCCCGGGGCCTCGGCCTGCAGGTCTTCGCCGGCCTCTTCGACCTCCGCCACTTCACCGACGATCTGGCGCTCATCATCGCCGCGGTCGGCGGCGACTGGGGCCGGATCCACACGATCGCGATCGGGAACGAACTCCTCAACAGCGGCCAGAACACCGCCGCCGAGGTGGTGGGCGCCGTGCAGGCGGCGCGCGCCACGCTGCGTGCCGCCGGGTACCCCGGCCCCGTCGTGGCGGTCGACACGGTGGCGGCGCATCTGGCCAATCCCGCCGTGTGTGCGGCGAGTGATTATTGCGCGGCGAACTGTCATGCGTTCTTTGATGAGGAGGTCGAGGCCGCCGGCGCGGGAGCGTTTGTGAGGGGCCAGGTGGGGAAGCTACTCGAGATGATGGAGGGGGATGGGGATAGGGATGGTGATACGGGTAAACGCAAGAAGGTGGTTATCACGGAAAGCGGATGGCCGCATGCTGGCCAGGCGAATGGGAAGGCCGTGCCCTCGTTGGAGAATCAGCGCGCTGCGGTGCGGAGTTTGAGGGAGGCGTTTGCGCGGTCTGGTTCTGGAGCTGGAGCTGATGCTGATGCTGATGCTGATGCTGATGCTGATGCTGATGCTGATGCTGATGCTGATGCTGATGCTGATGCTGACCCAAAGACTGGGGAAGAGGATGGCGAGGTAGGGCTGGTGCTGTTCTCCTCGTTCGATGATCTCTGGAAGGTGGATAATGGGTATACCTTTGGGGCGGAGAAGTTCTGGGGGATCCTGGGGCATTAACTCCTCTTGTTGGTATTCATGCTTGTTTCAGGGGATGAGGAAGAAAGGGTGATATCATGCTGGGTTTCATGATACTGTTTCTATTGCTTGCTCGATGTTTAGGGCTGCGTGTTTTCTCTGATGTGTATGATATGATATGATTATGGTTGGTTACTTGTGGAAATCATGAGGGAATGAGGACTGTATGTACTATGATATCTATCTCAAGTTTCCTCGCTTGAAGAATTGGGTTCTACTTATCGTGGTCGATCTGCGGGACAGATCTTGTGTCTGTCATGCTTGGAGGTGAGGAAAACGTCCGTTTATTCAAGTCGTAATGTGAGAGGGTACAGTACAGTACACATGTTTCGCACAGAATACCAAATACCGTACATACATCCCCTGCCCGGTGGAGTATACGGTACCATACGACCTCATCAAACGAATGGATCCCGCTGACGACGCAGTGGAACTCGGCTTCCATCAGATGGGGCAGGCAATCCCATGTTGCTTCAGGACCAGACTATTTTTCCGCAGTGGACAGTGCTTGATCGTTGGTATTACTCTCTAGTCCAGAAGACAATAGATGCCGTTTCTGTCACCAACTTGAGCAGGTCAAGGTGAAGTGCACATGCTGAAAAGCTCACTACTAAATAGCTCATAGACAAATTAAACCTCAGAACGCGCCGATATGCCAATGCAAGATGATTCTCAAAAACAAGTATCAATTAGAAAAGAATGGGAGATCGTCAGTCCCCAACAGACATGTTCTGCACCGCCTCCTCGACACTGACCGGACCACCGGACTTGATCCCTAAGGATGTGGGCGGCCCGACAGCTTGTTCCTGCTCATCGCACGCATACCCCTCGCTCAAATGAGTCGAGCCTTCATGCTCGGCAGGGGACTCCGGTCGATGCGAGGAATCCCCCGAAGTGAGTCTTTCCCGTCCCGAGCGACGGGCTCGGGGAGGTTCGGGTTTATGCCCATGTTTGGAATTGGAAACCATACTGACCAAGCTGCTCCCACCCCCCAGAGCGCTCACACTATTATGATGGAGCTGGGGAACGACTCGCGAGGGACTGGTGAGCGGTGTGCAGTGGCTAGAAACCGAGAGAGTGGCCATGCCGGGGACAGTGGCATGGGTCGACCGTCGCGGCGGAGGGACCGCCGGCGGGGGGTTGGAGGCGGACCGACGCGGGGCCCGAGGAATTGGCACTGCTAGGCTTGATGTGCTGGTGGAATTCCGCCGATCGCCCGCTCCGCTGGCGACAGGCGGGGGTAGCGGACTCGTAGTCTGAATTTCCCGGTCTTCCGGAATTCTGTCCACGTGCTCATCATCTTCCGCCCTAGGACGGCCTCTCCAGCGCCGAGGATTCGGGGGAAGCGGTTTGATTTTCCCCCTGTTCGCCGACGGACTGAAAGGACTGTCCAAGTGAGCATTGTTTCGGCTCGGCGTGATCACGCCCGGTTTCTCGTGCTGCGATGCCACCTCCTGCACACTAAGCGACGATGACGAGGCCGGCTCGAGGTGCATCCCCAATCTCTGCGCCTGACTGAGCTTGCGATGCGCATTCAGCTTAGCAGAGCCCGTGCCAGCCTCATCATCGGCACGGGTTGGAGACAGATTCTCCGACGAGCTATCCACGGTACTCGTCGGGGAGAGTGTCTGGGACAGCTCCAGCGGTGCACCAAACTCGCCCTCAGGCGACTCGTCATTGCCATCGGAGGTTTTGAGGGGTGGCACCGCAGCCTTCTGAACCTCCGTCGACTCTTCCTCGCGGATCCAGTCGACGGCTGCGCATCGGAGAACCAGTCTTCTAGTTGTTTCATCTGCCTCGTTAAAATGCATGATTCTCTCTTGGTCCGCCTCGCTATGGAAGAGTTGACCATTGACCAAGATACTGAGCATCCGCTTGATGTCGTCACGTTTATAGTAGGGCGGCAGTCTCAGCTGCGTATGAGCGAGCAACGGATAAAGAACCCGGAGGTAGGTGTGTCGAAGGGCGGACGACTCTTCCGGCAGGTCCAGCAAGTTTCGGATCAAAATGTCAACCAGGACATGTAGATCGTTCGTGTAGAAGTATTCGTAGGTGCTCGGAGTGGTGAAGATCAGGTATAGAAGCTTAAGCGTCAGGAGCTGGAGGGACGTTTCGCCTGTAGCATGTTAGAGCATTGGTCTGCACCCCACAACAAACACCACATACCTTCTCGATTGATTAGGAGGATTATATTCTCACCAAAGGTCTTGTACATATTTCCGTACATGGACAAAACCTTGATGACTTTGTTGGTCAGGAAATTCATGGGTGACTGCTCGTCAACGGGATCGTGCGCCGAGATCATGAATTGCTCGTTCAGAACCAGCTGTCCGAGAGTCATTAGCGATTTGCTTTCCACCTTGGACGCGACACTCACCAGAACGCGAATGACTGGATAATGATAAGGGTCGTTGACATCGTACGAGAGATCCTCGATGATGTCAAAGAGACCGCGAACAAAATCGTCGTCCACAAGAACTGCCATGCACACAGACAGGGTCAACAATTCCGAACCGAGGCATGTTTTGGGAAAAGAAACGCCGGCGCAAACCCACCCAGATCCTCAATTTTCACCCGCTGTATCCGCGACATCTCATACATCAAGTCCATGAGAAGCCGATGCAGGCCCGCCGGCATGCTCTCATCCGCCGAACGGTTGCGGACCTGCAGCAGTTCCAGCAACCGCGGAAATGAACCCTCCTCGTTCATCATCCGAAATGCCTCTTCATGTTGGCGACCGTCGAAAAGCAAGAGCGAGGCAATGAGATGAAGTGTAGCCGGGTCGTCGTCCTGGAAAACAAATCATGCCCCATGTCAGACGTCGTCACACACCCCCTCCCACACATTACATGAGGCAATGTGCGAACTCCTCGGGGCGTACCTGCAACAAACAATAGATCATCTGTCGTCGAACATAGTCCGCATGCGATGCAAAGATGCTGGATGCCAGGAGCTTGTACAAGCACCGGGTAACATCCAACTCGCCCTGAAGGTATTCATCTGTCGGTTGTCCTGCGTCAGCTGGACTGCATCCGTTCGTTTCGGACGATCGCCTGAGAAAAACCTTTATACTTCGTAGCCAGGCTCAAATACGATCGAAGCGCATTGTCGATATGGTCCTCCGAGGAGCAAGGGGCGGAAACGATCTCTTGGATTTCTGCGGACAAGGTCGCGCAACAAAATTAGTTCCGAATGAATTGAAGTAGCGAGCAGAGGGGTTTCGCAGTATATTCTGAGCACGATCGGGCAATGGAGAAAGAAACAGATCGGTACTACTCACCGTCCCAGAATTGCTGCTCGTTCTCCAGGGTGACCTCAAACTCCATTTCCCACAGCTCAGTCGTCCTCGTCGGGCGTGGCGTGTCCCTGCACTCATCCCGTCTTGCGCCCGCAGCGAGGGAGTCGGATAAGGCGCTGCTCCAGCCAGGAAAGGGAGCACGAATGAGCGGAAGGAGGAGTTGGAGAGAAGGTGAGGAGAGGGGAGGAGAAGAGAGGAGAGGAGAAGAGGTCGGGTGAAGAGAGGAGGAGAGATGGGAGTTGGAGCGGAGAGGGAACGCTGTCAATAATCAATTAAGAAGGCGGGCGGGCGGGACGTCATTCCCGTCCTTCCTCCCTTCGCTTCGCTTGTCCCCCGCCTCTCGTCTCGTCTCATGGCCCCATCGTTGGACTCTTTCACTCTTTCACTGATGACCTGATGACAGCCACTAGAAACAGCAAAGGGCCTACATTAATTTCTCTTTCCTCTCTTGCATTTTGTAAAGAGACAGTGATATGTCTACCACTCCATTATCTACTTAATCCCGTACAATAGTACGACTATACAACACATCATCGTCCACAACAGCAGCAGCACCATTCACCATATATGAGCCTTTTATTTCCAAAGCCAGCTAAGAAATAACGGAGCCCATCCCACAAGAAAAGCGAAGGGGGACAAAACAGTAATAGGGAGGGCGAATGCATCAATCAACAACTCGTGGACTGGACCGTGGTATCTGTACTTTTACAAGCAAAAGCAGCAATGAAGGGAAGCAAAGAGTAAGAACGGGGGAGAATTAAGAATCAAGCAGGACGAACGCAAAATGCACATGCATACAAAGCCATTATTAGTTCGGGCGCCTCAAAGGATGCGCTTCGGTATTCCTGCGGTGTGTCCGTTAGCCAGGGCACTTGATGGGGTTCACAACGAGAGGAAAGACTTACAGTACATAGTCGTCAAGACTGACGACGGTCGGATCACTGAAAAGAAGGTAGAAGTACTTCAGCGTCTCCGCGAGCCAGAATGACTGCATCTCGTCCAACATCTCGGGAGTTGTGACGGTGACGTCGTCGATTGCTGAGTTGGCGAACTCCGTCCGAGTGTACTTCGAGACGGCTTGAAACATCTCCCAACCCTTCTTCCGCCACGACTCGTCGCCAGTCAGACGGTACATGATGAATACCGACTCGATAGCCTCAGGTCGCAGCAAATACTTGCGATTGATGAGCTTCGTCACCCCGGGAGGAAGGCGCTCATTACTGATACGTGTCGCCACGTACTCCTCGTGCGAGGGCACCTTCTCTTCTTCCTCTTCAGGAGGTTGCTCGGGTTCCGGCTTTTTCGGTGTGGCCTCGTCTTCCAAACCAATGACGTGCCAGTTACCGCGCTCGCGCTTCCCCAGTAGAGTCTTCTTTTTCTTCAAGTCAGCTACCTCAGCCTCGGCTTGCATTGCAGCCGCTGCCTCCTCCTTCTCCTTCTGCTCTTTCCGCTCCTGCGCCTTGGCAAAACGCTCCAGCATGTCAGGATCCAAAGCAGTGTGATAGGTCGACTCGTCCCATTCACAAGGCTGGCCTTTTTTGCACGGAACCAGGGAGAATTCTTCGGGCATGATACCACTCTTGGTAGATTGGTACGCCCACACACAGCCGTCAGTCAATTGCTTAGCCAGGTCCATATCTCCTTCCAAGCCGAAGAGTTTGGCTCCAATGCCAACCATTCCACCAAGAAAGCATGACAGGTGATCCCCTTTGTATTCCATGACCGTGGGGCCTGGCTTATTCTTGGGAATGATCGCTGTGCTCAGAAAGCGGACGTCCCAGCCGCCCTTAATCATAGGCTGGAAGACCAGATGTTGACGGATTGTGTTCATAGCTTTGTCGTACATGGAACGGTACTGATCATTGAGACCGCCCAAAAGCATATACTCCTTGGGCAGATACTCATATGTAGAGTCGGCAAGAGCTCCAAGGCTGTACTTCTCTTTGTCAATGGTGGCTGTGTCCAAACCCCCGGTGCACTGCGCTTCGGGGGCGCTCAGAGCTGCGCCACCGGGACCTTGCGCCACAGCTCCAGGGTACTCTGCAAGCTGAGCATCTTCGTGAAGAGACCGCGCATCGCGGGGTTTGAAGTAGTCCTGGTAGCTCTTCGCGTCGGTCGGGGCCGGCTTGGTAGGATGCGGCTTGGAAGAATGAGCACTCGTGGTAGTCACAGGGAGCCGGTCGCGCGCATACTCCTGCTCGAGGCGAGCTTTGGTGAGTTCCTTAGTATTGGCATTGATATTGGCATTGGCATTGGCGTTGGCGTTGGCGTTGGCGTTCTTGCGGCACCCCGAGGCGTCCAACTTCACGGGCCACAAGCCGGGATATTGGGTCTGATCTTGAAGCTTCTCTAACTCGTTGGTAATGCGCGCAACAGCATCATAATATTTGTTCTCTTTGGTCAACTGCGCCAGACGTGTGAATTCCACTGAGAGCGAGCCGAGTTCGGCTAGAATGGCCTTCTTATCGGCGTGATGGGGTCTGGTCAAGTGAGATCTGTAACATGTACTTGTTAGGGGTTATGCAATTACCCGAGGACGGACGAAATTGACTTACGGGGTCCACTTGTACATAAGCGAAGGCATGCGGTTGGGGGTGTCAAAGGCTCCCATCAGAATCTCGGCCAGTTCCACGGCTTTCGCCAACAGGACATCATATTTGTGACCCGAAACATCGTAAGCACTAATCAACCCACCCAGGTAGCGAATGACAGTTTCAAAGAGGGGAATTTCGTTCCTCTTGGAGGTGGTAGTGAAGTCAATCGTCTTGACATAGTCGACTGCTATGGAGAACTCCTCTTTCAGATCCATCAACCAGAGAGTATCCAACGAATCCACCAGCGTAGCACCCCAGCCATTGAACGGATCTCGGAATCCACCCCGCAGAGGCTTGATCTCATCGTGTCCCATGGCGGAGGTCTTGTACCCAGTCCAGGCGCGCTCAAAGACCTCCTTGATTTCCGACAAGCGTTCGAGGCGTGTCATTTTATCGGCCGAGGTTTCGTCTTTGAAATCCGCCTGCAGCTTCGGGATCGGCTTGGGCTGACCTGATGGCAATTGGATCATGTCCTCGCTCCGAATCGGGAAGAGCTCGGGCAGCTTCTGCCAATGTGGGCGTGTCCATGTTGCGGCGGGTGTTTCGACTCCCAATTTGCCTTGGCCCTTGACTGGAGCTCCAAGTCCAGTGGTTTTCCGGTTGTCCCCGTCCTTCTCGGTGGCAGGCTCCTCGGATGGCTGGGGGGATTCGGCTGAGATCGAGGGGGGACCCTCTACGGCCACATCAGGTAAAGTGTCCTTGGATTCTTCGGTAGAGAATTGCTCGGGGTTGTAGTCATGGGCGGACGGAGGAGAGGCCGGAGATTGAGAGGCGGCTTGCTCAGGAACGGCGGGTGGGTTCGGGGCTGAGGCCCCCGGTCGACGATCGGCGGGCGGCGATGCACGCCAACTAGCAGAGGATTGTTCTCGTGAACCGGCGAAATGAACAAGAGCTAGAACAAAGATGGCCGCAAATACCAGGAGAACCCGGTATCGCCGGGCTCGGAACATCATCGAAGAAGGTGATCGATGGGGAGGGATGAAGGTACGAGGCAGCACGAAGACGCCCCGGAACGAGGGAGGGGCGAGGGGGAAAGGGGAGGGAATCCTCAACGTGAGGAACGAAAGGTGAAAGAATAAGCGGAAACGAATGAAGAGAAAAGGAAAAGATTGAAAAGAGTAGGAACCCCCAAATGAGATGGTCAGAGAGACTAAAGAAAGAAGAAAGAGGGGGAAATACGAGCAGAAAGATCACGCGGTTCCCGGGGGAGAAAGGGAAAATGTCTTGGACCTGCAGGAGGTAGAAATCCGCGTGAGAAAAGAGTGAAGAGTGAGGAGTGAAGCGGAAGACGATTTAGAAGATGCTGGTAATGGGAATACTAGTCAAGAATTACTAGTCCCAAGGATCACAAACAGGGTGGAAGAAAATGATATGATGTGTAGGGCGGTAATCGCAAACGACAGACAAGAGTCAACATGAAGAGACTCCCGGAGGAAAGAAGGAATGAGTGGAGGTTGGTGAATGAATCGATCGATCAAACCATCAAACGATCTATTTAGAGAAACGACTGACGGAAGAAATGGGGGGGGGGGAGGGGAATAGTGACAGAATGAAGGACAGTGAAGCCTCTATTCAAACATGATTAGTAGTAAGTTGGTAGTAGTATTGAGTTTGAAAGGTGGGAAAGAAGGGAAAGAGAAGATGAGACAGTCTGGAGGAAACCACCAAGACCAGTGACCACCACAAACAGCAGTCAGTTCTGTTCTTAGATTAGTTTAGTATTTAGTTCGGGTAGTTTTTGAGCAAGTTTTAATCAATCATAAGTGGTATGAGTACTCATAACAGAGGGCAAAGAGAATGGACAACCCCGATCAGGAGTAGGAGCAGAGAGGAACGGGAAGGAAACACAGACTGGACTGAGGATAAGAAGTGTACAGTGCAATCCCAAAGAGGAAGAGGGCGGAGGTCGGAGCAAGCCTGAAAAAAAGGACCGCAGGGCCAGACCATTGGGAAGGCGGTTAATTCGCTGGCCTCACGCACTGGCTCAATGCATTCTCCAGCCTACGGTGGAACCGCCGTGGAGAAAGCACCCACTTGGGTGTCGCAAGACTTCCAACCCGTGGAAATAATCTAAAGATTATTTAATATTTAATTAAATAGTCCTGACCAGGCTGACCTAGTCCAACTACCGTAGACTAAACTTACCGCAGACTACGGAATACACAGGAATTCTGCAGTTTCTGATTGATCCCAGACGGATATGAAATCTTCATGGCATTTCCCACCTCTCGTAATGCCAACCCGGATCAGTCCGGCTCTTAGGGCAAGGATCAAGAAATACTCCGACTTGATGCAGTCGAACTGGGGATTTTCTGAACATCGATAGTTCATGTTTCTGCATTATGGAACGAAGGCCAAATTAGAAACAGCTGAGGCTGGAGACGAGGGGAGAGAGACAGACACAGACACAGACACAGAGAGCAGGCCGAGAAGAACCCCGGATTCGCGAGAAGGAGGATCAGCTAGTCGGATGGACCTGTTAGAATGCGCCATCGATGGATCCAGACTTCCCAATGGAGTCCAGAGGAATTAATCGTACTTCTACTCCGTACTACGTACTGATAATACATGTACATAGTAACGATTATCTCGGCTTTCCCTTACCGTCTTCCATGGTTATTACTACCGCACTGTTTATTCTGTTCAGGAGTATGGTCCTTTACCCACTCCGCCCACAGTATTCTCTTAGTACCCAGTATGATATTGCCCAACGGACCACTTCTCCGTGGCCAAACCATCTAGACTAGCCACACTAACTCAATGGCTGCCAGCCATCATCTGACTGCAGGGTGCATGATCCAGGGGGGTAAAGGAACAACCACCAGGAAGGTTTAGGAAGAGGGGCCCGTCCCGGCGGTTACTAAAAATAACATAAACATACAGTACTGTACAATTTCCCCCCTCCAGGCTCCGTTCCCCTGCTCCAAATTCCGAAGCGAAAGTCCCACACCTAATGAAGTATTCGATGTCTTCCTCCTTCTAATATCCTTGGCCTTCTTGGTCTTGGTCTTGGTCTCCCCGTCTCGAGCTGCTGTAGATACTGCCAATTCACAATGCCATTCCTATCCGGGGAGGTGCTTAGATGAACTCACTAATATTGATGAAGGGCGGCATAGATGACAGTCACGGGATTACTATTACAAAGGGGCCAACATAGTGTCTGACCCAGTATACGGTACAGTAACTACATGGTCGAATGCTAAGTAGAAGGACTGTGGTCTCTGTAAGAAACCAGTAGACAGACCCTTCAGACCATATCCACTCAAGGCCCCGTCGAGATGAAGCATAAGACCCTGGCGGATACTCAATTTGCCCTTCGAAACACAAATTCCCGAAGATGAAACAGCCGAGAGTGAAGACCTGACCCAAAGTGGCGGGTTGAGACAGATGTGGGAGTGGCTTTCCACCTTTTTGCTCCTTCTGATGGCGGATGATTACCGAAGGTTGAGCCTAATGATAGTGCAAAATTTCTATTTCGGGCCTCCAGGAGAACACACTTGTTACAGAATACAATGACTACGGATAGTATACGCCTGAAAATCTCATCTCTATGATTATACTCATGACTATCTATCTGGGAGGTGACCCGGGAGGCTCACAGAGCCGGAAGTCTCCGGAATTCGTTCATATTCACATCCTGACGGACTGACACTGTCTGCAGAAGAGGGATCCTATAACCCAACAGTCGTGCGCCCCCGATTGTCCTTGCTCACTTGTTGGAAGCGTTGAATCAGCCCCAAAACCCCAGCGCCCCCAGCAAGCGCATCCACATTCTCTCCGCCTTCTCTCTCCTCACCATCCTCGTCCCTCTCGTCTACCAAATTCATGCGCCACGATTCGCCCAAATTGCTGTCGCTCGTTCCGATGCCTGCCCCGCTCGACCCCGAAGCTACATGCGGTGAAGCTCTGACTCCAACACCACGAGCCTGCGTAGATGGCCCATCCTCATCAGCGATCGGGTCAGAAATGGTACGCGACGGTCGGGATGGACGGTAGCGAGAGTACGCTGATGCACGATGAGTGGTGCGGAACCCGGACGCAGACGGTTGGTGATGCGGATCGAGGAGCATCGACGGGGCGGGGGACGTGTGATCGCCTAAGCCCGGAGGGCCGAACCGAGGAGCGCCAAAAGCAGACTGTTGGCCCATCATCCCGCCAGCCAAACCAGGCCTTGCCAGCGTTCCATCCAGTCGCTCACCATAAGTGCCCATCTCGATAGCCGAGGGTGACCCGAGGGTTGGAAACGTGGGCGGCGGATGAAACTGTCGCTTGTTGGATGGACGTGGATTTGCCCCATAATTATCCAAGAACCCATAGTAAGAAGCCAACATCTTGCCGTCCTTGGTGGAAAAGTAATCGGCCCGCAGGTCCTGCCGTGCGGGATCTCGTCGACCAGGGTCCGCTTGGGAGATGACGTTGGTGCCCTTCTTAAAATCGAACACAGCAAAGGAGCACAGGTAACCCATGCCATCGACATGAACGGTAAACTCCCGAAAGAAATCGATAAGACGGTCGCTACATTTGGGCAGACTGAACCACAGGATGAAAGGCGTGAAGATCATGCTCATGATTTCCTCCAAAAAGATCACAATCTTCATCTGATATAAGGTGGCGAAATCCTTCCGAACATCGTCGCTATGCAATCGTCCTTTCCAATGGCCCGGAAAGTAGTGGGTGAAGTTGATCACCTCTAGTAGCGCGTACTCGGGATCAAACACGTTCGTCTCCTCGGGCACCATACCCTGGGCGACCGCCCAAACAGATCCAAAAACACCCAGGTAGAACAGGACAGTGCGATCGGGAGTGATCTCAAACCCCAAGAACAGCTCCGGGTCCACGACGGACGCTAGAGCCAGCACAGATGCCAGCGCACCAGAGACGAAGGCAACAAATCCAGCAACCTGGACGGTCTTATCCTTGGGGAACTGATCCACATAGCGGCTGGCGAATGGGTAGGACATATTCGTGCGACGCTCGAAAAGGTGCCAGAGCTCGTTGAACTCCCGGAACTTCCATTCCGCCAACGGGGTATATTGACGCGACCCAATCTGGGACGGATTCTTTTTGTACTCATTAAAGTAGCGAAAGAAATAATGAGTCATGAAGTAGACAACAATGAAAGGAGCTGCGAAGATGTTCATGATGCCGGCAAAGATAAATCGGCGGCGCAGGCCGTCACTCAACGCTCGTCGGTGGGTATCTTTTAGAAACAATGTTCGAACTTGGCCCTGCTCGTTGAAAACATAGTCCATCACGCACAGATTGATGTTCCATTCTAACGTCCGTGAGAATAGTTGCCGGTTCCGCAAGAACGGGACTGGAAGTGTGAGGTCAAGTATATCCTTATTGACCAGAGCTATTAAGTAGTTTTCTTTCCGCATCAGTCGGTTCGCGATATCATGAGCATCCATTCGTTGCTTGGATTGGCTCCCCATGAATTTGCGGTTTTTGGCAGAAACAGCGCCGGCCGTCGCTGGGTTAGAGTCTCGTAAGGTCATCAGGCGGCTGACCACTTCCTGCCAGGATATCGTTTGAATCTCGGGATCGGAAATGCCGAGCAAATAATGGTAGAATTCATGCATATGCTTGAGTCTTCGGATATCAAGGATATACTGAAAGGACTTGCCGATCCAGAACAGCGAGAGTAACCACAGCAGGAAAGTAGAAGAGAACGACATCTTTTTGGTGCATTGCTGGATATAAATGTCATCTAACGTTCTGCTACCGCGTACACTGCGATAGTCGATGCAATTCGTCAGAAAGATGCTGAAACCTACAACAAATGCGAATGTCCTATATCTGGTCAGCAGCTGCCTTGAATCCATCGCGATAAGCCGCAAAGCAATGAGAGCGTACAGGAGGCTTAACGCTCGGTTCAGTAAAATCGACCAAATCCCATTTCCGAGATAGTACGTGTAGACTTCCTTCAGAAAATTGTCTAGATTCTCCACATTCGCCCACATCCACATTGCTTTCACTTTGGGATCTACTGTGGCCAGATCTGGGTATCCAGCTGACCACAAAGCTCCATGGTGGCGTTTCCCAGGAGCACTATGCACTGGTAATTGTCCCCGGGCTGTCTCCCACCGCGCTTGGTCCCTATGTGAGGATGGTCGAGCGTGAGGACCATGATCGCGGAGATTATGAGAGGGTGGGGGAGGAGGAAGTTTTGATTTGAGATCGTCTTCATCCTCCTGGTCCCCTTCCACGAGGAGAGAAGCCGGAACCTCATCATCACTGTCCTCGAGTTTATGTTGGGGCGATAGTGCCTGCGGTCGCCGTAAGCGACTGGATCTCCGGGTTCGCGATACACTCTTCATGGATGCCTTCCCGGCGGCTTTCGCGCTTTGAGGAACCGGGGGGGTCAAAAAGGGATCGCTCGGGCCTGGGGATTCATCCCTCTCGGCATGTGCTAGGGCTTCCTCCAGTTCGCCATCACTGAAATGACCCAGATGGTCATCCTCCAGGGCTAACCCTGCACGCTCCTCAATATCCGAGGTGTCTGAATGAGAATCGTGCTGTCGGATGGTCTCATACACTGACGGCGATCCATGCGGAGGAAGGAAACGGGACAAGATATTTGATGTCATCATCTTGGGCTAGAGCTCTCGACTTGATGCATGGACTGTAGACACATCAGTAGCTGGAAGCGGCCATCAAGCCGGGTCCAGAGATAGCTCCAGAGTTTTGCCGAATATGAGACAGCTCTGGTATACTCTAGGTACGCGAGGGTGTTTTGGAGGTCAAATGGCGGAACGTAATCGGGCAATCGGTCCTCTGGCACCGATAAGAGAAAGCCTACCAAGCAAGACCTGATGCCTGACCAATTTCAAGAAAGCAAGTACGAGAAATAATCATGTAATAGCAGACAGGGTGGAGCTATTGACTTTTGGAAATGAAGCAGGTCGGTTGACGCGGTCAAGGTCAGGAGTGCCAAAGAAGCTGGTGACCGGCTGCCCTCGTGATAAGCCGCGATGATGCAGGCGGTCACCGAACGGAAAAGAAGCTGGTGCCTCAGGCGTCAGGACGAGCAGTCGCATCATGTGATTTATCGGGGGAGTTGAGGAGTGTTCATTGTCATCACGTGATACAGACAGCGATGACAAAGCGGGCGAGCGTTGACAACAGGGCACGAGTCAGTGATTTCTAACTCAATGGTCACGGGATGAACCGCCAACGAGGACCACTGATTGGCTTCAGCGCCTGCGATCCTGCCATGACCGGTTAGCTGGCTCGTGCGGGGGTGGTCGACTCGAGTCAGGTCTGTGGTACGGAGTGCCTTGTCCTGCTGTTCTCGAAAATCACTACTAATGATCATCATGGTGTCCAGCTGCCAGTGGTCTAGGCCGGGATTCGGCTCGAACTGAAGAGAACACAACCGGTGACAGGCAAGCAAGCCGCGTTCTTCGCAATCCTCGTGAACAGTCCTTCGCTTAAACCATAACCGGGTCACTACGTACTCTTGTAGTGCACTATTTATGAGTATTTCTGCTCCCCATTGAATGATAAGAAAACCCTGGTGATCAACTGGTTCCCCGAGAGCTCCACACTCAGTGAGATGACCTCTGGCCTTTCTCGGGTCAAGGCTAGACTACGGACGGGGAGACCCATGGACGCGTTCTGCCATGTTCACTATCTTCCCCAAGCCGAGCTGTTGACAATTCTTACACGCACCACGCACACACACACACACACACTCTCTCTCTCTCTCCCTTTTTTCTGCCAACGTCTACCGTCAATATTTGTCAAGCCAACCAGGGACCAGCGAAGGCCAATGGAAGAATGGGAAGGCTGTCCCATGGGGAAAAGCCACACCGCGCCCAAGATATCGACTGAACCACTCAGGCCGCGGTGCCTACAGTAGTGCCAACACCTCTACTACGGAGGAGCGCATTCTACGCTTTCTAGACGTAACGCAATCACTAGCATGGCCCGCAGGGTAGGCGGGCAATGATCAAGTCCTGCACACGATGACGGGCGAAAGACTTTGGCAGCTGCCATTGGGCCACGCCAACACCGAATATATTACTTGCTTTAAGGGAGGCGGGAAGAATCCCAGTGGCGATTATCGTTAGTTTCTCGGATCTGACCGCCGCACCCTGTTGGTCCGGTTCTGGAATAATGAATTAGTCCTCAGACCGTTCCCTCCTTCCACTCTATTCCGTACTACTGCCAGTGGTGGACGCCGTACGGAGGTACCATATTCCCGATGCATCAGAGTGGACATCCACTTCGTGGAGACTATTGAGATTGGTGAAATTGGAAGGAAGGTAAAGGATTGAGGCTGAAGAGAATGCGACAGAAGGCGAAGGAGAGAATGAGCAGGAAATGATTATGTGCCTTGAGGTTTGCTACTAACATTTCGGGTTTTTTCTGGAATTCCATGATTCGGCAATGGTTGGGGAAACGATTCGTCAGGGGGAAGGGGTGGAAACACACCGCACTGCAGCAACAAGAGTTCGAACAGAGCAAGAAAAAAAAAGTCTCCATCCATATCAGTGGTGGTATAACTAATAGACGGGATGAGGATTCTAGGTCCGGAGTACTGTACAGTACTACTACATAGTAACTCCTTTCGACAGGTTTCAATGCCGTTTACAACAGTATGTTCTCCATAGACCGACCATTGCCCGGGTGGTGTCCGGTAGTTAGTCAAAATGATACCTACTTAGTAACCTACTGGCCATAAAGGACAATCACAATAATGTCGAAGCCCACAATCAATCCACAACCACATCAATAGTGGATCTCAGCCTCATAACTTGGGCCCGAGATTTTTCCTTTGCTCCATTTATTCTCCTTCCCATTATAGACCGCTATACGGAGTTGTGTGCAGTGCTCCGTGGTGAGCTGGTAGCTAAGTTATCAGCAGTGTGATCAGGCCATGAAGTTGCTTTGACCATAAAAATTAATGTGCAAGGGAGAGAATAGCGAACCGATAGAGTATTCTGTACCTACGTAGGAAGTAGAATAATATCATCTGGGAAATCATTACACATACTTCTCTATCTACTCTACCTACTCATAGTAATGGGGAGTGAGGATAATGCGTCAGCCAGCCAATGAGTGGCAGTTGCAGTTGAAGTGTTCCCTCAGGCTTCTCTTCGTCTTCCGAAACGCCTAAACTAAGATTCCCCCTGCATCTTGGCCGATTGGCATGTCTCCCTCTCCTTCTTCACCACCGTCCATCGCCATCGTCGCGTTATTGCTACAGTATCTCAACTGATTCTTATACCGTCCAGCTCAGTAACCCTACCCTGGGTGAAACGAGACTGCAGTAAGTACTGGTACCTTTTTTTTGTCTCTCTGGTGTCTCCCTCTCCGTTCAATTTCTTGCTTGCTTCTGCTCTTTATTGTTTCCTTCTTCCTTTTTTTCCTCGATAGCGTTTGGATGCGACGCTGGGATGACTGGGCAGTAGGGAGAATTTCTTTGGTTTGCTTGCTTGCTTGCTTACTGCACGCCGGGGGCCACAGCTCTATCAGCTCTATCTACAGTGCACTTTTTGTCTTCAAGTACTATTGAATGGAGACAAGCAATTGTCCTTTCCCCCTCCATTGACCTCGTTTTCCCTGTGATTCTTCCTTGAATAGCAATCTCTAGTTATTGTTCATCTGTGCCTTCTTGCTGAGTTGCATCTCTTCTTCCCACGGCTTCACCACCGCCTCCCGCTTTCATTCTTCCTCACTCTCTCACTCTCTCACGCATTCTCTTTCTCACTTTCTCACTCTCCACAGCCAAGCCAACTCTATCCTCTTCTCCGTTACTCTCCCTTTTCCTTTCTTTCTCCCTCTCTTAACTCCATTTCGCTTGCTTACCTACAACTTGCCTCCACGGCTTTCCCTGATTTGTTCCTCTTTCCACCTACCTACCTACCGAACCCCCACCTTCACCACTACTCTTACCACAATCAATCACCACCAACACCAGCATTATCGACATAGACCAAACCAGCCCAGCCCAGTCCAAATCCCGAATTGTCGTACGAAAATGCATCCACGCTGATGCGGGATCTGCAGCTTTCACCACGCACGTTGCCAGGGTCATTGATTTCCCACTCCCCTCAATTCCCTATCGATTTCCCCCTCCACCCGCAAAATCGCTGTCGCGCCTACCTCCAATTGACAAGTCCATTGAGCAGAGGTCGCGAATAGAACGCCAATCCCTTCTTTCAGCGGATGCAGGTGTGTGTTAATTGTTCTATCATTCTTCTCTCCCTCACCTTGACCCCATATGTCCCCAATTTTCCTTTCTCCGTCGACTCCAATGATATCACGCTTCCCGGTGGTTCGAACCAAACCTTTGTGCCGACCGATTCCTTAGTACGAGGAGGAGTACCTTAGAGCTGCTGTCATGTCATGACCTAATCCTTTTCAACTGCCTTTTGTCCCTATTGAACTTAGCTTACCTATGGTGGTTATCTTGCAGCGACCCTGTGGGTTGAAACTCGAAGCTTCGAGGATAGGAGTTGGAGCACACTGATTAGCGATTTTCAACCCCTCGACATTTTGTTACGCCTCCTCCCGCCCATCCATTCAACGACTGCCACCGCACCAACGCCAGCACCAGAACTTTCTCCTCTTCCTCCTCCTCCTCCACCACCTCCTCTCACGACCCCTCTCGAGCAATCTCACTGGCCCTTCCTCTATTTGACCCAGAAGCAGTCGATCTGTAACATCCTCATCGCTTGTACTCCCAACGCGCCGGCCTCGACCGAATGTGCGACTCCGCGTCCTTTCCTCATCCCGGACTCCATGCGTTCAGCTAGCGACCCATTGGACGACAAAGGCCCTCAATTGTTGGAGGACGGTTGCGCAGCGTACGTTGGGTGTCAGCGTCCTGCAACGTAACAACCCCGCATCCTCTCATCGTCTCATCGGTTTCTGTGTCTCGGCTCGTCTGTCTGCATCTCCTGTAGCGACCTCGTTTGAGCGCCGCTGCTGCCGGTTCCGTCGTGCGTGGTTGGAAAAAAGATGGAGCCGGAAAGTTCCAACGGGTTCAAACGGAACTCCATCCACGGAATATATAGTCGTCCTGTGGAACGGCGCCCGAGCAAAAAGTCTTCCTCTAAGGACCGGCATGGGATGGTCTATCCAGAGAGTTTCAGAGATAAAGGCATTCGCACAGTGACCCCGGACCCCGAGGCGGGGAATCACTCCCCCTCGTCCGAAGCGGAACATCTGGCTTCAAGTGCGGCCCCCTCCCCTCGCGCTGCCGCCCGTACACGAGCCTCCGATCGCGAAGCCCGTCGCGAATTTTACTCGCGCCATTCGGCCGGTGACGAAGACGAGCCGCCGCTGGAAGTGAAGACCCAACGGGCGCGGTCACGGACCACCAACTTGGACGATCAGCGCAGTGAGCTCTCCAGCAATAATTTTTTTAGATCCCGGAATCGTCTGGGCTCCATCAACACCGCAACATCCCAACCTAGAACCCCCGACGATCAAACGACGTCGATCGGGTTCCCGTCAATACAATCGCCCACTTACCTTAGCCATACCCTTGGTCGGCAGCGATCAAGCAAGCCTCCCGGAAGCTCGAATTTGGTAACGAGCGTGTCGGCCAATCAAACAACATCCCCGCTGTCGAGTACCGATGCATCCAAAATCCTGCAGCTTATGAAAACAACTTGTGGAAGGATGCACGGCATTCTTTCGTTTCGGACTGCATCTACGACCGCTTGGTCATCGGGCTATTGCGCCATTAATGTTGCCACGGGAAGCTTGATATACCAAGCTAAAGGAGAGCCCGCATTGGCCAAAACACTGATCCCCGATCTTCGTGGCTGTCAGGTTCGCACCTTGGTCGATCCCGAGACCCGTACCAACTATCTCAGTGTATCAACCTTTACTTCTGGTCTAGGGGTGGAGCTGAAACCTCACGTCAGCGAAACATTTGATTCGTGGTTAGCTGCGCTGTTATGCTGGCAGCCGATCCGACCCAAAGGTGTTCAAAATAAGATGACGAAACCACAATCGGTGGTCATCGGTGATCGCCGCCTGGTTGAACGTAGGAGAAACTCGGAGAGCACTGTTCAGAAGGAGGCAGCAATCATCAAGGTGGGTAAAATGCTCCTCTGGGATAGGCCGAGTGCCTCTGGCGTTCGACCATCGTCAGGGCGTCGGGTTTCCACCTACAGACAGCAAAGGGCACTTTCTGCGTCTTGGCTACGCGTAAGCTGCACGCTGCAGGAAAACGGCGCTTTCAAGCTATACACGGAGTCAGACATCACTCTGGTCGCTTGCATTCAATTGTCGCAACTCTCCCGCTGTGCAGTACAACAACTGCACTCATCCGTCTTGGAAGATGAATTCTGCATTGCAATATACCCGCAGTATGCAGTACATTCTGCTTCGGGCCTAACGCGCCCAGTATATTTAGCTCTTGAAAGCCGCGTTCTGTTCGAGGTGTGGTTCGTCCTTTTGCGCGCGTTCACGATCCCAGAGCTTTACGGCCCTGAAACGCCAGTAGAGGAAGAGTCTCCGAAGACTCCAGGAACAAGCGAGACCAATGTCGCTTCTACCGCGGACATGTTCCGAATCGAGAGAGTACTTGATGTAAGAGTAACGGAAGCTAAGCTATATCGCTGCAGAACCGCGGAAAAGACTCCCCGCAGTCGAAAGCAGTCCCGGTCTCATAGCAACTCGGCCCCCGCCTCTGCAGTGAGTGATTACTATACCGAAGTTCTCCTGGATGGCGAGATTCGGGCGAAATCTGCCGTCAAATACCGCACAGCAAACCCTTTCTGGCGAGAAGACTTCACTTTCAGTGACCTCCCACCCGTTCTGTCACAAGTCTCCATTCTTGTCAAGACGATCAACTCGACCCAGAAGGATTGGTCACTGATCTCGCATGGCTCTTATGCCCTCGGTCATGATTCGAACCCTCTGCGCGCATTGGATGACGTAGAACTCGCTTCTCATGATGCCACGTTTGGCAGGGTTGACTTGAAACTAGATGACCTGCAGCCAGGGGTGGAAACCGAAAAATGGTGGCCAATCCTGGACGACAAAGATCAACCTGTGGGTGAAATGCTCATGAGGGCTCGGATGGAAGAGACTGTTGTGCTCATGTCGCAAGAATATACCCCGATGTCTGAACTTCTTCATTCCTTCACCAATGGTCTCACGATAAATATGGCTCAAGTCATGTCATCCGAACTTAATCAGCTTTCGGAAGCGCTTTTGAACATTTACCAGGTTTCAGGGACGACCGTCGAATGGATATCAGCCCTAGTAGAGGACGAGATCGACGGGGTGCATAAAGAGTCGACCGTAAGTCGACTACGATACACGTCGAGAATCCATTCCAACGACGCACGGGAATCAGCCCAGGACCGGGAAGTCCTCGTCAGAGACTTGGGCCGAACTGCTACTGTGGAAGCAAACCTTCTCTTCCGCGGCAATTCACTTCTGACTAAGGCACTCGATTATCATATGCGTCGACTCGGGAAGGAGTACCTAGAAGAGACGATTGGAGAGCGACTTCGCGAGATTGATGAGACTGATCCAGACTGCGAGGTCGATCCGTCTCGTGTACATCGTTCTGATGACCTCGACCGTAACTGGAGGAATTTGATTGCTCTAAGCAATGGGGTCTGGAAGTCGATTGCGGCCTCGCCCTCCAGATGTCCGGCCGAATTGAGACTCATTTTCCGCCATATCAGGGCGTGCGCGGAGGACCGATACGGCGACTTCCTTCGAACTGTCACGTACAGCAGTGTTTCCGGATTCCTATTCTTGCGATTCTTCTGCCCGGCAATCCTTAACCCGAAGCTCTTTGGATTGCTGAAAGGTATGCGCCCAACTTTTAGTCATGACTGTTTTCACCAGTGCTAATGGCAATCAGATCACCCGCGCCCTCGTGCTCAACGTACTTTAACCCTGATAGCGAAGGCTCTGCAAGGCTTAGCCAATATGACTACTTTTGGCAGTAAAGAACCTTGGATGGAGCCCATGAACAAGTTCCTGAACACTAACCGGTCCGATTTCAAACAATTCGTGGATTCGATCTGCGCGATTCCTGCTGACCGTCCGGCGCCGATCGTGACTCCCTCTTACGCCACGCCCATTCAGATTCTGGGCCGTTTGCCCCCAACCTCACGCGAAGGGTTCCCCAGTCTACCTTTTCTGATTGATCATGCGCGAAGCTTTGCCAATCTGATAAGCATCTGGCTGGACTCGGCACCAGAGAGGCTGAACGAGTTGGAGGAGGTCGACTCTGCTGTCAGCAAGTTCCATGAGCTAGCCCTCCGGCTCCATCAACGGACAAAGGATTGCATGAGCCGAGCCGAGCAAGCTGAGCGTCCAAGCGGAAACCTTGAAGTCAAATGGGAAGAATTGATTGACTCAATGGAGCGGTCCGCGACCTTCTACGACGACAGTTCTAAGCCCACCAGCCCGACGACGGAGGCGGCCGTGGCGGGATCTACCTCGGTGACGGGCAGTCATCGCAATTCAATCGGCTATTTCACTTCACGGCCGTCCCTCCCGCGTCGATCAACTGATCGCCCCCCTGAGGGTGATGAGGATACGCCACCCAGTTCTTCATCTGCGACGTGGGATCAGAGTCGAGTGCCCTTCACAATCCCTCGGTGGGCTGATCCGCGGGATAGTACCGGCAGCTCAAAAAACTCCTCGACATATTCCCTCGACCAGGAGCCGTCCAGATCTAGACGCTCCAGTATTACAAGGGAGACTACAAGCAAATATCGTTTCTTTGACTTTGTCCCCGCCACCTCTCGACGCAAAGCCAAAGATCGAGATCAAGCCCAACAGCAGTCCCGTGAAGAACAACGGAGTGAGACATGAGTATAAAAGCGTCTTCATAGGCCCGAACATCTACGCTTCGACGTTCATGATGACTATGGCGACCAGGAGCGGCCTGGTTGATACATGGGCTTCCCAACAATAGCCTTGTGACGCATTCATCCTTACATTGGAGCTGAGCTCCTGTCTTGTGGAGAAACCGACTTTCCAATTCTCGAGGACAAGCCGACAGCGGGATGTGCGAACCTCGACTGAAATGCGAACCATATGGCAGGTGGCAGAATTATTGTTTGTTGTTCATCTTCTCCTTTTCTGTATAACACAAGAGATCGATTCCATTATCGAAAGACCTGCGTCTTCTGGTGTAAATTCTTCTCCTCCCCTCGCCGTTCTCTTGCCTCCATTGATTTTCCTCTCTTAAGCAGCATGTGCCCACGATCTAACGTACTTTCTTCTGTGTGGTTGTCTCTTTGTTTCCTCCTGGAAAGCATTTTGTTCTGGTGTTGATACCCTGCTCCAATTGGGGTTGTTTTTGCGTCATTTGGTCCCTGGACGTGTGAACAGCCCACTGGATGGATATATTGGATCTCTTGAGGAATTGGGATGCCTCGAACGTGAGAGATGACCGACCCCACCCTTTGTTCTTCTCTTTTCTTTGGCCCCCTCTACATTTTCTCCTTGTGTAAATAGCGTCTTTTCTTCTCACCAGATTGGTCTGGGTATAGATGACACGACTACTCCATTAACCTGTTCGATACCGACTATTGGCTTTGTTTTCTGGAGCATGCGTAACCTAGGAAATTACTCTGGAACTCCACCCCTCCCCTTTGGAGAAGTGGAAGTGACTGACATACTGTCCACTCACAGGTCAGCTGGCCTGATTTTCGGGAGATCGAGTTGTCTCTCCAGTCATATCCGATAGCATGCTAATCATCTAGATACCTGTTCGGCATAGATGTACTCGAAAATGCCGGTCTCGCCTGTAAGCCTGGATGGAGCGCGGAAGTTCCCCCGACGGCCCTCATGAGGTTGAAATCAGGGAGGGTCGGGATCGCCGTCTATGAATGCTTATCAGTGTGAATAAAAATCTGCGCTCAACCTTGGCCTGACCTACCCCTTCCATAGGGCCTGAACTTCGTCTTCGATATTATCTAATCACGATGGTGGAGCATCAGGGTGGGCACCGTCAGGAACAAGATCAACGACCCTTGAGGAAGTACTGTTAAGGAGGGACTGGCAGTACCAAGGCAAGGAAGAACCAGGCGCAGGTCCATGTCGGCAGCCTCAGATAGAAGAACGCGACGCATTCAGCGCCCAACGCCTTCCATCGCTCCGCAGCGATGAACAGGGGTACGAAAGTTACATCGCGTTCAAGGCAAGTAGGCTAGATCTACGGCGAACGGCTGCTCCACCGGTAGCCCGATCCAGGTCAAATCGTGCAACATCTGCTGCCATACGGTCGCATCCCAATCTTCGGCCACCGCCGCCGCGAACCCTGGGGCTCGAGGGGGATCGTCGGGTGTTGGTTGCGGTGAGATATGAGCGTTCTCAGCGTGCTGGGTAGATGGTGTTCTAGTATCTCCTCGATCTGGTGTGGAATGGGGCCGTGCCCGACTGCTCTCCAACCATGAGAGCATGGATCCAATCACTGCACGGCATTTGTCCCAAAAGTCATCGTTCCGGGACATTGTCGCCATCTTCTGCATAGCCGCCAGGCCGAGGTTGTGGATGTCTTTGGGACGGACGTCGACTGCCTTGCCTTTCGTCGCGGCATCCGAGAGTAGGCTCAGCTTCGATAAGACCAGCAGGCCGTACTAGATGGATGTGTAGCTGAACATGGGGAGGTTGGGGGTGACTGAAGCCGGCGATGCGAGGAATACTGTCACGGCGTTGAACGCGGAACGCGCGATGGTCAGGAGTTGCTGTTTCTCATACTGGCGAGGGTCATCCTCTTGCTGCCGCAGGGCGTGTCCGAGAACAATGGCCGGCATTGCGTTGAGCTCCAAGCGCAGGGCCCCTATTGAGGTCAGGAAATGGCCAAGCTATTCTATTCAGTCGCGGACGGGACATACAAGTATTACACTGTATTTTCTGTACGAGACGGTGCTCGATTCGATTCTCAAGTATGTCCATAGACCGGGACAGTTCGTCCGTGCTCATCGCATGCATAGGGTCTTCGACTTCTGGCTCCGATCGCCGAGCAAGCGATTGGATCTCAATTAGTGCTTTGAGAGACTGGTCCGTGGGATACTCCGCCCTTTGCCCTAAGCTGTGGGCACAGTAGTCGACTCAGTCCGTGTTTTTCATGATGAGCTGTCGCCGGAATGTCGAGGCCCTGGTTCTGTTAGTCAATAACTCTGGACTGCATATCATATTCACAGCTCGTACTTGGAACATAGATAATAGCACCCTAAAAAGGCACGCTGTCCGTCAGGGGTCAGATAGAGCGCTTGGGCTTTGTGTGGTTCCTCCGCCTCTTTTTCTTCGGGATAGTGGCGCTGCATTCTGAAGTTGTCGCATCTATCCAGTCCCAAGTCCACAACGATGGCCATAGCCATCTGCAGAAGCATGTGCACCTGGGTATGGTAAACGCGCCAGTGATAGTGATACCATGCGATATGGACCAGTAACCCCCGGAGTAGATCCATGTCCCTCTCCATGTTCATGACTATGCGGGTCGAGATCACAGCTCGTGCTTTGAGCTCTAGTTTTTGCTGTAGATCGGGCCTATGCTCGAGACAAGCTGTTATTATGCACAGGAGAAGGAATGGAGACTGCTTGCCCAGTTCGACAAAGCTCGCTTCGGGTACAATGACGAATGGAAACAGGGGCATCAATCCTGTGCGGAATTTCGAGAGTAGCTCTTCGCCTTCAGTGATACTGAGAAGTCCCCGTGTGATTAATTTGTGGAGCGGCTCAGGTATAGAGCTTGGGTGTGACGAAGTATTACTGACTGTAAAAGGGGATGACATTTCTGTTATAGATGCCAGTCCCATTCTCGGGTCCAAGTCGAGCCGTTGAGATAGTCTTCTTTTTAGGTGCATGGCTCGGAAAAGGCTACCTTGTCAGTATGTAACTGAGCAACAAGTGTGTCGACCTGTTGCTGGATGATCGCAATGCGGCTGTTCCTGGAGTCAGGGAGAGAAAGGTTACCCATCAGTCTACCCCCAACACAAGGGTACAATATATGGCTATGAGCTAACCTGATGCTTGCATTGCTGCGCGAGCTGTCTGGAGAAGCACAGTGTCGGTCAAGTCTCGCACACCGTTGACAACGTCCACTCTCAACTGGCACGCATTTCACTTTCAATGGAATGCATCGTACGCAGGCATGCCGCCTCGAGGGCGCTTGCGGAGGCATTTCTCTTTGTACTGGACAATAGCTCCGGTCTCAAGGCAACTGAATGAGGGACGGTAAGTTGACAAGCCGGAGGTAGAGAGAGTACGGAGATCAACACGGCGCGGGGTCGGAGTCGGCCTCGGAGCCAACCACAAAGCCGGGACCGGTCTCGGTCTACTATACCAACAGATTACCCGATTCGGTAATTGTTGGTATGATCCAGGACCTGGGCTTCGAAATCAGAAACAGCATAAAGCTGTGTCCTCATTGCCATGAACTACCCAATACAGTCTTCACAAATCTCGATCAGTTATAGCTGGAAGATGTCTGCAAGTCCTCCTGACGCAGCACAGCCAATCAGTTCTGTGAAGCTGTATAGCATCTTGGCCGGGCTCATGATAGCCACGTTCCTAATATCATTGGATGTCTCCATCATCGCTACTGTAAGTTCACCCTCAGTTCTTTGTTTTTATTTGCCCTTCTTGAAACTCAAACTTACCCGTCAAAGGCCATCCCCCCAATATCAATCCAATTCCATGCTACAACAGACATCGGCTGGTACGGAGCGACCTACCCACTCACGATGTGCGCTCTTCAACCTCTCAGCGGCAAGCTCTCCTCACTGATATCGCTGCGATGGACCTACCTCGCATTCTACGTCATATTCCTGCTCGGATCCCTGATCTGCGGCGTGGCCAACAGCTCCAGGATGTTCATCATCGGACGAGCCGTCGCGGGGGCCGGAGGCTCCGGGGTAGTATCGGGTGGGCTCTCGGTGATTGCAATGATCACCACCCCGCAGCAGCGTCCACTGATCACGGGCTAATTACCTCTCTTTATGCCCTGGGAACTGTAGTCGCCCCGATCATCGGCGGCGCGCTGACTGAGCATAGGACGTGGAGGTGGTGCTTTCTCCTCAACCTGCCCGCAGGAGCCGTGACGGTGGTGGCGTTGCTCTTATTCTTCCACCCCCCTGCTCCCAACACCAACAATGGGGGTGTCCATCGCGCATCCCTCCTAAAATAGCTCGACCTTCTCGGATGCGCGCTCTTCATACCCTCCATCATCATGATTATGCTGGCCCTGCAATGGGGCGGCAGCGAATCCGCCTGGGATTCAGCGACGGTGCTCGGACTCTTCGTCGGCTTCGCATTCACGATGACAATCTTTGTCGTCTGGGAGTGCCACATGAAGGAGCAAGCCATGATCCCCATCGTGCTGTTGCAGGGCAGGTCGACCATGCTCAGTCTTGCCTTTGCGTTTGTGTTCATGGGGTCGTTCGTCATCCCGGTGTATTTTCTACCCGAATGGTTCCAGATCGTCCAGGCCGCGAGCCCCATGCGCAGCGACGTCATGCTTCTGCCGTCGGTGTGCAACCAGGTGCTTGGATCCCTCGTCTCCGGGATCCTAGGTAAGTCAAGCTTAGGGCTCATGCTATCCCCGTTTCCCCAGCAAATCCACAACTAACGGCGGAATCCCTATAGCCAAGAACCTCAGCTACTACAACCCGTGGCTCTTCATCGGCTCCGCCTTCCTCTGCATCGCCAACGGGCTGTACACAACCTTCACTGTCTCCTCAGGACCCGTCGCATGGATCGGGTACCAGATCTTTTAGGGCCTGGGCTGTGGCGTTGCCGCCCAGTTCCCTTTGCTGATGGTGCAGCTGGCACTGAAGGATCGACCGCGCGACGTCCCTGTTGCGATCGCCACGGTTCTTTTGACGCAGTACTTTGGGAGTGCGGTGGTGCAGAGCATCGGGGGAACCATTTTTCAGACTGAACTGAGAAAGCAGCTGCGGGATCGGGCTTCGTTGGAGTATACGCAGGTGGAGATGTTGCTTGAGGCTGGGACCCGCGGGATGCGCGAGGTGGCTGCCCAGGCATTTCCGGATCGGTTGGCTGAGGTGGTTGTTGCGTATGACAAGGCTATTACTACTGTGTTTGTGAGTTGATTCTCTAGGCTTTGTGAGGTGTGTGCGCGCTACGCTGACGGTGCTTGTTCACCAGTATCTTCCCGTAGCTGGGAGCGCTCTGGCGTTTATAGTAGCCGGCGGGATTCCATGGGTCAATACTCGCCCGGCGCAGGGAAATGGTGACTTGCTTTGTGCAGAGCGAAGTGAGAAATCTCAGTCGGATGGGCAGGTCACTGTGTGAGGAATTAGCTTGCTGCGCGTGGTCATTGGGTATGCAACACTGACTCTAGAGGTTCTGGCGGTATCAATGGTAACATTAATGCAAATTGCAAAAGATGGCCAGGAATGGGAAGGGTATACTCTTGAAGGAGGGTGATATATTGACCCAGATAGATTATATAACTAATACTAATGCAAACCAATGGGAAAGGGAACCTCGATTATCTGGGTCAATTCTATAATGCGTACCGGAACTCCTTGTCCTGCTTGTCAGTCAGGTCATTGCTGGGTAAACCATTCTCATCGAGTTCGATCTGCGGATCAGTCCCCTGCAGCTCCGAAGACCTCATCTGCGCGTCACGCTTGCGGTTGTCGGCCGCACATAGAAAGCGGTAGACGATGACGGCCACGAAGAGGAGACACCATGTCACAATGGAAGTGATCACGCCCTCGGTATACCGTGGCTTGTGCGTCCACAGCTGTGGTGAGCCGATGCAGCCTGCCGAGTAGCCTATGAAGAACATGGTGTTCACGATCGCCCGTTTGGTGTTGCCCTTCACATTTGAGGCGGAGAGGGAGAGAAGTATAGACATCGATGCTGTAATGCACGAGGACTAGACAGGGTCAGCATTGGTTTTAATTTCCAGAGCCATCGTACCAAGGCCCCGCAAGTATTGTGCATGTAAACTCACCACCCAAGCAGCAACGATGAGCCCCCACTCCGCCGCCACGTCAAGCTTCATCAAGAACACCGTCCCCACCAGTGGCGGGATGATCAGCAGCAGAACCACCAGACTCCGCTGCCGCGGGAACCAGTACACCAGCGCCGTCCCCACCCAGAGCAAAGCGACCTGCACGGCACCGGAGGGGGCCGTGTAGAGCATCGTCTCCAGCTTGCTATAGCCGATCGATTCAATCACCAGCGACGCAAAGGTCAAGACGGGGGACTGCATGGTGACCAGCACGCCGAACCAGAACACCGCCCAGGCCTTGGGGTCCAGCAGGGCCTCGCGCAGCTGCGGCAGGGCGAAGGACGTCTTGTCGCCGCCCTCGCGATCCTCGGCCATGCGCAGTGACAACACTGTCTTCTCGCGCGCGGTCAGAAACCAGGCGTCCTTGGGCCCGCTGGGCATCAGCACGAAGAACCCGATCCCCGCTGCCACGGTGAGCGCGCCGCAGAGCAGGAACAGCACCCGCCAGGGGGCGATTGCCAACGAGGAACTGTTCTTGCCGATGCCGTACATCAGCAGACAGCCAATCACCTGGGCGACGCCGTTCATGGTGATCCAGAGCGCCGTCCGCACCGTGTGCTCCCTTTTCCGGTACCAAGTCCCCGTGATGGTCACGAATGCCGGGGAGACGGCCCCCTCGCTGAAGCCGAGGAGGAACCGGACTGTCGCGAAGCCGGCAAAGTTTCTCGGGACGGCCAGGCACATGCAGATGATTCCCCATATGATACTGTCATGGAAATTGGGGTACCCATCAGCTCGACTTGTTTTGTGTTTGCTGGTCGCTCTGAGGAAGGGGGAAACGTACACGGTTGCACCCACGAACTTGGTCAATGGGAGCCGACTCATCAGATAAATGAAGGGATATTCCGCGACAAGCTGGCCGACATAGAAGATTGAGCTGGACCATGAGTATTGTGAGTTCGTTAGATTCAGATCCTCGATCAGGCCGAACACGGCCGCATAGCTCAGACTCTGCTTGTCGAGGTATTGCAGGAAGAATACGAAGCACATCTGCAATGATGAGCACCGTCAGCTTCGTGCACCTTTGTTGGATCATAGTTGGAAGACTCACGAATGGCAGAATGACCATGTCAATCTTGCGTAGCACTGTCTTTTCTTCTTCCGCGGTATACGTATCTGATCCCACCGCGACAACCTCGCTACTCCTGCGGGTGCCATGATCCTTTTTCTCTGGGTCGTTCATTGTTGGAGAAGGTGAGGAGTGAGCTTATGTGTTTTGAGCAGTTTAAAGGAAGTAATAAGGAGACATTTGGCTTTGCTTGGCTGAGAATAGGACTGGTGTTGAATATACAGCCTGTTTGCCGGTCGACTCGGATCCCCAAACACAAGATAGGATTCACCAGGGATGATATATGGCCGGCATCACACCCCAGATTTGTCAATTGACCAATCAGGAATTCTTATCTTTCCAAGTTCAAGTTCTAGTATGAAAGTTGTTCAATAAACGACGTTGATAAGGGTGACCAGCGATACGAAGCAATGGATGATGGATGAGGGTCATCGATCCGATGCCGACTCGGCAATCTGCAATCTGCAAGGCCAACTTCCCGACAAGGACAAGGACGACATCCATCTGCAATGCGACCATCACCAACCATATTTCAGCCATCTTCTAGGAAGTGTTCTTGATCTCTCTCTCCTCCCCCCCTCTCTCACCCTTGACTTGATCGATCAACTGAGTGAACACATAATACTCATCATGCCTTATCACCCACCAGTTCCAGGCTCCGACATCAAGCCTTGGGCCCGCGCAGCCCCGCGGGGGTATCTCTTCACCAACGCCAACATCGTGGATGTACAGGAGGGTTGTATCCTGGAGAATGCCGACCTCATTACCCGCCACGGGAAAATTGAACTCGTCTCCGTAGCTTCTCCTTCGCCCGAGACTTCCTTTCCTTCCGAGCTGAAAGTCATCGACTGCAAAGGCCACTATCTATGCCCGGGCCTCTTCGACGCCCACGTCCACCTGTGCGCCGTCCCCGGCTACAAAGACCTCTCCAAAGCGTTCGGGAACTCAGACCACGCATCCCTACTGCGGCAGCCCTTCGTAGCAGCCCAGATGCTGCATCGCGGCTTCACGAGCGTCCGCGACTGCGGAGGCGCCCAGCTAGCACTGAAGGAAGCCATCGACGACGGGGTCTTCCCGGGGCCCCGACTCTTCATCTCGGGCCACGCCCTCTCCCAGTTCGGCGGCCACGGCGACCTGCGGGGCCCGCACGACCAGACCGAATGCTGCGGCGGCCTGCACCGCAACAACCACCTGGGACGGCTCTGCAACGGCGTGCCGGAATGCATGTCCGCCGTCCGCGAGGAGATCCGGTGTGGCGCCGACTTCATCAAGATCATGGGCTCCGGGGGCGTCGCCTCCCCGACGGACAAGCTCGAGCACCTGCAATTCACCAGCGCCGAGCTCGAAGCCATGGTGGAGTGCGCGGACAACGCGGGCACGTTCGTCACCGCGCACGCCTACACCGTCAAGGCCATCCGGCACTGCATCGACCACGGCGTCCGGGGCATCGAGCACGGGAACTTCGTCGACCCGCCCACGGCCCGACTGATGGCCGAGCGCGGCGTCTACCTCACCCCGACCCTGATTGCGTACGCGCAGATGGCCTCCGACCAGTGGCAGGGCTACCTGCCGCCCGAGTCGCAGGCGAAGAACGCGCAGGTGCTGCAGTCCGGGCTGCAGGCCCTGAAGATTGCGGCGGAGGCGGGCGTCACGATGTGCTACGGGTCCGATCTGCTGGGGCCGTTGGGGTCGGCCCAGACGCAGGAGTTCGCCCTGCGCGCGCAGGTGCTCTCCCCGCTGGAGATCCTGCGCAGTGCGACGGTCCATCCCGCGCAGATGATGGGTTGCGGGGATGTGATCGGGCAGATTAAGGAGGGCTTTCGCGCGGATGTGGTCTTCCTGAACCAAAATCCGCTCGAGGATGTGACGGTCTTTGATCGGCCGGAGGAGCATGTGCTCGGGGTGATGAAGGATGGCCGCGTGTGTAAGAGTCGCTGGAGCGCGCTGGCGGAGGATGCGGAGATTCCGGTTCGTGTTCAATATAACTGACTTATGGGAGTAGATGTAAGGAATTGATTTTTGATCCTCCCAGTGAATGAGCCTTTCTGGGGGTCTGGCTTTTCTCAATAGTGCTGATCTTGTGGTTACAGTGTAAGAAGCTCTTTGTGTGTTGAGTGATTAGCTCAAATGCATGCGTAGGTTCCTAACAAGGAAAGCGCGAGACGGCTGTGACTGCTTCAAGTGGGCATCTACAAAGAGCGTGATAGGAGTAAGGCGTGGCTATGACCTCTCCGACTAAATGCCATTGATGTAATATGCAAGTGGCTTCTACAAATCTTGGTTAAATGATGATAAGTACGATCATTCCATCTGGCCCATCAGACCCGAGAAATCCAGAGCATCGCCTAGAGCATCTAGTCCAGTTAGCCCCATCAAGAACGACTGCTCATCGTTGTGTAGGCCGGAGAAAAAGTCATTTGGCAAAAGCGGACAAGAAGATCCCGAAGACGGATTCGAATAACCCTCAGGAATGGATGTTGCCTCTGGGATGTGTTGCTCCATCGGTGTTTGCCAGGTGGCCGGTACTGCCAACCATGACTCCGCATCCCGGTCTCTACTATCTGGGACTTCTTCTCGTTGCCCAATCCCACAACATTCGCGACTTTTGGAGTCTTCTTGTACGGCGAACCACTCCAGCCACTGGTTGTAGCCCAAATGCGCATCCAGGTCTGGAGCCCCTCGAGACATGGCAGGATTGTCCCGTTGTTGCAACTTGCTCGCAGCTTCATTTGTGATCGATTGCACCGCTTCAACAAAGCTCACACCCAATTTGGCGGTCATATTCCCTGTGGCCATCTTCCGCAGACAGTTGAATCCCAGCTCCACCCGACTATCATACCCCGAATCGCGTTCCAAGATCCCTGAGACCAGGGTAACGATAGTTGCGATGCTGCAGCCCTGGAAATCGGTGAACGAGAACCTGGTGATGACTCGATGTCGCGTCAGGCTCTCGAAGAGGCGTAGAATCTTCCTCGCGGCTTTTGTGCAGCCATTGGCCAGGCTCTCGACCTTGTCGCTGATCTCCGGTGCGTCGCAATCAGCGGGCGGTTTCAACTTGGTCCTAGCCAAAGTTACCAAGGCGACTTTGCCCATCGTGATCATTGCATAGCAGTAGTTCAGGTACAGATGGGCTATGGCTCGATACTTCCAGCTGCTTGGAGGGATCTGGTCGAGTTTCAGGTTGGGGGGAAGTGATCGCTTCCATGCTTTGAGGTCATCTTTCCATGTTGATTGGGATATGTCTGCTGAGCTGGGTAATCCATCACTAGAGTATGTCAGTATAGTTGACTTCCTCATGTGAGGGAATGTAGCATACGCAGGACCGGCGATTTCGTCAAGTATTCTGACCAAGCGAACGTAAGCCAGCTGGCAGTCGAGGTTCTCGAACGATTGAGCTCGGTCAAGGACGGCGTTCTGAGACGGGTATGCCACCGTGATTATTCGGGTATCAGTTGAGCGAGGCCGGTTCAGCTTTACAGTGGTACAACTTTGACCGACTTAGCAGAAATGCCAGTAGAGATAGGGAGGGTCTTGGAGCACGAGCCACGCACCGTTCCAGCGCATAAATAGACCACCAAAGACGACATCTCACTTCTATATCTCGCTCGGTCATGGACAGATCTTCTGAGTTGAGATGCAGATCGCATGCTAGAGCTTTTCGTAATGCCAGTCCCAGATAAACGTAGGATGTCCCAAGCGCACTTGCAGGCATGAAATAAACTCCCAGGACAAATGGGGCTTGAACGGATCTCAAGCATGAGCGTTCGATGATATCCGGTATGAGGGTCTTAGCATGAGCCGCAAATCTATGTCCGAGCTCTACATTCTCTTTGGGTAGTAGGCTAGGCTCGAATCCTGCGGGCTTCTCCAGCGGTGTCCACTGACTCCCCAGAGCGAAGGTGGCCATGGCAAGGCAGACGAAGGCTGAATCAAATCTCAAAGGTGAGTCTAAGTCCGTATAGAACTCATCAACGTCGGCGAGCATTTGAGCTTGATCGAAATAGAAAAAAACATCGGTGGCGTGCTTCATGAAGACGTGGAGCAGGAAGTCGGCCACTGGACGGGGAGGGAACGCATCGATGGCTGCTTGTAATCTTGATAGTTCGGAGGGATGTAGCCCTTTTGGTTGAATCATTCTCTTGAGATAATCAGTCACACAGATATCCGCTGCGTTGCAGCGTAGGATCATACCGCCTGCATCGCGACCATCTCCCGTTCTTCCGGAGCATGATGGGGGCCGAGCGAGAACGCTTCTCGAAGCCGAGATAGGAAATTGGGCCACAGAACTCGCTTCGACTGATCTGCAATGACGTGTGTCGATAGACCCTGCGACAGAACAGAGGCTGGGGATAAAAGTTCGGAGTGATCAATCGATGCATGATCTGGCAACCGTCTTGTAGAATCGATGGCTGCGCTCGGGGATTGCGCTGGGACTTGGGTAAGCGACGATTCAGTCCCTGGCGAGTCTCCTCTAGCAGTTAGCAGTCAGTCGCGTAGCCCAGATTCGATGAGAGAAAATCATTAGGTTTCATACTTCTCGAATTTACAATCTAAATTCCTGAGTGTACATCGCTGACATTTGTGGTGTGCATCCATACGAGGGTTACCCCTTGCTGGGATGCATTTGCTTTTCCTTCTCTTGCATAGAGTGCACCTGTCAGCTTGTCAGTACGCACTCAATCGGTAAAGCGTGTACAATGACCATTGGCTCTCACGCTCGTGGTGCTCTCTTTCGATCCACATCTGCAACGCGCCGCCGTCTTCTCCGCCTCTCTGCAGTACTAGTCGAATCCATAGTCATTAGAGCCCTGAGCAGTCAGGATGCGGCAATCTGACACTCAGGTGACGACTTCAATCAAGCTCATCGAGACTTCTAGATTCCTAGGCATCTGCGGACGTGCACAGGAATGAGTGAGTCGGCAATCTGTCCCGGACAAAGTACATACAGACATCCGACCCGCGCCTCCGCTTATCTTCTCCGCATTTCGGTGCGGGGGTTTGCCGACGCGATTGATAGCCGTTGATAACCCAAGTTACCAGTCAGCTTTCAGTTCGCTAGGGTATTGACTTTGTACTTGTGGAAAGTATTGGAAAGTGCAATTGAGAATGCTCTTCACGAGCCTATCTACTGGAAGCCACTGACTGCCCTGCCAAAGCTTAATCCCGCTTACAAAATCCGAATATGCTAACACGACTATTTACAGATCTACAGTACATCCAACAAGAGCCGCCGCCGCCAACGTAAAAACCAGAATCACCTCAGAACGAGACACGCTTCCCTTCGCCTGAATCGTTTCACATCACTATACTACATCCACAAGCAGATCTTCCCGCTTGCCGTACCGCCCGCCACCCAGTTCTTACTCCGATGGAAGACCGCCACCGCGGGGACAGCCGTGATGCCCTCGCCGCCGAGCTGAGCCAGTTGATCCCCGGAGGCGCTGTAGACATCGACAAAGCGGTTCATGTTGCCAATGCAGAAGCGCTGGATGGGGGACTGGGGGTTCTGTTGCCACTGGGGGCGAAGGCTTGGGATATTGTCAGCATATGGGTCCTTCCAGCGATAGTGAGGGTATTGTTTGTTTTGGGGAAACATACATAGTCACCCATCGTCCCGTCTGGCAGTTGTGCCTGACGACCGTCTGGGGCTTCAACTCGTCTTCGGAGAGTGTGTGGCCTTTGTCCCACGTGTTGATTCCCTTGGGGCCGCTGAGATCGTAGATCTTGATGGTGTCGTCGTACGAGGAAGTGGCAATTTGACCGGCACTGTTGAAGGCAGCATGCGACACGGAGAGTCGACTGTAGTGCTCGCCGACGGGAACCCAAGAGGGCTGCTCGTCGTCATCTTCTTGTACTTGGCGTCGGGTGGACCGTCCAGCAGCTTTGGTGGGGGCTTGCAGCATGCGGAGATCCCAGAGGCGCATGGACCGATCGAGCGAGGCAGTTGCAAAGTAATGGGGTCGCGCGGGGTAGAGGGAGAACCCTCCGATCTTCTTCTCGGCGAGACGCCAGGTGGTCACGGACTGCGGTTTCGAGCGCTCGAGACGCGTGTCGTAGCGCCCAAATTCACCGTCGAGGGTTGTCCAATAGAGGACGTGCGGGTCGTCGGCGGCCATATCAAGGCCCGAGATGGGTACATCGTCGGAGGTGGATTCGGGGGCGTATTGCTCGACGCTGGTGGACTTCTCGAGGTCGGTCGCGCGGATGCTGCTGTCGTAGCTGGCGGTGTAGATGCGGGTTGGGGTGGAAGGGTGGATGTAGATGGAGCTGATGGTGCGAGTGTGCGGTTTGAGGGTGGTGAAGCTGGGGTCGGGGTCCTCATCGTCCTCGTCCTCGTCGCCGGACTCCTCGGCCTTGATCGCGTTGTTCCGTTCTTGCGATGCGTCAAGGATGCCAATGTGGCCCAATTTGTCGCCAGCAAAGAGAAGCGGCTTCGTCTCAGTGGGGTGGAAGGCCATAGTGTATATTCTTTCCGGGGTGAGTTTGATGCCTGTTGTGGACGTTGTGATTAGTATAGAAGTCTCAAAATTTGGGGGGTGAGGGTAAACAGACGGTTGGGCTCCCACGCATCCCACAGCTTCAATCCGCTCATCTCCTCCCTCAATGCTTTTAGGTCTTTATCCGTCGTCTGCTCGATATCATCCTCGTCAAACGTGCGCTGGTACGGCATCGCTACACCCTTGGTGACCACATCCACCCCGATCAAACTATCCCCCGACAGCTTCTGCCCGTACACCACCATCTCATTGAACGAGAAGGCGTCCGACCTGCGCACGCGCTTCGCCCGCTCCGCCGCCTGCAGCGCCGCATCCACCTCCTCCGCTTTCCGCTTCGCAACCTCGCTTTCCGCCGCGATGCCCCTCAGTCGCGACGACATCCTGCGCGGCACCGGCGACGCCTCCTCCTGTTTGACGCGCTTCATGGGCGTTTTCTTCTTCGCGCGAGCGGACTGATCCCGCGATGAAGGGGTACTGGAAGGCTGCATCTTAGGCGGGAAGAGCCCCGAGGACTGCGCCTCCAGGGAGAGCTTCTTGAGGAGCGCATCGCGTTCGGCGATGTTGGCCAGACGCTGCTTTTCGAAGTCGGAAATCTCCTCGCCCATTGTTTCTTTAAGGATGGTACTTTTAGGTATCGATGATTAACGAAGGACAGATCAAAGGCTAGAAAATCAGACAAGAGGAGACAAGACGGGGTGAGTGGCACACGTAAGAAAGAAGCTTTGAAGAGGGAAAAGAGTGAGTGAGTGGGACTGCGATGCATTTGCTGGAGAAAGCGGCGCGTCTGGACCCGCCGCGTGGGCACGTGACTTTAATTGACCGGGCGGCGGCAAATGGCAAAAGTGAAATAATTTAAAATCCTCCGCGGAAGTTTATTCCATACAATTTTTGGTCCGCAAGCCTGGGGGTTCTTATTTTCGCCTTCTGATTCTCTCCCACCACCGCCTTTTGCATTAGTGTTATATACACACTGCAGGAAGAGCATGATGAGTGCTCGCAACGCTCGCGCCTGGCTGGCCCTGGCCCGAGCGACTCGCAACTCCTCCGTTCCATTCCTCTATCAGACTCGCACGCTCGCCGCGGTGCCCAAATTGCGATATCAGCACCGGCAGCTCCAGCGTCAACAGATTCAGTCAATTATGATGTCAACCGAGGCGCAACAACAACAGCAGTCACAGGAACAATCACAGGAACAAAATGACAACACAGAATACTCTAAACCTGACCCTTCAGCACAAGAAAGCACACCACCAGCACCCCGGCCCGGACGCCGCAGCTTCCTTAAGCGCAAGGCCGCCTCTGTATCCTCCATCGCTGCCCCAGCGCAATCATCCTTAAACCGACTCAAACCCCCTCCCCGCGCCTTGACGATGATGACGAACAGCGAGAAACAAGCCTTTGGCGAGATGCTCGAGGCCCTTGGCGCCGGAGCCGATCTCAAGCCCAATAGCGCGTTACCCACATTGTCCGCATGGCCACCGCCGCCGCCCCAACCCTCAGCGCCTGGCGTTGCTTTCCCGGATTCATCCTCTCCCTCCGAAACCGAACAACCTCAATCCCAACCTCCCGCCGCCAACGAACCCACCGAAGACGACCTCCACGAAATGTCACAGATCTCCGCCATCTTCGAGTCCGTCCTCCAGGATCTGAAGGAGCGCAAGGTCCGGCAGCAGCGGCAAGAACAGCAAAAATTAGAGAAGCGGGGCCAATCTTCCCTAGTGACCCCGTACTCGACCTCGTACCATGCCGGGGGTGACGACCCGGCGGCGTTGCCGGCGAGTTCCTCGCTGACGGAGTTCATCGAGTTGCGGCTGAAGAGAGGGGATTTCATCAACGCGCAGCTGACGGACTGGCTCACGCGGAACCTTGTCTCGACGGAGCGGGCGGTGGAGGCGGTGGTGCTGCGCGAGAGCCATGTGATCGAGACGGCGCTGCTGAGGGCGGTCAAGGGAAAGCATGGGGACAGGAGGCTCTGGGATGCTTGTCGCGAGATGGTCTTTCCGCTCGTTCGTGTTTTGGAGACGGATGTGGGGATGCAGCATTCCGACACGAACGCTGACGAGACGGAGGTGCTCAAGGATGAATCTGACGACATGTTCTTCGCGCCGGAGGAACCAGCGGAGGTGGAAGATGATCCTTGGGGCGCTGAGGTGGAGGTGGAGTATGAGGAGGTCAGTGAGCCGCAGGAGACTGAGACTTCGACGGCCGCGAACGGTGAAGGACAGCAGGAGGGAGAGGCAGCGACAATCAATGAGGAGGACATCGAGCCTCAAGGGGAGAGTGCGTACAAATTGGTTCTCCCCGAGGGCGTGCCCGTCTCCTCGGTCGTCGCCGAACTATACCCCAAGATGCTCCTGGCCGCCTTCCGCCTGCTGAACCTGCACTCCCCGGCGTCGCCGCTGATCGGCCAGTTCCGGTCCACCATCCGCCTGATGGGCCCCACGTCCGCCGTGCTGGGCGGCTCGACCGGGCTCTACAACGAGCTGATCTACTTCTACTGGCGCGGGTGCCAGGATCTGCCGGCCGTGGTCGCCCTCATGCAGGAGATGGACGTCACCGGCGTGGAGCCGGACGCTCGCACGGTGCGGATCCTGGGCTCGATCGCCACCCAGCGCACGCGCGATCTCAAGGCGCACTGGAAGCGGAATATCGGATCGCTCCCTCGGCCGCGGAACCCGGCAGAGAAAGTGCGCGTCGGCCGCGAGACGTGGTGGGATCTGGCGCCGAACCGCAAGGCCTTCCGGGCCCTGTACGACGACGACGGGTGGGTCGCCAAGGTGAAAGCGCGGGTCGAAGAGCTGAGGCGCCGAGAGCAGATGAACAAGCCCCAACGACGAACCTAGCAGCGTCAAGGGTCATGTATAGAAAGATTTCGGAAATATCCCCTATCGTGTATAATATCTTGTAAATCACATATCCAAACCCTAGAACAGTATACAAGCGGCGGCGAATGCTCTCGATGAACAAGATCTAAAAAGATAATTAAATATGATACCAGACTCCCCTGTTTTCCTCTTTCTTAAATCTTCAACCCCCAACTCCGTCCCAACCCCACCGCCGTCGACCCCATAAATCCCAGGCACTCCCTCACCCCCGTGAGCTTATCCCCGACAGCGCGGGCATCCGCCCACCGACGCGCCACGAACTCCTCCGTCTCGCGCAGCCCGGCACTCGTGTCGCGGGTCATCACGAAGTCCGAGGCCGCGTACACCGCCGCCACCGCCATGCGCTTCGAGTACCACGAGGCGTCGACGGACTTGTCACCCGCCAGGTTGAGGATATCGTCCGCCAGGGCGTGCAGTTCCGAAAGGGAGAGAGGGATGTTTTCTCCGAGGGACATGACTGCCAATGCCTGGTTTCGCAGAATAGAATGTGTTAGCATCGTTGTTGTTCATTTGCGTGTGTGTGCGTGCGTGTTTGCTCTCTGGCTGGGAGTTCAAGGGGGTTGGGGGAAAGACTCACATCCTGCCATTGATCCTTGACCTCGGCATTCATGCGCAAGCGCTCCATCAACAGGATCTGGATCTTGTCGTCGACGGAGAGCACGGGGCCGGCCGAGAACAGGCCATCGGATTCGACCTTGGAGCGCAGGAGGCCGCGGCGGCTGGCGAGCCAGAAGAGGATCAGGTCGAATTCGCCGCGGGGGAGGAGCTGCACGGAGACATCCAGGAAGCCGGCGTCGCGGGCACCCAGGGTGAGGGCGTTGCGGGAGAAGCCGTGCGTGGGGACGTGGTGGAGGGCGGCGGAGAGGATGGTGGTTTGCGAGTTGGTGTAGTCGTGGGGTTGGGTGGGGTGGTGGTCGGAGTGGTAGGTGCGCGTGGAGGGAGACAGACGGTTGGGGCGGGATGGGGTTGTTCGAGAGGTGATTGTGAGGTTGTTTTGTCGGGGGTTGGTGGTGGTGGTGGTGGTGGTGTGGATTTGCGATTGGGGCTTGGGCTGGCGGAGATGGGTTCGGGGAGCGAGGGAGAGGGCGGCGCGCGGGGAGGAGGCGTGGGAGAGTCCTCTCCGGGTGAGGGTGAGGAGGGAGGTTGGTCGGGTCATGGTTCAGGGAGGTGTTTTTTATGGCTGTAAAGGAGAGGGTTGAAGAGAGTTAGAGGGGAAGGTAGAGAAGGAGAGATTTGCGGTGGTGATGGGGGTTGAAAGAAAGTCGGGATGTCGGCGGGAGGAATTTGTTAAGCGGTGGCCTGAGCGGAGCCAAGATTGCCTGCAGTGCCAGACTCGCTGGTGCCGGGGTGAACCACTGAATGGTTTAACTGCAGTGGGATTGGTCTGTGGTTGATGTTGACCATGTGGGTGCATTTGGAAATACTCGGATTGAATTGTTGACTTTATTGTTCGTATTAGTGTCTGGTACTAGAGCTGGATTATGCTATTAAGAAGTAGTCAGAATGCCTCCTACGCAGACAGTAAAGTACAGTACTTCGTCCACCACCTACTAGAGGAAAGTCAGGAAAATAGTATGTAGACGGTAATTAAGAAAGTCAATACTCCACTACCTCGATACCTGGACTCAGTCCCAGAATCTTATGAATATACATCTCGTAGATTGTTGGTCCAGGTAACTAGCTCTGTGGTACCTGAAGATCTCCCCCCTCAATGACGTTTGGCAGTGGTTGGTTCTACTATAATTGGGATTTTTGCTGTAGTGGAGCTAACAGTCTTTCAATAACAACCATTGTCAAATAGATCTGATCGATCTGACTGATCTCTTCTTCTAGTGATCCTGTTTATGCACTGGTAGTAAGGGTAGTGTCCAGTCACGTAGGGACTAGTTTATAGATCATTCTCGCAGTCATTACTGTCGAAACTAACGGACTATTTCAGACTACTTCCGACTAGCGATGTCCCTTTCATCTTATCTTTTCCCTCCGTTCCTTCGGGCCCCGCCCACTCATCCTGTCATCATCCGCATCTGCATTCCGCGTCCCCTTCTCCCATCCACTCATCCGCCTCCCTTTCCACTCACACACCTTTTATCTTCTGCCCTTTTCCCTCCCTCCCCTACTCTGACCGTTTGTTTGCTGCCGACTTCACAATTGATTATCTAGAAACCATCATGGGTGGGTTCGTCTTTCGATTGTCTCTCGTCTCGTCCTACTTGCCTTGCTTTTCGTTTCCTGCCTCATTGAATCTCCCTCATCACCTCTCCCTCCGTGGATAGTACTTTGCCATCCTCCCCTCCAGATGAGCCAGTCCGGTGACTGCACGTTCATGTCTGGTGCATCCTCAATGCCCTCTCCCCTGTAGACGCCGTCCAGTCGAGCACTTGCCCCAGTAAGAGACACAAGAAGCCAATGATACACAATTGGAGAGAAGGACGAAGGCTGTGGCGTCTATGCCACCCTCGTTCATGTCTCTTATCAGTTCACTTCAATTGCTGGCTGGCATGGCGACCATGTCAGGTTCCAGGTTGTCTCTAAAGCTGTCAGTCAGGGTGACAAGAGGAAGCGGGCAGCGGGAAGAAGGGGAACCAACGAGGCCAATCACATACTGTGGACCTGCAGGTTGAGGAGAGACAGACACGGGCCGCCTGGAACCATGAGTGATTGTTGACTGACTGCTTGCTTGCTGGCTTGCTGCTGCTACTGGTGGTTGCTGGTGGTTGCTGGCTGATGGGTGTTATTGTGCTCCTACTGCTGCTCTTGCTCTCGCTGCTCTTGCTCTCACTGCTCCTACTCTTCCTTCCATTCTACTGCTACTACCTACCTATCTACCTACCTACCTACCTACCTACCTACCTTTTACCTACCTTTTACCTACCTACCTACCTACCTACCTACCTACCTACCTACCTACCTACCTTACCTTACCACCTTACGATTACTACCACTACTACCACCACTACCACTACCACTACCACCATCGTTTCCGTCTGCCAACCAACGAGTGTTCGTTCCCTTTTCCCAACCCAACCCAACGCCCCTTCCCCCCCCCCCCCGCCGTCACCCTCCTTTATCTCTTGCTCGCTCTCTCGCTCTTCTCTTCCTTAGTTTTAAGTGTTGGTCTCGCCTTTCTTCGGTTGATTACTGATTCTACCCTCTCCTCCCTCTCCTCTCCTCCCCTCTCTCCCTCTTCACATTCCCATCTCCATCTTTCCTTTCCCCATCGTTCCCCTCTCCTTCTCCTTCTCCTCTACTTCTTACCTCACTTGCTTCCCATTTCCATCAGTTCCACTTCCCTTTTCTCGTCTTCAATCTTCCTAGCCTGGTAATCCCTGGATGGTTCCTTTGTCTGTTTAAACCCCGACCATTGGCTTGGTGGCTTACCATCTAGATCCGGTGTGCAGCCGACGTGTATCGACCTCACCAAGTAAGTGTGGGATTTTCTTCGATTGTGTTTTCTTGTTACTGCTTTTTGTTGTGTAGCGAAACGACTACTTTTTCCCCTATGATCCTTCGCTCCTTCATCCTGGACAGGAATCGAGGCAAAGGGCAGAGCTAGAGCAGAGGGAGGCAGGCACTGCGAACGAGAGAGTACTAAGGTATGGGAGAGGAGGAGCAGCAGCAGGAGGAGATGAACCACCGGGTCCCCACCCTGGCGGTTGTAGCCTTCCTCTTTTTGCTGCTGCTCTGGTGGTGCCGGTGGCTGCTGCTGGCTGCTGCTGGCTCCTCTTCTCCGCCTGGGGCAAGACGCACCGACCACTTTATCGTCTGCTTCTCTCATGCTTCAGTCTCGCGACCAGGGCTTTTGTCTTGTCTTCTCTTATCTCTGCCTTCCTACCTGCCTACCTACCTGCCTACCGATCCTCGTTGTCTTTCTTTGCCTTCACCTGGGATCTCAAGTCTTGCTTTCTCTTTTCTTTCCATACTCCATTACGGGTCGCCTCCTCCACTGTTCCGCAAGGTCCTTTTTGAGTTGTGCTGCTTGATTCCCAGTCGAGTCTGGCCCGCACCGGGTCCGAGAGTCACCTGACTACCTATCTTACCAGCCCGGCAACTCGGACCAATCCTTCCCTCCCCCTCTGCTGCCGCTGCTGCTGCTGCTGCTGCTGCTGTTCGCTGCCTTGCTGCTTCCCGACTCCTCTCTTCCCTTCAACTCTTCCCAACTCATTCCCATCTTCTGTTACCCGTCCCATCTTTTATCCTTTCCATTCATCCCACACCCAACACTCATCTCCTCCTCCTACATTCCTGTCCCAATTCTGATTAGGGACCTTGCGCGCACATTCTCCACCTCCTTTCCCCTGATTTTCCCTTTCCTTCCGCACGTCTTTTCTCCCCTCCGTCCGTGCCCGGTCTTACCTGCGGCGCGCTCAATTCTCGCTCCTCGTCAATGTCTCCACCCGCCTTTGACGATACTGACCACGCCCAGCGCGAGAGGTCTCGTTCTCCCCGTCGCCGTTCCCGTAGCCCCCGACGCAGCCGTCGTTCCTACTCTCCTCGCAGTCGCTCACGCAGTCGTGACGACTACCGCCGTTCCGATCGTCGTTCCCGCTCGCCTATGAGTGCGGCCCAAGGCCCTTCTGGTGGTCATTCATCTTCTGGTTACGGTGGGCGCAGCAGCTACCCGCCTCCGGCTCGGTCACACGAAGAACGCGCTGTTCACAAAGAACAAATGATGCAAGCCGTCCGCGAATCGTCTCAGCAAGACCGTCGGGTCTATGTGGGCAACCTTTCCTACGATGTCAAGTGGCATCACCTCAAGGATTTTATGAGACAGGGTGAGCAGGGTCACATCGTCTCGAGCGTCTGGTTCGCTCGTGTCGTCGCTATCGAATTTGAGGGCTGACTTTGGAGGGGGATTCACCCGCGTTGCGTGTCTACAGCTGGAGAAGTTATCTTTGCCGATGTCTTGCTTCTTCCCAATGGAATGTCGAAGGTGGGCGCCAATGCGTAGTGTGGCTGGTTTTTTTTTCTGCCCTTGTTGTTATTCCTGGACTCTCCCCTTCCCTTCCCCCTCTCGTTGGTTTGCTTGTTATGGACTGTTTGGGTTGACGGGCTGGGCCTGGCCGTCCGGGATACTGTAGGGATGCGGGTAAGGACCTCCTGGCGCTCAATGATCTTGTCGGAACGCCTGCTGACTCTTCGGATAGGATTGTGGAATACGCGACCAGGGATCAAGCGCAAAATGCGGTCAACACCCTTAGCAACCAGAACCTGATGGGTCGTCTTGTCTACGTTCGTGAGGTAGGTCATAACTCGGCTTCAGCTATCAATAATTGCCGACTGATGGGATGGCTGTAGGATCGTGAACCCGAGCCGCGTTTCACCGGCGGACCTTCGCGTGGCGACTTTGGCGGTGCCGGCCGCGGCGGTTTCGGTGGTGGATTTGGCGGCGGCGGTGGTGCTGGTGGTGCTGGAGGTCGTCAGCTCTTCGTGTCCAACGTAAGTGCGGTCACTGAAAGCAATAAAAATGACGGAGAATTGATGGTGGGATGTCTAGCTTCCGTTCAACGTGGGTTGGCAAGATCTGAAGGACTTGTTCCGTCAAGCCGGTAAGTCACTCTAAACGGAAGGGCGCGGCGCCCTTTAAGGGCCGCTTGCGTGAGTTCCGCTCGGACAGCAGCTAATTCTGTAGCTCAACAAGGTGCGGTTATTCGTGCCGATGTTCACACTGACGCCACCGGTCGGCCCAAGGGCTCCGGCATTGTCGCGTTCGAGTCCCCTGAGGACGCTCGCAATGCCATTCAGCAGTTCAACGGCTACGACTGGCAAGGTCGGCCCTTGGAGGTCCGTGAGGACCGCTTTGCTGGTGCCGGTCCCGGCTTTGGGGGCCGCGGTGGCTTCGGAGGTCGTGGTGGTTTCGGCGGCGGTTTCGGAGGCCGCGGTGGCTTTGGCGGTCGTGGTGGTTTCGGCGGCGGCTTTGGTGGTCGCGGCGGCTACGGGGGCGGTCCTGGCTACGGCGGCCCTGGCGGTCCTCCCGGCGGCCCCGGCTTCGAGGGCGTCGCTTCGGTTCCTCCCAACCCCTTCACTGACTTCGCCACTTCCGGCGGCGAGAAGAGCCCCGTCATCTACGTGCGCAACGTAAGTTGAACCCTGACTTCGTCAAGAGTATTGGTGACTCATCCGGATATAGCTGCCCTGGTCTACCTGCCACGAGGACCTCGTCGACTTGTTCTCCACCATCGGCAAGGTTGATCGCGCCGAAATTCAGTATGAGCCCAATGGTCGCTCCCGTGGCACCGGTGTGGTTCAGTTCGACAGTGCGGACACTGCTGAAACTGCTATCGGTACGTTCAGGCCATTGCATTAAGGGCTGGTCTCTTTACTGACTCCTCACGCAGCCAAGTTTACAGGCTATCAGTATGGTGGTCGTCCCCTGGGCATCACTTTTGTCAAGTACCTGAATGTGGGTGGCCCTCCCGCGGACGCGATGGAGGGTCAGGAGCCCACGGCTCCCATTTCTCAGGATCAGATCATGTAATTGTACCGGCCTGATGGAAATATCTCGGCTTTCGGAGGATTTGATCGAAAAAGTTTGCGATGTATAACTCCGAGTGGTTTAAAGGATCACCTGTCGGCGCGGGCTCGCGTATGCTGATTACCTTGAAATATCGCCCTTAACCTCATTCCCCATTTTCGATATTGTTTGTGTTCGATCTGTTCGATTCAAGTCACCTGTTGTGACGTGTTTTGTCGCTGGTTAGCTCTCGTTATATGATTTCTCATCTCCGGCGATCTGGTTCCGTGGGGATAAATCAGACCTGGTTTGACAATGTCCAAGAATGTGCGTGTGTACGCTGGGGTGTGGGATGGGGTCTTGCGTCCGATGCAGTTGCGGTTTCTGTTGACTGCCCCCGACAAATGGATGGATCTGAACAGAGGATATGGTTTGGTGATGTGTTGGACCATCCCGTATTCGGTAGGTCTGGTAATGTGCAGTGGTAATGCGGTAGGCTGTGGTAGGCTGTGGTAGGCTATGTACAGTAAGTGCTGCAACATATTGTCCGGTGGGAGACTGTGCTTGTTCCCTTGGTCTCACCGGAGGCAATCACGGGATACACCCGAAGACAACATCCATGTACAATATAGTTGGTCGTTGCCATCATATTTGACTATCTTATTCATGCACACTGGAATCAAGATAAAGAAATGGCACAAATCCGTGTATACGTGGACTGCCATAATACATGAAACGTAAAAACTTAGGAATAATTGCACTCAGCATTGCTCCCACTCAGGACAATACCTTCGCCTTAAATTACACCCAGTGTCGAAATCTACAGGGAGGGTGCAAGTGGTAGAGGTGGGTAGTTTATTGTACTTTTCCAAGGAGACGAACGGTGGACCTCTTTTCATCGTCTGATGATTCAGATCTTCCTCGCCATGAATGGTTAGGCCGAAAGGATAGTTACCACACAGACTGCAACTTCATTTGTCGTATTGTACCGTAGAAAGTGTCAGAAGAAAGTCAAGGGAATATGATAGATCCAGAACCGATACGATCAGAAAAGCCAGCTTTCAGTAACACCTAAATGGATTCAAACAGGAAGGGAATAAGAGAAGCAAGCAAAAAGAAAAGAAAAGCTCATCAGCAACTCGACCTCAGGCAACCAACACTCAAACAATGGTGATGGAGGAAATTGAAATCAGTGATGATGGTGATGATGGTGATGATGATGATGAGAAATGGGTGAAATAGATACAAGAGAAGTGTAAGTAAGTAAGAGGCAACAAAGAAGTAAAGCAAGCAAGCAAGAAAGAAATCAGGCAACGATAACCTTGAAGCCAAGACCCTTGAAGCAGAGAGCACTGGCTGCAGTGCAATGAAAAACCCCCTCAGCCGATGAACCCAACCGACCAACCAGCCAGCCAACCAACCGCCTTATCCGTTTCCGTACCGCCCGGCCATCCGGGAGTCTAACGCCTTTGTAAAGAGAAATAGAAAGGAAGAGGTGACGAATCTTGAAATAGAGGAAAAAAAGTTCAGCAGTGGTCAAATTTTACTTGACCTGTCAAGCTGTACAGTAACTAACCCCCGGAGGGAGTTGACTGCCCCAATCCGGTTCCCGCTAGTCGAATCTGTCAGATTTTGTGACACAGAACGCCAAGAGCGATGGAGTGCACGGTTGTGTGAAATGTGTGGATATATAAAGGGACTGGGAAGAATTTGTGGTGAGATTTGTCAAAGTGAGGATATTTGAATTCTGTATCTCTCCTTCCCACATATTGTTGTTGAAAATTTGTTTGTTGGTATGTGTCATGCATGAGAGCTCCTCAAATATGATTGTTGAAGGTCAAAGGCGCACACATAACAGGATCACCACGTCATTGTCGTCAGGTCGTGGAGATATACAAAGGGAAAAAAAACATAGGAAAGGGTGTGACAAAGGAAAATGCTTTCTTGGGGTTGCAGGACTCCTTTCTTTCCGTCGGAGCTCCTTCCCCAAGTCAGCAGCATTTCAGATAATGGTAGATGGCCATTCGTCTGAGATTACCCGATCACAAGGGCTCCCTGCGTCTATGGCGACAGGTTATTTGCAGGAGGATAGTGGCCTGGAATCTGCAGTTCAAGAGTGGAGACACTGCCCTTGGTTTGTGCGGGAGGTCGTTTGGCACTGCCATTCTGAGTGACGGCCATGTCAGTGGCAACAGTGCCGACAGACGGGCCAGCATGTATAATTCCCTCATGGTCGGTGGTTGTCATGGGCTGCTTGGCTGCGCCGTCGAGCTCAACCCCAACGATATTTACATTGGGTTCCTCGTGCTCGTCAATTGAGCTCGGAAGGGTGTTGTGTGTGTACTCTGTCCCGTTCGTCGCCGTGGGCGCTGTTGAGGCGCTTTCGCCGCGGTTGCGCTGGCGGGTCAAAGATGGATCTCGCGAACTCGTGGAACCCATGCCGTTGACGAAGATGGCCTCGCCAGTCTCTCGGTCCTGATAACCTCGGTCGTAACCTTGTTGCGCGGGCTGAGTTTGCTCATTATAACCTCCGGCTCCCATCCATGTGCCATAGTGGCTGTCGTGCCTTTCTACTGGCTGGGGATACCCTTGATTCTCCAAGTGACTGCCATTTGCATCACCATCGGTCATGGCGCTACTGAATGGTCGAGGGTCAGAAAAGGACCCGGCCGCCGCCAGCAGGTCTCTGTCACCGGAGCTCTCACCGCTGGAAGGCGACAGAGGCGCTTCTAAGTGACGATCTATCTGGACATCGCTGGGAAAGCGACCTCCTGGTTGACGGGGCTGCGAAGTGGGACGCTCTTGGTACAGGACGGCTGACTCCGCAGAGTAGGGAGTCCTATCCGCTTCATCCTCATCCATTCCATCGCTGCTGTGACGGAAACTGGCGCCACTCACGGTGCGGACATGGCGTCTCACGTATGCGTTGCGGGCCTCGCCCGTCTTGGACATGAGGCTCTCAATATCTTCGTACCAGGCCATCATCGTCTCATGGGTTTCTGCGCGGAAGACCCACGAGTGACCCCGGTGCATGGTTCCGGTCTGTCTTCCCTTGAGCATGAACTTGTGCGAGGTCGAGTCGGGCTGCGAGTGCGACCCCAGTTTCTGATCCAAGAGGTTTAGCGACATCACCGGTTGTTGCCATGCGACGCGGTCGGCGGATTTGAATTCATGGAGGTGCGTGGGTGACAGGACATACCAGCCGGGCGTGTAGCTCTTAAGATACTTGCTCTTACGCTCCAGCATACCCGACCGGACCTCTGCGGCGGCAGGGTGGTCCTTTCCTGGGTAGGTGATGCTCTCGATATCACGGAGAGGCACTCCGGGACCAACCAGTTCGTCAGTGTCTGCAATGAATGCATTCCACTCATGGTCGTGTGGCATCGAGATGGGTCCAGCGCGGAGTTTCTCGACGGTGTCGTAGGCTTCGTCGGCCTCCCGCTTGAGGATGCTGGCATAGGCGTTGTAGGCCTTCTGAATCTCACTGACAACAATGGATTCGAGCTCGCGACCAGAGTTCTCCAAGTTCAAGAATGCCTAGATGGTTATTAGTGTCTGTCGCGCATGGAGCATCGAGACGAGGAACAACCACAACATACCCGATGCAAATAATTCTCTTCTTCGATCTGTTTCTCAATTTGTTTGTCCACACCCAACCGAACAATGAAAGGATCGCCCTTTCCAGAAGTCGCAGATGGATCAGTGTCGACCAGACCCAGGGCCTCGTGTAAGTGTCGAACGGCCTTGCGAGTGGCGTCAACTTCCTTGTCGACAGAGTTTCGGAAATCACCCGACAGGCTGCGGATCTCCTTAGTCTTCTTCTGCAGATCATTACGGAGACCCATAAGCTGATTGACAACCTCGCTCTCCACCTCGGCCGCCTTAGTCGCTTCCAAATAACCCTGGCGGTGAAAGTCGCGCAAGATCTCGGTCGCATCTGCCAGACCACCCGACTTAAGGAATGTCGGCGGCAGTGATGTGTTGTTCATGATGTTCGAGGCGGACATGAAGAGTTTCGAGCGTGTTTCGTACGACTTCTGCACTTCCTTGAAGAAGACGATAAGATCTTTGAGGATTTTGCGCCACGCTGTCGCATATTAGCATGTTGCCTCCTAATTTGGATATGAGGGGTTCTTACATTGGAAACGGTTAGCCAGTACCTCGGTCGGGCTTCCATCCGTTGGAACAGGAATATAGAATGCGCTGTTCGGATCTTCGCCATCGACGCCGTATTTCTCTCTATCGCCCAGGACGAGGCTTCGTACGCTACCCGCCCGCAGACTTCTCTTGCTACCACTGCGACGCATGCTACCTCTCTTACTGAGGGAGGCCTTCTTTCTCAAAGTGCCGGATCTGGTCGGGGTTGCGGATCGAGATTGGGACATCTGTGAAGCCGAGCGTTGCATGCCGGCGCTCGACGGACCGTCCACAATAACGGAGCCGCGCTGGCTGGCAGCGTCGAACTCCTCGTGGAAGCGACCGGTGTGAGGGTGAGAGGTGGGGTCGGCGGCGTGGGTGACGTTATTGTAGCCGGAAGTACTGGCGATAATGGAGTTGGGTCGGGAACTGGAGCGCGCGCCGTATGCTCCGCGGTTTAGTAGAGAATCGGGATGCTGAGGTAGGGTGCCATAGAGATCCTGCACCGGCGTTTGCGACCTAACGGCCATAGCCATGACTGGGCAGGAAAGGAAGGCCACGAGAGGAGGAAAGAGAAGAGAGGGAGGAGGAGGGTGGACGAGTGGCGGTAGTCGTCGTGTCGCGAGTAAGAGTGCGGTAATTTAGTGGTGGTGGTGGTGGTGACGGGCAATGCAAGTCAGCGCAATCGGGCGGTGCAAGGCAGTCCAGGCCCGTGTGTCGATATCAATTCGGTCCGTCGTTGGAAAAAAAGGGCCGTTGCCGAATGCGGGCCGCGATCAGAGTTATAAGGGCGTCCAGAGTAACAATATATCATGAAATGCGAAGTGTTGAAGAAAGAAATGAGAATAGGGAGGACAGGAGTCGTAGGAGGAAGAGTAGGAGGGAAAGAGAGAGAGAGAGGGAGAGAGAGAGAGAGAAAAGGAGAGTCAATCTAAAAAGAACCAGCCAAATTGATCGGATTTAGTAGAGTCGTAGAAGGAGCAGGAGGTAGTAATAGTGTAGTATGGCTGGTTGATCGGAGGTGGTATTGGTTGGTTACCGGAGCGAACGACCTAAAGGGTCTCTCATTCAACTAGCAGAATGACTTTCACAGATAATACCCCTTCGGTCAAAAAAGAAGAGAGGCTAGAAGAATAGAAAATCATTCCACAGTCGATCAGGACGCGACGTTCGGGGGGAGATTGGGTCTCCACTGAGGGAGAAACTAGTTCGTATAGGATCGATGGGAGGTGGAAATGGGAAATGGGAAATGGGAAATTGGAACTGGGCTGGGCCCGGAGTAGTCGTAGTCTAGTAGTAACGTTACTAGCAAGTAGAACGGAAATAAGGAGACTCTCCAATTTAAGTAGTGACAGGAGACAATCTCTCAATCTGTGCAATCCAGATCGCCGTCAATGTTTCAAGAATGGTTGAAAGAAGGAGGAAAGTGTAGAAGAGTATAGGTAGGAGGTAGAATGTAGAGAGTAAAGTGTAGTAGAGTTGTAGAGTTGTAGAATTGTAGATAACTAGAAAGTTACACAGTTCCCTTTCTTAGCCTCTGAAGGTTTAAAGGGGGGAAGTGGTTATATCCAGTGCCGGTTCGGATGACGTCTACCCCAGCCAAACGAACCAGATGGTAACTGCGACGTTATGACGCTTGGGACGGAATCCCCGGTCCCGACCTCTGAATTTTTTTTTTCTTCTTCTTCTTTACTTTTCTTCACTTGACTTTCTTTATCTCTTCTCTGACCATACACCTTGTTTTTAGAGTTCTGTCTGCTGAGGAGGGGAGGAGAAAGGAGGGTGGCCAGAAAGTACGAGAAGAACCATTCAAGTATACTATACCTATGCAGCAGCTACCGTACTACTATGTATACACCTGTACTCCGTAGTCTCAATGGGACTGGGCAACATGCACTATGGTCCGTTCCCCTTTTCCATTGGGTTTATAAATATAGTCTCATAATCCAGACTCTCCAAAGATAAATTAAAATCTATAGAAATTCACCAATCTCAAACTGGAGTACAATAGAACATAGAACATAGCCTACCCAAAGGATGATCATCATCCCACGGTCAGATTCGGTACAAACAGTAAGTAGCACACTGCATGTAGGTACTAGGTACAGTTAGTAGGCCCATCATCATTCTCATGACTATGGCGCCACCCAATAATCATGGAAAGAGAAAAGGGAAAGCCCACAATCCTTGCCGCTGATGCTATTTGTTGCTGCTACTATGGCGTATGGTTGTCCAGGTTGTGGTTGCTGCCTGCCCTCACTGCCCGAAGCATGATCTAAGTCTTTTACAGTACATGAATCTCATGCATGGAACGTGGCTGGTGCCATGCATAACTAAGCATCACCCTTACCTTACGTAAGTCAGATTGTGGCTAGGGAGTTGGTCCCCACAGCTCTCGTTTTGCCTTCTCGGGCAGTGGCCGGGGCGGGGGGGTTTGTCCGTCCAGCCAATCTACGGATAGTTTGATACTGTGTCTGCGCAATACTTCCTTATGCCTTTGATGGGAACACCCCTTTTCCAATCCTCTTCTTCCCTTCCCCCCCACCCCCTCTCCTTCTCTTGTTGCCGAACAGGTGGCAATTCTACTCAAACTCAGATGCACACAGGAGAAAAGGAGACTCCCGGGCGGATCTTCGGGAATGGATCCCTCTACACTCTCAGCTTCTTTTCTGGTCTTTCCCATTCGGGTATCGGCGAGGCAGCATTCCCAAGATTCCTATCGATCCTCGACGTCATGCACGGTTCATCCACTCCATGTCGATCCGGATGGATGCACCACTACGAGGTACACGGATGTGAACCACTGACACAGTATGTGAGGTCGAACCACCGATCCTGAGGTCAATCTCTTGCTGTTTCTCTCATCGATCGCGAAGCATCCAGCCCAATTCCACATACCAAAGGTCTGATGGCTCGCTGCTCGCTTCTCGCTTCTGCAACAACACTCCACATGACACCTTTTTCTCTCTGCAATGCACGCACCCTTGACGTAGCCCTGTCATCCACTTACCTTCCCTCCGGAATGCAACCAGTTAGCGCACGAACATCAGTTCCTCTTTCCTTGTAGTTTGAGAAGACATCTACAATTGCAATGACTTCACATGCACATCCGAAGGCGAGTCGATTCGCCGTCCTGGTTGATCTCGAGGAACAGAAGTACCGGTACTGTTGACGACTCAGGAGGGGAGGAGGAAGAGGGGTCATCCCCGACGATGTGATATCATAAGTTCCCCTGCATAGATTATCATGCATCCCTTGACTCTGTGTCAAGACGGAGTAGACAGCTGGGCGACCCATCAGCCTGGGTGAGCGTTTCATCCGGTGAACCTCGGAGAACGGCTGGTTCCCCTTGCCTTTCTAGAAGCCCGAGAAGAAGGGAGGGATGGAGGATTGCACATTTCGCGGTGCTTATGCGACCTGAGTGCGAAGTTGCCAATCTGCAGGCCTAATGTGAGGTAGCCTGATGGGAAGGCGAAGTTTGCCTACCAAGGCGAAATACTTCTGCCTGGACATGTATAGCAGCGGAGATGATACTAAGGTGCAAGTGAAGCCTATCCGAACGCACTTGATCAGAAACAGAGCATTTGCGAACATAAAAAACCACTCTCCCCTTCGGATTTAGCAATATTGCTCTCACGAAACGAGATTCAGGTAGAGTGAGGTACTCAGTAGTCAACTCATCTGATCTAAGACACTAATCCCCGATCTAATGCTTGTTGCAGATGCCCGCAATTATGCGGAGAATAATCCCGCTCGCCTCCCACTGTCCTGCTCCTGCTCCTGCCACTGCCACTGCCACTGCCCTCCACTTCCTGCACCACATTCGTTAATGGATATAATAAGCTGGTCTTGGGGTCCGGGGACCTGGTTGGTCTATTCATTCACCCTGATGAGTACTATTTCACAGTTGCTCTTCGCACGTCTCAGCTGGTGGCGACCGGACAGGCCACCTCAGGACTTTTGCCAGGGTGATGTAGCGCTCAGAAGCGAGTGGAGTTGACCTCTGTGGAGTCTTCATCTTCTGCTCCAGCTTTGATTCTTCCGTCCTCAATAGGAATAGGTAGCAATTCAGTACTACTAAGTTAGGTAGGTACGAACACCGTTAGCGTATAGTTCACGCCAAGCCCATATGTAAATGCACTCGAGAAAAGCACTCTGCGGCATCGCGATTATGAGCAATGTCAGAGCAGAAAGGGGGCTTGAATATATTTTGTCTTTTGAGTGCCCTTGACTTACGATATATGCATGAAGCACATGTATCATCTCTGTAGTAGTACTAGTTGGATGGTACCTACCTTACCTGTAGAGTCTTGTAAGAGACTCTCTGCTGCTTTGATAAGCTGACCGTGTGATTGGCCGGCACCCCTCCAGTGGTAATTTAAGAAATGCGGAGGTAGACCTGATTCCATGCAATGCTTCGGTATGGCAAGAATGCCTGCAATTTCGAGACAGACTTCCTAGTGATCGAGTAGCTAGCAATTGAACCATTCAAAGGTATAAAAACGACGACCAATGGGTTGAAATTCGAAGCAGGGGCTATTGTTCTCTGCATCGCTGGAGAGATCGCGCGGCATGCCGAACCTCTGGCTCTTGCATGTATCATTTACTTCACTTATTCCGTGACGACCTTCCTTATCTTCAATGCAAGCCTCATACGTAGATATAATCCGCATTATGCGATTACTTGCGCTGAAATACCCGCTCTCCCAGCAAAGTTCAAAACACGAGTAAGAAAAAAGGGGCATTCGTGGGGACGTGCCAAATCTGCTAGCTGAACGGCATCTGGGTAACGCAATAATTTTACACAAAAGAATATATCGGAAATGGGGGAGAGGGAAGACTGCGCAAAGAGGAAAAATTCAATGAAACCATTTCTATGATGCAGGAACCTCGATACCGTATGCCTCCTTGATTCTCTCCCGCCGTCTCTCAGCATATCCAGGGCCGTAGATACCTGTTCAGATACAGCGTTAGCTTTTGGCGGCGTTCTGCATCAAGTGTCCGGTGATGCCGTTCATCATTTGGGAGACCTACCTCGTCCCTCACCCAGCTGAGCAAGAGTCTCCTCCCCGGAGGTTCTGTATGCCGTTCTGATCCGCTCCCGACGCTCGAACTCGTCGACGTTGGGATCCCGCTTCTTACCGAAGAACGAACCACCGGTGTATTCGAAAGCGCCGAGGGTGACGGCCAGGCCAACACCATAGCCCAGGACTGCGGGGAAAGTGCGGACTGTTCGCGACTCGTCAGCGGTAAATCCAATTGGGGGAGAGGGGCATGGGATTGACAGCAATCAAAGCAATTGTGCAGCACTGACCTTTAAGTCCCAGAATAGCACCGGAGAAGAAACCTCCCAGCGCGACGTTGTAGTGGTCTTCCTTTTGACGAAGGTTGGCGGAAGCGGTCTTCACGAACTCGTAGGTACCTCCCATCGCGGCTAGACATGCGTTGTCAGTAACGGAGTGACAATTGACCCGGATCATGCTCCAATGGCCAGTTGCAATGGGATATTCGTACCGAAAATGCCGATCGTGCCGCCAGTCCTCGTGAACACACCCCATGGTCCGACGTTCTTTCTAGTCAGGGTGTTCTGGACGGCGGAGGCGAAAAGACCCACTCCACCAGTGAGCATGGTGGTTTTCAAGGTGGCCTGGAGCGCATCCTTAGGGTGGTAATCGTGTTCGTCGGAGTGAGGGGCCATGGTGGCGGTGGGATATGAGGTGGGTGTATGATGGGCTGTGGCAGCTGGGCTTCAAGTGTCGTCGCCGGACGGGCGTGAATGAATTTGGAGACGTCAGAGTTTCTGCCATGTGACACCGCCTATCGCCGGGTTTCCTTGAGGAGCTTCCCATTGAGGGCAATCTGGTAGTAGATTTCCACGCCGGCTGTCGGTCGCTTGTTCTTCTAGAGTACTGACATATTTCAGTAATTCCTCTCTCTCTCTCTCTCTCTCTCTCTCTCTCTCGTTCTAGTGGTTTAGATGATTCATCTTGAACTTGTCGGAAATCTGTTGTGCTTGAAGAAGGACAAGATACGACCCATCAAGCTTGCCGCCAGGCCGAGTGCGGGCCGCTCACCATTCCCCGCCGTTGCTACCACTGTCTGGAGTGCCTCGTGCCTCGTACTATATTTGCACGAATTTATTTCATATTTTCTGCCGTTGTGCGGGTGGTTCATACATCTCATCACATCTCAAACCCAAGTACTCTCTAGATGACTGAATGGGAGGTCTTTTCTTAGAGCTTTGCCGTTGCCTGCCACAACCCCTCGCGCTGCAGTAAGCTCCCCAAGAGCGTATCCATGTCATCCACGCAGAGGTCAGGTACGTACATTCCCTCAGACCGGACGCGCCCACACAATCTTAAAGTGTATGTGCGGCTAACACTTTGCTCTACAGGCAGGACTGCTCCCAGTCTCGTACGAGCTCTTTGCGACTACGATCCTGTCCACCCCCCAGCTTCAGGCCGTAACCTCCTCTCCCAAGCTCCACCCGTCTTTCCTGATTACTACACTGGGCCACCGGAGTACGTCTCTCCTGCCGCATGCCCTCATAACTATGTGATCAAGTCGAGGCAAACCCTTGTGCCAGAGCCGGAGAGGAGGAGTAGCGCCAACCCTCCCAAAGTATCTGCTATATGCTGCAAGTGCCGATACCATCTGCAACTCGTCGTGCACTCCACGCCTACAATCGGCCAACATAGCCAAAATTCGCCAAACCATTTGCATCACCTGGTATATAAGTCGACGGGGCAAGATGTGACACCGAAGGGACAGACTGTAGAGACGTATGAGTTCGAATGCTCCTACCTCACGTGTCCTACCGTGGTGTCGGTTCGACTGGTCTCCCCTGTACTCTCGCAAGAATTGGTACAGCTATTGACGGATCCTCAGCTCATTCAGCAGCGAGCAGAGGAGGCCTTTGCAGCAGAACCAGAACGTCTGGAAGGCCTCGGCGTGCCACAGCCGATCACTATTCTCGAGACCCTCGGCGCATACCTTAATAATTCTTTGAATGCAGCCGACAAGGGCAAATCGATCTCGGCCAACAACAAGAGATTTATAACTTGCTTTGGTCTCGATGGTGTGCCTTGCAAAGGTTTGCTGGAATTCCTGGGATTCACTGTCAAGGTTCGTACATTGCGTCTGGCCCTACTCGACCACCATGCCTGACTATCGTCTAGAATGAAGGATTCTGGGAACCCCCGCGGACCAGTCCATGGACGGAACATCCATACCGGGACCAGCTCAAGATTTTCCTCGACGATGTCTTGCACGAACTCACCGCACTGATAGAGCAGCGACCTGTGATGGAAAGAAAGGGTCATCAGGTGGAGAACCAAAGCGATCCAGCCATATTTGACTTGCTTCGTGCGTTGGATGCGGCTGACTGTAAGTAAAGTCCGCATCTGCTGGATGACTTCCGACTAATCATCATGCCAGACCCTAATGCAAGCCGGTCGAAAGAATTCCAACTTGCTCCTGCACCGTGCGTTCACGCCGTATCTCACTTCACTAGCACTTGCTAACAGGACTATAGCTATTATGAGGATCTGGGCACTGTCGACGATATGTCCTCGGCTACAATCATTGAAGCTTTCCACCGGCAGGTTGCAGTCGACCCCGCACGGTCGCCTTTATACCTGAAATGCCTCAAAGAGATCGGACAGCTAAGGGGCGGTGACGATGCCGCTGTAATCGAACAAGCGGTCATTAAAGCATACGCCGAAGGCCGATTCACCGAGGACGATGTTGCCGATGCTTATAAATACTTCGGTCTGGCTCATGACAACCCTCGGCTCACGGAAGATAGTATCATTGGGACGTTCAACGCGTACCTGAGCTCCACAACCTCAGCCCAGGAAGCAGAGTCTCGCAGACAGATGCGCATAATAGGCGAGAGCAGACGTAGTGACCGCATCAAATCCGTGGCGGATGATAGTAAGATTTTAAGAGCGCGATCCAGGCGCTTTTTGATCGCGGCTAACTCATGTGCTAGGCGTATCGACTGTGGAACAGGCCCAGGACTATTTAGGTGTCACCAGTGGAACTGCCGACGACTTCATAATCTCCTTGTTCACTGCCAAGGTCGGCCCCCGTTGATTGTGGCCTCAGCGTTTCACGGGCTAATGTGTTTCATGTAGGTTGAGGATGCTCCGTCAAACAGAGATCTTGCGCGGCGAGCTCTCGAGCTTATTGCCGAGGCGCGGAAGTCCGATGCTTTGAAGCACTTTCTCAAGACCGGTGAGATGACGGCCAGTGAGATGGATATTGGGGATGCGTATCGTCTCTTGCGCATTGACAATCGCACTGTCGACGATGATTTGATCGAGGCGGCGTATACGTGCTGTGTGGTAGAAGACCCGAGCAAGGTGGAAATGTACAACCAGGCCTTGCAGATCATTGGAAAGCATAAAAACAGCAGCTTTCTGTCGAACAAGGCCACTGGAATGGGCACTGGCTCGGACCGTAACTTGTCAGAGTGGCCGGTCGGGCTGCAGAACATTGGCAACACCTGCTACCTGAACAGCTTGTTGCAGTTCTACTTCTCTGTTCGTGGGTATCGCGACTTGATCCTGCACTTCGAGGATTTCAGCATGGACCTAAGCGATGAGAACCTGAGCCGAAAGAAGGTAGGATCTCGCAAAGTTTCACGGAAGGAGGTCGAGCGCTCTCAGCAATGTAAGTGCTTCTCGTTCTGTTGATTTAAACCAAAGGCTTACCTCAGATGACACAGTCGTGAAAGAGTTGCGGACCTTGTTTTCGGAAATGATCACGTCTCCGTTTCCTTACGTCACACCAAGTCAAGAGCTCGCGCGGTTGACTCTCATTGGAACATCGAATGAAGAAGCCATTCGTCGCCGCTCTACTATTTCGACTTACAGGCCCGCAGCAGCCCTGGGCGAACTCGAGGGGATGCCCATTTTGGGCCCTCTTGGACCTCCGCAGCCCACGCAGGAAGAACAGGCCTCCAACACAGCCGCCACTGATGTTCCACCTGAACAAACGACTGCAAAAGAGACGCAGCAACCTCATAATGACGACAAGGAAAATGAACCTCCTGTTGACACCAAGATGGAGGACGGACAGAAAGTGACCCCGGAGCCCTCGAGCGGTCTTGTTCCTGCAGAGCAACCCGTGATAGCTAGCCAACCACCACCAGTACCCCCACGACCTACCCCGGTCATCGATCCCCAGAGACTACTACAAGAAGAATTGGAGATTGGAGCCCAGCAGGATGTGACGGAAGTAATCAATAATGTGCTGTTCCAAAGCCAATGCGCGATCCGACCTGTTGCACACTCTTCCGATGGCGAACAGATTGACCAAGTGAAGGAGTAAGTAAAATAAGTGCAGACTAAGATTCCCTCGCTAATAGCTCCTTCCTCCAGCTTGTTCTATGGGAAAACTATATATTATCTCAAGTCCGAGCAGGGCGTTCGTCCGATGGAAGAATGGTGGTGCGACATCAAAGTCGATGTGGCATCAGGTCCACGCAACATCTATGCAGCGCTTGACGGAGCGTTCGATGTGCAGAAAGTCAATGTTGACAATACCATCGCCGAGCGATTTGGTACTATTAGCAAGCTACCCCCAGTGCTTCAAATCCAGGTCCAGCGCGTCCAGTTTGACCCCCAAACGAAACGCTCCTTCAAGTCAACCCATCATCTCGGATTGGAGGAAACCATATACCTAGACCGTTACATGGATACTAAGTCACCTGAAATCATGGCAAAACGGCAGCAAAGTTGGGAATGGAAAGCCGCACTGAAGAGTCTCGAAGCTCGGCAGTCAGAATTGTTACACGGTACCGTACGTTTACTGTTGCCTGCCTCCTCAATTGAGAAAACATACTGAACACTCTCGTAGGAAGATGGCAAGGTTGATGCAGCGGGGTTGCTCGACGAAGCCAGCAGGATTCTTACCGATCTCGAGAGTATTGCAGAAGAGACAAATTTCGTCGAGGATGCGGGGCCGTCGGCCAATGTAGAGGCTATGAATCCCGCAGATCGTCTCGAGGACGCAGACTCCGCCGACCACTTGTTTGATGTGGATACCAGAAAGCTTTGCGCGGAGGTCGATCGGCTCTCTCAACTAGCCCGTGCTGAGTTGACGCGTAAGTGCTTCCTCCTTCTCTTTGCCATGCCGTCTTTATCACATTATCCGCGGTGTCTCTGACTCCCCAATAGATGTCCAGGACGAGATCAAGAAGACTCGAGCCATGATAGCCGACCAGTTCATTGAACACAAAGATGAGGCATACAGGTTGTACGCCGTGTTCATTCATCAGGGCTCTGTTGAGTTCGGCCATTACTACATCTACATCTTCGACTTTGATCGTGATGTGTGGCGCAAGTACAATGACCAGGAGGTGAGCGAGGTGCATAATGTGGATGAAATCTTCCGAGACCAGGGCCAGTACAACCCTCCCACGCCGTACTTCCTCGTCTATGTCAACGACCGGATGAAGCATGATCTCGTCAATCCCGTGCGCAGAGAATTACTCGAGGTGGCGCCAGAGAATGGCTTTACTGCCATGGGAGAAGTCACGAATAAGGTGCCATCGACCGAAGATGTGGATATGAACCCGCCGTCATATGATACGATTTGGGCCGACCAAAGCATATCAGGTACGGGCGCCGACCACCCCATGAAGGAGGAAAAGGATTCCATCGAAGCAGGTTACAGCACTCATCCTGACTTACGTGACGTGGCGTGGTAGACTCCGGGGATCCAGCGCCAGGGCGACAATCCACGCCTAATCCCTTGAAGCGCAAGGGTTCAGATGATACGATGGGCGGAAGGGTTGAAGGGCGTTTTGAGTAACGCGAAGGACACGCTTGTCAATATGGATTGCATTGTGTTTTTTCCCTTCGTGGTGCAAAGTGAGGAACCGTCTTGCCAGAGCTAGACAGTTTGATTTTATCAGTGGGCGGATGGGTGCTTCCGTCTGCTGCAATGTTTGTTATTCTGCGTGGCACTTTCGATGACATAGTGAAATGCTGCCATGCAGAGGGTGTTTGTTTTGTGTTCGGTACGATATTCTTTGCACATGCATCTGGTGGATTATTATGGATGCTTTACTGTAAATAGTTGGTGCGGTTCAGCGTCACGACTGGTTGATGATGGGGACGATGTATACACACAACACACATGGACACACATGGACACACTTGAAGAAGATCAGAAGACTTCGATCCTGCTTAGTCAGGGGGGCCGCGGCTTGGAATCGGACCCGACTCCAACCCTGCTTGTTATTGATTCAACTATGGAGTAGACAATGAAGACAAAATTGTTTAGAGTCAAATTGCAAATGCAGTACTCGCTTTGACTCTAAGGACTCGTTGTACCTAGTTTTATCTAGGACACACCAAATTGGTCAAGTGAAAGGCAGTTGTTGGCCAGACTCCGGCTCCAAACTCTCCCGTGCGGATTGCGGAGACCAGCCAACCAACTAACCGTGGGACTATTCCATGCGGGGGAAGGGTTGGCATTTCTCAATCCGGGGAAGACGGCAGCAACGGGCAGCGGGCAGCGGGTAGCGGGCAGCGGCTGTCTTTCCGCATCTCCCCGCCTGAAGCCGTTCGCTGCCTCTCTTGACCCGATAAAAGGCGAAGCTTCTCCGCTTCTCAACCTCAATTCTCTTCTCTCGTATACCTTTCTTACGTCCTGTTTGACACTCTGATTTTGCTACCTCCTCTCCGTAGGTGACTGCGAGTCAGGTTATCCATCGATTACTACAGAGAGTGTATCCCCTCGCGGCGTTCCCCGTTCCCACTTCCCCTCATACTGCCATTATGCCTTCTCAACTAGCTACGGGCTTGCGCTTTGCGCGGAGGCTCGGTACCGACCCCAGCAAGGTAGGTTCTCAGCTTCTTATGTTTGACTCCCCACCATTTACTGAGAATGTTGGTACTCGTCTAGCACCAGCGATTTCTTGCTCGTGCGTTCTCACACAGCATCCGTCGGCCAGAGATCAATAAGGTAGTCTCTTCTGCCGATCTTGCGATCAAGGATTTGAAGCCCAACTCAACCGTATTGGCCGGAGGCTTCGGTCTCTGTGGTGTACCGGACACTCTGATCAACGCGGTGCGGGAAAACCCGGCCATCAGCGGCCTGACCGTCGTCAGCAACAACGCCGGAGTCGACGGATCAGGACTGGGCCTTCTCCTCCAGTCCAAGCAGATCAAAAAGATGATTTCCAGTTACGTTGGGGAGAACAAGACCTTCGAGCGCATGTACCTGACAGGCGAGATTGAGCTGGAATTGACCCCACAAGGCACCTTGGCCGAGCGGTGTCGGGCCGGTGGAGCCGGGATTCCGGCGTTCTACACCCCGGCGGCCTGCGGCACCGTTGTGCAGACAGGAGAGCTTCCTCTGAAGCACAACGCCGACGGCACCGTGGCCCTGTACAGCCATCCGCGGGACGTCAAGGTCTTCGACAAGAAGAGCTATGTGATGGAGGAGGCGATCAAGGGCGACTACGCCTTCGTCAAGGCGTGGAAGGCCGACAAGCTGGGCAACTGTCAGTTCCGCTATGCGGCGGCCAACTTCAACGGCGCCATGGGCCGCAATGCCAAGACGACGATCGTCGAAGCGGAGCACATCGTCGAGGTGGGCGAGATCGAGCCCGCGGCGATCCATCTGCCCGGGATCTACGTCAAGCGTGTGGTCCAGAGCACCACGCCCAAGAACATCGAGAAGTTCACCTTCGCCAAGGAGGAAGGTGCCGAGGAGACCGCCGCGCTGGGGAAGGGCGAGACGGCCGCGAAGCGCGAGCGCATTGTCCGGCGCGCGGCTAAGGAGTTCAAGAACGGCATGTACGCGAACCTGGGGATCGGGATGCCGATGCTGGCTCCGAACTTCGTGGATCCCTCGGTTGAGGTCATGCTGCAGTCCGAGAACGGTATTTTGGGATTGGGCCCCTACCCTAAGAAGGGACAGGAGGACCCGGATCTGATTAATGCTGGTAAGGAGACGGTGACGCTGTTGCCTGGCGCGGCGTGCTTTGGTAGCGATGAGTCCTTCGGCATGATCCGGTCGGGTCGCATCGACTTGACGATATTGGGCGCAATGCAAGTCAGCGCAAGGGGTGATCTGGCTAACTGTAAGTGATTTCGATATATCTGAAGATGGAGATGACGAAGCTAATCACTTCGGGTTCAGGGATGCTTCCAGGCAAGATCAAGGGCTTCGGTGGGGCCATGGACCTCGTCTCGAATCCCTCTGCGACAAAGGTGGTCGTGACCATGGAGCACACCGATAAGAAGGGAAACCCTAAGATTGTCAAGCAGTGCGAGTTCCCCTTGACTGGGAAAACTTGTGTCAGCCGCATTATCACGGAGCTGTGCGTATTTGATGTCGACTTCACTGACGGGTTAACGCTGGTCGAGCTGGCGGATGGAGTCACTGTGGAGGAGGTGCGCAGCAAGACCGAGGCGCCCTTCAAGGTTGCTGACGATGTGAAGCCCATGCTGTGATTTGTTTCTATTGCACCTTTTCTTCGCAGCTGGATTGACAGGGTTGGATATAATGTGTGAAATTGCCTGACAGGTTCAGGTCGGAAGATATGGATTGTACTGTACATAGATGAATAAGATAACGGAGTATCGCAATTGCATTATGATTCAAGTTCCATCACTTTTGATTGCTGCGCATCATTAAAGGTCCAAATATATATACAAGTTTTGTTGCGCCATAAGCCATAAAAGTACAGTACAGTACAGTAGTTTTTCATCCCCGATTCCCATCCCCTTGTTTCGAGTTTTCGAGTTTTCGAACTTCTCTAAAATCGATCTCCAGTTTCTCCAGGATCGATAAAAGCCCGACGCAAGCAAGCATATTCCAGCCAACCCAACCCAACCCAACCCAACCCATCTACCAAATGCTCCCCCATGTTATTACAACCCCAGAAAGCAAGAGTAGAGTGCCGTGTGCCGTGCGTAATGCCCAAGGCCTTTTCGCCATAATCGCCCCAGCCCCCAGACTACCTCTACCCATCCATCCATACCGGCTCTCTCTTCCCCCTTGTACCCTATCATACAGCAACCCACTGGAAAAAACATAAACCCCCACAGGGTAAGAAAGGGAATAGGTGAAGTCTACTTCAACCGCAACATCCCCACGACCTTCTTCCGCAACCGGCCCAGCCAATCCCGGTCCGGCGCCTCGTCGAACTCCCGGATCACGTTCTCGTAGTGCTGCGGGTTACTGGCCGGGTGGCGCAGGCGCGGCGGCAGCGGGTACCGCCGGGCGTACTTGTCGTTGAGGAGGGAGGTGAGGGCGTCGAGGTTGGCCTCGGAGAGGCCCGGTTTTTGGGCTGTTCGGGCGGAGGAAGATGAGGAAGAGGAGGAGGGCGACGGCGGCGATTGCGGCTGCGGCTGCGGCTGCGGGAGCCGGGATTGCAGGTAGGCGTGGATGGAGACGGAGGCCGGGCGGACTTTGTCTTTGGGCCAGTGGGTGAGGAGGTGGGTTATGCGGGCTGTTGTTGACTTTTTAGGGGGTGTTAGTTGGGCTTTTGAGAGGGGGAGAATGGGATTGGGGTTGGGGTTGGGGTTGGGGTTGGTATTGGGATTGGGGGGAGACAGGGTGGATGGTGGACTGACGTACTGGTGTTTTGGTGGCCATTGTTTCTGTGTAGGGTTGCCCTTGGGCCAGTGGCTAAGTGGTTGAGGGTTGGACTGGTGGTTGTGAATTGGTGGGCTTGGTGTAGAGATGGTGGAGGTTTTGGATGGCAGTCAATTAATTTGCGGGATGAGGTTCTGGATGGGTTTGGTTGGATCGCGATATGCAACTTTTGTTGCGGAGCTGCATGTGCTTATGCTCGTTAGTCAGAGATTAGTAAGCTACTTACATATATTCACCAATCTTCTACGAATTTGGGACGATATATGTGTCTGAGTTGGCTGGGAGATAGTTTTCTTTGGGGGATGTTAGATCTTCTTTCTTTCATACTCATTATCAAAGTTTTGGAGCTGATGCTGGTGCAAGTGTTTCCACCATAGTCTGCGTCCGCTCTTGAACAATGCAGCAATTAGGGTAATCTATTCCGAATATGGCAATGTGATTGGACTACCTTGTTGTAAGTACAGGAATCAAAGCATGGCAATCAGAAAGTATATGCATTCCACAGCCCCTAATTAACTCTCAGAGACAGCACTTCTGATCTTCTCCTGGAAGTCCGGAATAACCTCATCGTCGTCAATCTTCAACCCCCTCATCACCCCCGCCAACATCGCATAGATCCCCGTCATGACCAACACCTCCACCACTTCGTCCACGTCCAAGTGCTGCAGAGCTTCCTTCACCGTGTCCGACTCGTTGGTAGCTCCCTTCAACTGCTCATCTACTAGCCGCAAGATCGCCCGCTCCCGCTCACTCCACGGGCCTTTCCCCTCGACCACGTCCTGCGCCGAGCACCCCATGGCCTCGGCCTTCTCCGGGGGAAAGCCGAACGCCTCGGCCACGGGAACGTTGACATCCCACTCATACTTCGCATCGAGAGCGCGGGACACTCGAAGCACCACTACCTGCCAGTCAAAGAGCGAGAGCTTCCGCTGCTTGCCGTCGAAACATGCCCCCAGCAGGCCGCTGATGTGGGGGAAGAGGCCTTGGGAGTGAGCGAGGATAAGGAGGATGTTGCGCCGGAAGGGGAGGACTTTGAGGCGCTCCTGGATGACTGAGGGTGCAGTGTCAGGATCCACGTAGGGGATGAGGCAGGTTTTGCGGTGGGGGTCGCTGTTCGGTTCTGAGGCCATGGTGCTTGGGCTGTTGGATCGAGTAGATTGCGGGGTGCTCTCTGGTGTTTGTGGAGCGAACAAAGTCCCGAAAATGTCCAGATTGTGATTCCTGGATAAAGATAAGATTGTATGATGAGATCCTTTAAACGGTCGAGTGAGGTTCGTATCTTCATGTCTTGGAGACCATGGATCTTAAGTAGTTCTACCGTCGACTGGGCGGACATGTTTCGGGAAGCCATATTTCATCATAGTTGATGCTGTGAGAAGTGCAGGCAAGATATCTACTGTCGAGAAATTGAGGTCAATAACAGGGTAACCTCGCATGGAGGCGAGCCATATTTGTCAGTCGGGGGTCATAAATGTCTGTGTGTAGTGGATGCAATTTGTCGACAACTAGGTAAACGCGCCGGCGTCGTACAATTGACCTTCTTTTCCTATTCAGTACACACCTCATGTAAATATTAGAATAAAAATATACACATTGTCATCATTAATTCCTGCATATGGTAGTTCACAGCATACTCATGATCATAGCAGCAATGCCGAGGAAGTATGTTGTGCAACCAACTCATGCTTACTGATTGGCTTCTGCCTAAGGCCCCCACAGCCTTGCGCCACCCACCCAGCGGTGCCTGAGTGCCTTACGCCCGTCTCCTCGTCATCCCCGATCATCTCCTTCCATTCCACTCCTCGCCATCCCATCTTCTCACCCCCTCCACATCCCCTTTGGGTTGCTCTCTCCTTTCCTCCCGTATTCTTTGTCGATCTCTCTATCTTGTCCGGGGTGTTCGTTTTGACTGTGTTCGATTCTTTCCTTTCCCTTCCGATCCGGTTGCTCCGCTCGCTCCGCTTATTATGAGCTCGCAGCGTTATCAAAGGGTATGCAACTCAAATAACACTTTCCCACCCCTGGGCCTCGATTAGAAGTGGTAGCATTCTTTCTGTGCTCGTTGGGTGTGGTGTGTTGGGTACCATTTCAGATAAACTGACGCGATGGGATCAAATGCAGGTTAACGCCCACGATGAAGACGACCACCTTCAATCTCAATCGTCCATCCCTCTCCGACCCAGCCCGACCCCGAACTCCCCTCCCCCTTCCTTTCGTTCTCGCTCATCCTCTTTCTCTTCCCGACGCCTTCTGCCCAACGATGACCCTCGCCGACACGATGCCGACCAGACCCTAGCCGATGCCTTCGGGGACGGCAGCGACTCAGAACCCGACGACGAGCCTGATGACCGTCAGCGGCTGATGCGGGCCCAGCCAGAACCCTGGGCCATGGCGGACAATCACAGCAGTGCGGCAGCAGCGAACACCGCAGCGGCATCCTCGTCTGGAGGAGCGGGCGCCAGCCCTGAGGCGTCCTCAGGAGAGACTCGCGGTACCGGAGGCATCCAGCGACGACCAACCATCTTGCCGTCCTTCAGCACCCCAGCAAGCCGGGTGGTTACTTCGGCGAACGACGGTGTGTTCGCCAATCTGGCAGCCAAGCCCGAGCGTGGGGAGAAGAACGAGGATTTACCACCGGTATGTGATTTGTAATCCGCGCGCTGGGTTGCCACGGGAGGATATGTGTACTGACTATCTCTGATTAGTCCTACGAAGAAGCGGCAGCTGACGCCACCCCGCCATACTGGGAGACGACGATTTTGGCCCCTGGTATCTCTTCGGACGAGGTTTTCGTGGACGGGCTGCCGGTCGGCTCGATCTTCTCGTTCGTTTGGAATGCTATGATCTCCATGTCTTTCCAGCTGGTCGGCTTCCTCTTGACTTATCTACTCCATACCACACATGCAGCCAAAAACGGTAGCCGGGCGGGTCTCGGTCTGACTTTGGTGCAATACGGCTTCTATATGAAAGGCGGCAATGAGTCGAAAGGGTCGGACGAGGGCGGCGCCGACTATGTCACGCCTCCCGATCCAAACAGCCACAGTTTTGACCCTAATAATGTTGATGGCAGCACAGGGGGTGACGGAGGGGGTGGAGGCATGTCCGGCATCACCACGAGCGAATGGATTTCCTATGTGTTGATGATTGTCGGGTGGTTTATCCTGATTCGAGCCATTAGCGACTTCTTGCGAGCGCGACGTCACGAGCAGCTTGTGCTGCAGAGCCCTGAACGTGGGCTTAACGTGCCAATCATTGCGGCCGGCGAGCGATCGGAGACGGTTGTTTAAGCCTGTCTTGGATTATATGGTCTTGGAGATGGATCACGGGCATATACATTTAGGAAGAAGCATTGGCGTTCATGCGGCGACTGTCATTTCGTTTCATTTTTCTTTCTTTATTTCTCTCTCTCTCTCCAGACTGTCTGTCTGTCATTCCCTCGACATTCTTATGACTTGACCTTGGATGGTTTTATCTACTTAGAGTGGTTTGATGGACGAATGGGGAATGATTAATGGGATTCGGGACTGGAGGACTGTAGGTTCAAGGGCCTTTTTTTTGTTTTCTTTCTTTCTTATGAAGATATATTGTTAGCGAGATACCAATCACTCATCTGCCATCATCTCAATGGATGATCATTGTGTTGACTGTGTCGTAAGTTGTGAATTATTGTAGATTTTTCTGTATTGTTGCCCGTCAACTGGACAAATGGATGAAGGGGGGCTGCCAGGCAACCAAACAACCCGCCGAGTCCAAGCTCGTGTGTTTGCTCTCCCTCTCCCTCTTCCTCCTCTTCTGCTTCTTCAGCCACAACTCGACTGACTTTCTTCTGTGTAACCCAACTATCTTTCTTTTCTCCAGACTATGTCCTTTCATTGTTATCCACTCCGAGATCTCTCTGATCTCTCTTTATTCTGATCCTCCCCATCCCCGTCTCTCGTATGGCTGCCCGATGACGATCGACACATCTTCTTGGCGTTTTCTCCGGCTTCTCCGCGCCTCTTATTTGTTTCCCTCCCAGCCTCTTTCTTCTTCCTCTTGTTCTTTGCCTTCTGGTGGTCCAACTCGATAGCTGCTCGGCCTCTCCTGGCTTGGATCTCTGAGCGCAATTGTCTGCGCAGTCCATTCCACTTCAGGATTTCGCCTCCACATCCCATGCCGAAGATTGACGCTGCGGGGGAGGGGGAGGCTGTTTCAGGGCTGCCTCGAGCCCCCGTCGAGGCCCGCTCGCTATCTTCAATCACTGCCATCGCCTCGAATCCTCCCGCTTATCCCCGCAATCCGGCGCAGAAGAAGTTGGACCCCCTAGTCCTGTACATTGTGCGTGTACCTGGCAGTAGAGGTGGGTAAACAATGTGAACCATACAGACCCTTACTGCATGATATCGGCAAATACCCCGCACTACACTACCACTATCGACCGCCTGCCGTCGAGGCTAGTCGTGCGACCCAGCCACCTACCTTTCAGTCTTGGATTCGCTTTTTTTACATGGATGAACAACTGCTGACTGTCCTGTCTGTTTTGCGCCAATATAGATGTCTTCCTCACTCCCTTGAAACCCCCAACGAAATCGAGCGTATCGGCGGAGGCAATCAATGCCTCCCTCTATTACCTGCACGTCGCAACCCCCGAAGATGAAGCCCTTCTCCAGGAATACGAACAAGAGCGCGAAGAGGAGGCTCGGAAGCGCAAGGAAGCTCTCGGAGATGATGCGGACACCCCTCTTGCAGGCCAACCACATCTGGCGCGATTGAACAACGTCCGGCGCAAGCCTGTACCGGGCGGCGCGAATGCGGCTGCCTCGCCCAAGGCAGAAGCCAATATCGCATCTCCTCCGCTTCCAGCCCATCCGCGCCCAACTTCACGGCAATCGCAGGAGCCTCAGTCCCCGCCACCGGTGCTGGATACCTTACAGCGTCCGTATCTCCCTTATCGTCCTAGCTTCCAAGGCACCGTGCCCAGTGAAACCTCGCCCGTTACCCCTCCGCCACATCTGCCACTGGATGATCGCGACAGCGTTCTGCAGCTCGCTACGGGAGACCTTACAAATCTGGAAAATGCGCGTCCGCATAAGCAGCTACCTGCAGCCCCGCTGGAAGATCCTGCAGGTAGTGACGCTGTCTCGATGAAGAGACCCAACCGGTGGAGCGCGGCGCTGTCGGGGTACATCTCCCGCGGTCAGGAAAGCTGGAAGGAGAAATACGAGGCATTGTCATCCAGTCGCAATAGCTTAGACACTAGGCGGCCTCGAATTCGGCCTGAAATCCGGCCGCACTCGGCTCATGGGAGCCCCGCGCGCTCTTATCGAGGATCGCCTGCGCGTAGCCCAGGCCAGTCTCCAAGCCGGAGACCGCAGGAGCGTCAACCCCGCGATGCCCCCGGATTTCATATCACTCTCATTCGCCGCGATCCCACCCATGGCAGTCAGTGGAATGTCGCGACGATTTCCGCTCCACGCTTGGACGGTAGCGCCTTTGATATCGAGATCTCTACCCCAGGTTACAATCGATTTCTGGCGCAGGATGAGCCTTTCTCCCTTGCTAGTCTGGGGTTGAATCTTCCCAATACCGACGGACGACCACCGTCACTGGCATCATTAAAGCTTCCGGCTTCTATTCCGCCTGGCTTCCTAGACTCCACTCCAAGTCCCAAGCCGACTTCCACCCCGAACAACCCTTCCCAACCTCGACGCTTCCGCCGCAAGCTCTGCGTCTCACGGCCATATATCCAAGACGAGCCTCGAGGGGGCTCCTTGGACATGAACCGCGCGGCGCTCGACCATGGAGGCAGCGGTAGTCCGCCTAAGCCACTTCCGCCGGGCATGTCCAAACTTAAGAGCGGCTACTACACATTCACGTCGCCCTGGAACGGCATCTGTACCTTCTCCACCAGCGTCAACGGCCGCAGCTTGAAATGCAAACATATGATCCCCACGCCGGGCGGCCCTCATCACTCTCACAGCAGAAGCAACGACAGCAGCCATCATCACCCTTTCCCCTCCGCTGCCTCGACTGCGGCGCCGCCCCCCGAGACCCCCGCCGTAACCGTGGCTGAGATCCGCTTCAACACGCCCTTCCAAGCCGGTCACCTCCACCAACCCCCCGGCCCATCCCACGTCTCCCCCTTCGCCCTCAGCCAAACCACTCCCTTCCGGGACCTCTCCAATCCCCAACAATTCACCACCCCTCCCGGCGAATCCAGCCACCCCACTAACACCGCCATCTCCTCCCCGCAAACACCAACCTCCGCCGCCTCGACAACGTCCAAACGCAACTCCCTCGCCCAATTCCTCAACCCAAACACCTACACCCGTCCCCGCGCCCGCTCTGGTGCCAGCACCTCGAGCCTTGGAGGTGGTGGTAGCGGTAGCCCGCACAGACATCAACACCATACCCGCCACCCATCCAACAGCAGCACCAGCAGCGGCGGCGGCGATTTCGACGATCCTCACCACCACCATCACCACCACCATCACGCCAAGCAAAAAGAAGAGGAAGCCTTCCTCCTGCGCCGCCGCGCCAGCGAAGACGAACGCCTCGACTTTTCCCTGGCCCGCGAGCGCGCCGGCGGCGGCATGCGCGGCAAATCCGCTAAGCTCGGCAAGCTGATCATCGAGGACGAAGGCATCAAGATGTTGGATCTGGTAGTCGCCGCTTGTATGGCGGTCTGGTGGCGCGGGTATTACTACTGAAGCTTGAGCTAATTCCGTTCAGTGGGACATATCTACATGAATTGGATGCTCTTTTTGAGGATCATTTCATATACTTTTGACTCTTATTTGGCCCTTGTCTATATAGCTCTGGCTTTCAGGGAAGGCGCGGGAGGTTTCTGGTTTGACTTTGTCTTATCTTCTTGCTACCTACTGTTTTGGAACGAGAATTATCATATTCTCTAGTAGTGTGAGAAAGGGGGGGGGGCATCTGAATGGTGAATTCTTGAGGGCTTTGCTTGGGGTTTGGGATTCCTTTGGATTTTGCTTGTTTCTTCTACGTGGAGCTTTTCAGGTTTGGGATGAAGAAAGGATGCAAAATCCTGGGTTTTTTTCGATGACGTTACGTGGGGATTGATGTGTATAGTATAGTGGATTATCAATAGTATTTATGACTGATGAAGACGGATTCGATGGTGGCTCGTCTTACAACTAATGTATCTGTCAAAGAACACTTCCTTTCTCGGACGAAGCAGGAATAAGAAGTGGTTGATTACTGGGAATAAGACCTCGGAGATCGAGTCACCTAGATGAAGCACTCTCATCTATGATAAAACCGTACAGAGGAGGAAAAAAGTCCTCTGAGAGGGAACATACACGAAGAAAGTTGAATTTTGGTTTATTTGCATATCGGAAGAATAGATTTGACAGTGAACCGCGAAGGTTTTATATTGTTGGAGGGTAATAGACATAGCATATATCGGGCAGATGACAGTCCCGGAAACGCCCGCGAGTTCCAGAACGACAACGGGCAAGTCGACGAATTTGGTTGGTAAAGGGGGTTTGAATCGACAGATATTACGTGGGGAGCAATCGTGCCCCGTACTAGATCTCTTCTTTTTCATCTTCCATCTTCCATTGGTCATCCCTTGGTAGTGCAGTCATTGATGGTTCATGGATGATACCGGCAGCTCAGCGCAGGCAGCAACCGCACAGACTCATTGCACATCCATGCCACGCTGCAGAGACGATTCCAGATCGTTCTGGTGGCCACCGCCCGCGGCGAGCGCTTCCTGAGGCTTGGGTTCCTCCTGCTTCCATCCGCCCTGCTGGTTTTCGGGAATGGGCACGTTCGTCTGCTGGGCAGCCTGCTGTTGTTGGGCCGCGGCGGCCTGCGCCTGCGACTGCTGCCGGACGGTGGAGCGGAAACGCACGACCTCGTCGTAGATCATGTGGCGCATCTCACCCACATCGTCGACAACTTCGAAGTGGAAGTCGAAAGTGGTGGGGCACGTGGGCTCGTCCGAAGCGTCGTGCCAGATGTGCAGGTACGGGTGCTCCAGCGCCTCTTCGACCGAGATGCGCGACGTGGGGTCGAAAGCAAGCATGCGGTCCAATAGGTCGAGGGCATCGGGGTTGGCGTTTGGGAACAAGCGCTGGAAGGGGATCTTCGGCATGAAGGGAAGGTTGCGCACATATTCCTGGGCCCGGGGGGAGCCAATGCGGCTAAGGGTTTCCTCGTTGGGTGTTCCCAGGTAGTGCAGGATCTGGTTGAGCTGGTCGACATAGTCGCGACCCTTGAAGAATGGACGGCCTCCGAGCAGCTCAGCAAGGATACAACCGACAGACCAGACATCGACTGCGTCCTGATATCAGCATCTCGCACGACATGGAAAGAACAGGACATCACTTACTAGCTTTGGTGTAGCTCTGGAAGCTCAGCATGATCTCCGGGGCGCGGTACCAGCGCGTGGCGACGTATTCCGTCATGTATCCTGCATTCTCCTCCGGATCGATCGAGAAGCCGCGGGCCAATCCAAAATCACAGATCTTCAGCTCGCAGTCGGCATTGACCAGCAAGTTACCGGGTTTCAAGTCACGGTGCAGCACGTTCGCCGAGTGGATGTACTTGAGACCGCAGAGAATCTGGTAGATGAAGGATTGGAAGTGGGCATCGGTGAGGGGCTGTCCGGAGCGGATAATAGCGGCCAAGTCGCACTCCATCAACTCTACAGGAGTGATCCATTGTGTGAGCGACCCCTTCAAATGAAATAATCGGGGTGGGGGAGCTTACCTTCGTATAGGTAGGTCTCGTTGAAGTTGTCTGGGCGGGGAATATCCATATCGTACAAGCAAGTGATCTGCAACAAGCTCGAGTCAGCGATTTCCCAGGGGTCAAGATAGCTAGATAGCGTGAGAGCGTACATTACGGTGGCCTCGGAAGTGCTGAAGCAGCTTGATTTCTCTCAGAGCGCGCTTGGCCAAGATCTTCTTGCTGAAGACATTGGTGACCTTCTTGATGGCAACACCTTCACCCGTCTGCACGTTGGTAGCAGCACTGTCCGTTCTTAGTCTTCATTGCCCTTCCCGTTCGAAACCAGTTGAAAAGCATCACAACATACCAGACGATACCGTATGCGCCCTGACCTAGCTCCTTGGTGACATTGTAGCGCTCATCGACAATGAAGTCCTGGTTGAAGACCTTAAAGATCTTGCGGCCCTGCAGGTCGGACATGTTGAACTAGCGGCAGAGCAAGATGAGAGCAAACAATGAGGACAAAAAGCGAACGGAAGGAGGAGAGGATAGCAAGAGAAAGGGGAGAGAAGGGAGAAAGAGAAAGACGGGAGGAGGAGACGAAGAGCGAGTGAGAGTTGAGGATGGCGCGAGAGAGCGAGAGAGCGAGAGACAAGGAGGCTCAAAGGGGAAAGAGGGGGAGGGCGAGTTGTTCCGACCCGGTGGGGTACAAAGCAAATAGCTTGGAGGAAAAGGCAATGAGGGGATGAGGGGGAACTAAGTTGCTGGTCACAAGTTCCTTTTTACTCTTTTCTTTCTATCTGTCGCTCTAACCTTGTCCTGTCTTTCTTATAAAGCCCCCTTCCAGAGAAATCTACATCCCATCCCGGACACCCTCAATTATACGAGAGGCTCGCCTTACGCACACGAGAGAGCAACAGTGATACAGTAATAATAAATGCAGACAAGAACCAAGGATTGGGTGACTGACTGACCGTCAACCCGTCCGGAACGCCCCGCCAAGGAAGGGTACACTAAGACAACTAAGGCTGGCAATTGGCAAAACACAAAGAAAAAGCCCAGGCCGACCGAGAAGGCCACGATATGCTCCTTTGACTCGCTAGCCTCGATCGCTGGATGGACCCATTCTCGAGTCCTGAAACCCACCGGAGACCCAACCGCTTGCAGCAGACAGATAACCGCCTGTCTGCTTTGCTGCAAATGATGGAAGAGAGGGGCCGATGGAGACCAGCTGAAATGTGACAGCTCCACTGATTGGGTCGACGAAGCGCGCACCGTGCTGCATGAGTAGTGAGAAGCAAGCAGCAGCAGCAGCAGCAATAATACTCGTGATAATAAATGCATGCAGCCTGACTGCATCTGTGATATGGCCCCAGCTTCATACGGAAAAGAATTCTGCCTATCACGGCGGCCTAATTTCTTTATGAGGTCGAAAATGCATTACTACTGAACAGCCACTTCCCACAGACACAAGGATTTTTCCTACCTAGTATGGCAGAAGATAAGCATTTCTAGGCTTAGCCGAAGGCAAGCTCCTAGCAACAATCGGAGGATGGCATGACTGCATTGGCGAGTCGCTGCATGCACCAGCGATTCACCCGCTCTATGTAAGATCTAGTGTGTGCAGCCCAAAACCACCACCTGATTTCCAATCAGCTTGAGAGCTCATAAATGGTATTCATTTGGTCTATTTGCGCTAAACTAAAATTGTAATCTAAGAAGTAAAAATCATGGATTGTCTGCTGAAGCAACAACCCAAACTACTTCCAACACTTCTAGCCTCTCCGGCTCTACCTGTCGCGTGTAAATCTGTCGCACCCGCTCGCGCTCTGCCACTGCAGTCTGCAGGCGGTACGAGATCTTGTTCTCATCCTTCCGCCGGAGCGGTCCTAGGCTGAACGTAAACGGATCCGGCCCCGTATATTTGCTGTCATCCCATGTCTGCTCCATGGGCAGCGGATCATCCGAGATTGTAGCATACTGGATCACCGAAAAGCCGTTCACGAGGTACCAGTCTCTCGGTAGAAGCCACCTATGGAGTAACGCTTCGTCGCCAGCGATGCTGGCTACCTTACTCAGAGCCACCATGTCCGCTTGGAACCAGGACTTCCAGTGGTGCACCGAGAGCGGTTGTTCCCGACCCGCCTCGTAGAACCCGGACGCATCGCCGCGGAGATCCACCTGAAAGAGGCCCTTCTCCCAGGTAAGCTTCGTGTTCGTATGCGCGTAGATGCACTGCGAGAGCATTCGGTCGCCGCCACTCTTGAAGACGTAGCACTCGTCGAAGAAAGGCTGCAGCTGCTGAACCAGAGGCAGCGAGAGGAAAATCCCCGCACCGCCGTATGCCATCAAACCCCCACTATACAACTGATGCAGGTCCTCCGTCATGCTCCCGACGTAATGCGGCTGCGTCGGGTCATATGTGGCCAGTCGGTCGACCAGCCTCTCCATCGAGGGGAAGAAGGTGTCATCATCGATCAGGACCGTCCATTGGGTGTTGTCGTCCCGCAGTTCGTACAGGTACCGAACCAGATAGAACCACCGATCCAAGCGTTCTTCCACTGCCTTCTCCCGGATCACCAAACGGATCCCCAATGCCTCCGCCCGTGCCAGTGCCCCCTTCTTGGCGGCGCCGGCACTGTCCACCACGGCCAGAATCCGCGCGTTTGTTCCACCGGCCCAATGTGCAAAGGCATCCAAAGAATCAAGCAGGCGCTCCATCGAGGTCGCAACGCCGAAGACCAGGTGCGATGCATCGGGACGAGGACGCGGCCGGGGGCCCTGAATAGTCACGGCGGGCGCGCATCGCTCGGCGGAGAGGTCCTGCCGCTGCGCATCACCCTCCAGGGACACCGTCCGGAATTTGGGAAACTTGGCATCGAGGGTATCTGTGTACCCGGTGAAATTGTCGGACTGGTCCACGGCGATCTCTAATCGCGCGTACTCAATTGAGGAAGACGTGGGAGAATATTGCCGCAGGAGGTCGAGATCCACGTAGCACGGGTTCGTGTAATCATTGGGAGACGATGACGGCTGGTTCAATTCATTGTGAGACAGGGGTTCAGTAGTGGCGGTCCGGCGGGATGAGGAGAGGAGAAATATCAGGCATGCGGCGAGGAACGCGGCCGCGATAAGCAGGGAGGGGTGACGGTTGATTCGAGACATCATCAGGGATCAGACATGACGATGATCACCTCACTTTCTTTGTTCTGGGGTGTGGAGAAAGACACCTTAGCACGGCAGAATTGTGTTTGAATGGGATTGTTGCAGAAAATTCGGAACAATTGCCCCAAAGGGGGGGGGGGGGAGGAAGGAAGGGAGAGAGGAAGTGCCCTCTAAAGCTTACGTTGACATAGGTGGAGAGAGGGGCTCGGGTGGATCTTTAACACTCATAGAGGAATATGATGGATCAAGCAGTGCACCAATGTTCAGGAGAAAGCAAAGACAATTATCGATATGAAGTACGGAGTACTCCGTAAACCGTACGAATATACCAGCTCAGTCAGGGGTCCTGGCATTGCTAAACTACCAGCATTCCGTCGCGTAAATTTAGCCTCCCTCATACAAGCATTTGCTAAGTAGTTTAGCCGGGAAGGACCCGACAAGGTAAACGCCAACAATCGAGCCATTGATAACTTCAGGGCTTCTCACAAACCGCACTTTTCCCAGGCTACGTACGCTTCAAGCAAAACATCATCGTCAAAACTCGAGCTCAATAGCAAGACCAACATCCCCTCTTTAAGTCTAGAAGCACAACCTCTTTCATCTTAGTCTGTCTTTCTTTCCTGCCTTGCATTGGCTCTTTATGCGAGCTAGGATCTAAAACTATGGTATATCGACACGTAAATCTTGAGTATTCTTTAAGCAACTCACTCTACCAGCGAGCAGAATGGCAGAATTCTCCCTTTACAGGGAGTTGACCAGTCTGCGCTCCTTCCGCAGACTGCGGAGTTTCTCACGGGCCTCTTCCAGAGGAACCATGATGCCCTTGTTCTGGGTGGCGGGGTCATCACGGTTACGGATGTTGACCGAGCGGTTCTCCTTCTCTTGGGCACCAACAACTAGAATAACGGAATTAGCATAAGTGAAGGAGAGAAGCATAACAAGACAGAGAACATACCGAAAATGAAGTTGTACTGCTGCAATTGTCCAGTACGGATCTTCTTCTGCATGGTGTTACCGCTGATATCAATGTCAACGTTCAGCTTGTCAGCGCGCAAGATTTGCTGCAACTCCTCGACGTAGTCGTTGACAGCGGGCATGACCGGGACGATTAGGATTTGACGGGGACTGATCCAGAAAGGCCACTTGCCACCGAAGTGCTCAATCAAGATACCAAGGAAACGCTCAAAGCTGCCGATGATGGCACGGTGGATAACAACGGGACGAGCGCGACCAGGACCAGGCTCCGTGGACTTGGCCTCGCCCTCCTTAGGCTCCTCCTGGGTCATCTGGGCCGTCTGCGTCTTCTCGTTGGTCATATATTCAAGCTTGAAGTTGATAGGAGCCTGGTAGTCAAGCTGGATGGTGGCACACTGGAACTCTCGCTTGAGGGCATCGGCAATGGTGATGTCGATCTTGGGGCCGTAGAAGGCTCCATCGCCCTCGTCAATGTACCAGTCACTGCCCTTGAACTTGGTCATGGCAGCCTTCAGCTGCTCTTCGGCATAGTTCCAGGTGGCAAGCTCACCCAGGTACTTCTCCGGGCGGGTAGAGAGCTTGAGCTTGAAGGTGAAGCCAAAGAGGCCGTAGATGGACTGCAGGAAGTCGAACAGACCCTCGATCTCGGACATGATCTACGCTGAATTAGTTCCATTGTGAAATGACGGGAAAGCTCGTGCCAAATCCTTACCTGGTCCTGAGTACAGAAAATGTGGGTATCATCCTGCTGGAACTTGCGGACACGGGTAAGTCCGCTGAGAGCGCCGGAGGCCTCGTTACGGTGCAGGACACCAAAATCCGCGATTCTCAGAGGAAGCTCACGATAACTACGGTCACGGTGACCAAAGAGCACGAAGTGACCAGGGCAGTTCATGGGCTTCAGCGCCCACTCTCTCTTCTCGACGTCCAACTTGAACATGTCGTCCTTGTAGTGCGCCCAGTGGCCGGAAGTCTTCCAGATACCAACATCATACATGTTGGGGGTCTGGACCTCCTGGTAGCCACGCTTGCGATACTCTGAGCGCAGAAGGGACTGGAGAGCGTTGAAAATCTTAGTACCGTTGGGCAAAAGGAAAGCGCATCCAGGAGAGACTTCGTCGAAGAAGAAAAGCTCCTGCTCCTTTCCGATCTTGAGGTGATTGCGCTTCTCTGCCTCCTCGAGGAACTTAAGGTGTTCGGACATCAGCTTCTTGTCGGGAAAGGCAACACCACGGATGCGCTGCAGTGAGTCGTTGGTCTGGTCGCCAAGGAAGTACGCCGAAGAGTTCTTTGAGATATTAGCAATAGGCCACTATGAGATAGAAATACTATGACCGCGACATACCTGCATGATCTTGAAAGTCTTGATCTTGCCAGTGCTCTGGATGTGGGGACCCCTGCACAAATCGACAAGAGTACCGCACCGGTAGACGGTGCTCTTTTCGCCGGTCACCAACTTGTCAATGTAGTGAAGCTTGTACTTGCTGTATGCGAACATCTTCTTGAGGTTCTCCTTGGTGACCTCCAACCGGTCGAAGCTCTGCTTCTCCTTGAAGATACGAGAGGCTTTGTTGTCCAAGGCCGACCAATCAGTCTCCCTGACGACACGACTGTTTCGCAGTTAGCGTGGAAACTCCTGAAGGCAAGGACTAGATGAACGTACCCATCGGGCATGGCCATATCATAGAAGAAACCCTGGGGGGTGGGGGGACCGTGAGAAAGAAGACATCCGAACTCGCACTCACAGGCCTCTCCCAGGGTGTGCGCGCTGGAGTGCCAGAAAACCTCTTTTCCCTCGGGGTGCTCAAATGGCACATAAGAGACGGTGCAATCACCCTCGAGCGGGCGACCAAGATCCCAGAGTTCCTTGTCCACCTTCGCGATAACGATGCTAGCACTCAATTCCTTGGGGACGTTCTTCAGAAGCTGAGCGGGGGTGGTCTCGAAGGCCTTCGCGGTGACATTGGCGGTGTTGCCGTCACCAAGTTCGATGGTGACATTGATGTCGTTGTGGGGCTTGTTCTTGAGCTCTTCCAGATATTGCTGCCACAGTTCCTCGAAGAGGTTGTTACGTTCGATGATAAAATCGGGAAGACCGTTGCCTGGCCCGTTTACTGATTAGGAGGGCTTCCGATAACATGTGGCGGGGCAAAAATGGTAAACTCACCAGCAGGTTTGGCGTCGGCAGCAGGCCTGACAGGCAGATCGTTGGAGCCCTCGGAAGCCATGACTGTAGCCCGCAACGTCAGAAGGTCAATCTGAGAAGAGGTGTACCGACTATTGAAGAGGGGTAAACCAGCAGCGGGATGGCTCTTCCACATCGAAATCGGACGATCATGACTCAAAAACCGAGACGGAGGAGGGGGGGCGGTGAGTCACGTGAGTTAAAACTGCCCTTGCGGCTAGCGACACTTGCCGCTTCGAGGCTTCCCACCATTTGAAAACTTCTCCGGACTCCGGATTCAGGTCGATCAGAACACCCAGCAATACAACATGTCTTTCCGGGGCCGTGGTACGGGCGCCAATCGTGGCGGTAGCTTTGGTGGTCGTGGTGGTGAGTTTTCAGCCAGAAGAGCATGGGAGAATTGATTGTCGCGTTGAGGATAGGCTGACGAAATTTTCTTTGGATAGGTCGCGGAGGCTTTCAGCAGCCTGTCGGACCCCCGGCGCAGGTTTTGGGTAAATATGCCTCCACAAAACAACCAAACACTAGTCACTGATGGATTTGCTACAGAGATGGGAACTGTCATGCATTCTTGCGAAGGCGAGATGGTTTGCGAATCGATCAACCCCAAGATTCCCTACTTCAACGCCCCCATCTACCTCGAGAACAAAGTACGATCCACTCCGATTATCGCTCCCGAAACGACACCATTGCTAACGAGACTTGCCCTTAGACCCCTATCGGTAAGGTCGATGAGGTTCTTGGCCCCATCAACCAGGTCTACTTCACCGTGAAGCCTCAGGAAGGCATTGTCGCGACTTCGTTCAAGGCTGGTGACAAGGTCTACATCGGCGGCGACAAGCTTCTTCCTTTGGAGAAGTATGTTACGACATCCATTGGGTACCATGCGAACGATGCTAACCTCGTGGCTTTAGGTTCCTTCCCAAGCCCAAGCCCCCACCGGGTATGATTCCGAACATATATGTGCATGACCAGATCATTGATGCTAATACCCTTCACAGGAGCTGCCAAGCCCAAGAGAGCCGGCGGTGCTGGTCGTGGTGGTGCTGGTGGACGCGGTGGCCGTGGTGGCTTCGCTCCCAGAGGTCGTGGTGGTCCTCGTGGTGGTGGTCGCGGTGGCTTCTCCAGAGGTGGCGGTGGTGGTGGTTTCGGTGGTGGTCGCGGTGGTGGCCGTGGTGGTTTCTCCAGAGGCGGCGGTGGCGGTGGTTTCGGCGGTGGTCGTGGTGGTTTCTCTCGGGGAGGTGGCAGCGGTGGGTTCCGACGATAGACAGTGTCTGTCTGACCTAAAGTACTGTCTTATTACGGCGTTATGGGAAAACGGGAGCTTCTTGCAGGAATTTATTTGTCTCGATATTCTTGTGCATTCTCGGAAAATTGCTGCTTCTCGAAGTGCAGAGGCTGTGAGCACAATGCAGCCATTAGACCCATGTATTGCAATGATTATACCTGTTAATTCTACCTTTGTTTCCCTTGAATTGCCGCGGGCCCAGTATAAGAGAGAGATGCGATGTCTTCGCAGAATGGCGAGATCGAAAATGAGTCCATGGGGATTTTAGAATGAAGTCAGCATGACTAATCTGGGGTTATAGCTCAGTGGTAGAGCGCTCGCTTTGCATGCGAGAGGTCTGGGGTTCGATCCCCCATGACTCCATTTTTTGCTCAACCTGCAGCTGGTCGTAACCATGTCAGGTCGGTGTTTTTGTGGCATGGATTTCAGATGAATACTAATCATCTTTGGTTCGCCGGGTGCCAGGTAAAGATTGGGGACGGTATCGAGTCAAGATGTATAAGATTTATCAGGCTGTGCGGATAACTACATTGTTTGATACTATGCCTTTCAGACTTGTTTTTGCATGAGGAGTGTGCTTGGCAAGGACATACATATGCGGCGAGGTCTGAGCATAGGGCAAAATCTGGAGTCACGATGATGGTTGTATTTTGCTCATAAAGACTAAATCAAAGGACTATGACTAAGCTGGGGTTATAGCTCAGTGGTAGAGCGCTCGCTTTGCATGCGAGAGGTCTGGGGTTCGATCCCCCATGACTCCAATACTTTTTTCTTCTGATCTATGTGCTTTATTTAATTGATCTTTGTTTTTGCTTCTCTAGTCTTGGATAATTCTTTCGTCAAGCCCAGCGTAGGTTGTGGTAGGTATTTCGCCGATATCCAGGTTTCAACCAACTACAGATTGGTGCACGTATGACAAGGTCAGATTGCCAAAAAAAAAAAAATATGAATGTCGCAATTCTGGTTCGTGGTAACAATTCGACAATCAAACTTTGAATGATATTTTATTGGTAGTAGCCCTTTAAGATCCAAGAAGGGCGGGCGGCTAGGTGCAAATCTGGCAAAAACAATGGAGTCATGGGGGATCGAACCCCAGACCTCTCGCATGCAAAGCGAGCGCTCTACCACTGAGCTATAACCCCAGCTGTATTGCTGTAAGTCTTCAAGCTATCAGCCACATTCACCTCTTGCAGCATCTGTCCAAGGATTGTTTGTGGCGCAAATTCTGCAACGTATTCCGATAGTTGGTAACAGAGGCTGTGTGTGGCGCAGGCCAACACCGCCTTGCAATGACGTCTAGCCACGCCTAAGCGGTCAAAGAATTAATCTGTGCGCCTGTCAACACTCCTTCATCGATAACTGGTTTCGCATTGCATCATTCCCCTTCCATTCCCCACGGACAACCTCCGCATATAACCAAGCTTCTCCCGTTCGATCTCTCGCCCTCGCCTCAGTCTCTTTATCAATCGAATATTTGCAATTTGAGCATGTCTCGGAGGACATCCACCATGCCGTCGAATACGTCTCAGAATAGCGGTGTCCCACCTGCGGGTGATGGAGGTATGCTTAAAACCAGTCTGTCTGCGACAAAGGATGCTCATGTTGTGTTAAAGGACAAGAAAAGCAAAAGATGCTCCTTTCAGCAGAAACGGGTCATTTTAGCATGGTCAGGTTAGCATCCCCGACCTTGAAGCTGGTTTCTTCGACCTTGTACTCATCTGCCATCCTTTACCAGAGCTTTACATCTCGCCGATCTTGTGACTGAACTGAATGGTAAGGAATCTGGTGTCATTGGAAAGTGATCCTTGAGAATTCTGCTAAAATGTATTCACTTATAGGATTCTGCGGAGGCAAGCTACACCCCAGCCCGAGCGAGAACCTGCGACCTCATACTGACTGTTTTAAACAGTGATGTCTGTCTTTTCGTCAATGCGCTACTGTCTCGGGGATCCCACCGATTATTCCTCTCTCTGGGCTGCTCTTACGTTTATGCCTTTTGGACTCTTCTTTGATTTCATGGATGGCAAGATCGCTAGATGGAGAAAGAAGTCTTCTCTGATGGGACAAGAGCTCGACTCCTTGGCGGATCTGGTACGTTTGTGGTCTTTTCTGATATGGGAGGGGGCTTGCTGCTGATCTTTTACTCTTGTGCTCTCCCAGATCTCCTTCGGAATGGCACCCGCCGCTGCAGCGTTCGCCATCGGCATCCGCACCCCTGTCGACCACTTCTTCCTGACGTTCTTCGTTCTCTGCGGACTGACCCGATTGGCGCGTTTCAACGTGACCGTTGCTGTTCTTCCCAAGGACAAGACCGGCAAGTCCAAGTATTTCGAGGGCACGCCCATCCCAACCACCCTATCCATCGCAGCATTTATGGCCTACTGTGTCTCTCAGGACTGGGTCCAGGACAATCTACCATTGGGCCTTGCGGGCGAAGGAACCGCGCTCGAGTTCCACCCCCTTGTGCTTCTTTTTGTGCTACATGGCTGTCTAATGGTCAGCAAGACGCTGCACATCCCCAAGCCTTAGAGGAGATTCGACTTATGAAAATGAAAGGCTCAACAGACGCGCGTCCAATCTGTCTGAGCCGAGGTTTCCATTTCTTGATAGAGATGTCTTATTAAATGAGCATATATACTGAGGGAAAACCTACGTCAAAAGTGGACATCGAAGTATTTTTGGAGATACCGTTGTTGTTGAGACAAGTCACATTCTACTGTCGCATTTCGCATTTGTCTGGTGTTGTTGATAGTAAAATCAGATTCGAGGCCTAGTGCAGCCATAACCTTCTTTTTCTTCTTGGGCTCAGGCTGCCTCTGCCTGACACTGAAATTACAGTAGAATGGGGCCAAGGTATACCAAGTTCTCTATCGCCCCTGCTAATGCGGGATCCGCGAATGAACATACTACCAAGGCCAGCAACTGTTCCATCTCCTCTGCTGGACACACCTTTGATTGCAGTTTCTGAAAAAAATAATCCACCGCTGGCTCCCCGCGGACAATGATCCAGCAATATCCTATCATGTTTCCCCCTGTAGATACTTCAAGAATATGCGGCCCGCTCGTCGCTTGTATATCTCCGCCCGACCATGTACCGGCAACATAAAATAGCCCGGCGGTACAAATTCACACTACCACCAAAGCATCATTCATATTTTTTCTCTCTCTTAACCAAGTAAGACATATTGACACGATAACCCAATAGATCCAACCGCCGCAAGGACACATGAGATCACCAGGCAGATAATTACACCTAAATCTTACCCTCGGTGCTGCCGATAGCTAGAATGCTGGCAGGTTCTGTGATTGCCTGTCTAAGTTAGCGGTAACTGCCTCGCATCATCGCTAAGGTAGATGGGAAGCCTTCTCTGGTCCCACAGTCTAGAATGGTCCACGGCCTGTTTCACTCTGGCCGTCGTCGATGTTGCTTTTTTTTTCTTCGCACGAGGGACTATCATTATGTGGGGAGATGTTCTATGGTTTCGATTATCCCTTGGGACCATAGCACGACTCACGCGACTTTATTCTTATGATCAATGCCGGTGATTCTTGAGGTCGAGACGAGGCCTGAAATAGGTCTTATCTTTGTTCCAAACTGCGCACAAATACACAATGGATCTCTCCTACCTAGTCCGCTTCTACACTCCAATTTAGCTGAACCATGTTACTGAGACATGAACGCTCCGCCCCCGTCATTCGAGAATCGCAAGTTCTATTCAGCCGTTGCAGACCGTCACAAGCCCGCCCGACCGTCGTCTGTCCGGGTCATGTGCCAAGTCGCCTGCTGATGTCAATCCAAACGAGCAAGGTTGATTTCTCAGCAAGTGATGAACAATCATCAGTCAATCCAGCGACTTAGATACTACAATGAGGACATATCGTTCGTCGTTCCCGCCCGGAGTTGCCCTGCAAAGTCAATCTTCTTGCCTGGGCGGGGGGGGCTTTGTTTGCTAAAGATAAACAATGCTAACCGTGATCCACTACCTCGGGCCACGGGTGTTCATGCCGGCATAGAAACTCCCCAGGTTCGTGCTGTTGTAGACGTGCGAGGAAAGTCGAGTTAGATTAGGAAGCTGGTCTGGCTTCAGTTTCTCATCGCAGGGCTACTCAAACTGACAGGTTCAACGCAGTGAGCAGATCACAGAAGCCCTGTTTGCTTCACGGCGTATATCGCATGTTACATGCCAACTCCGCAATCCGGACACGCGTCATACCATTGAGAAACTGTCTGGTCCAAATTCAGCCCACGACGTGCGTGGCTTGAACCGCCCGCAAAGAGAGAGTTCTCTCGTGCAATTTACACTGTCAATACGCACACCGGACAAGCCGGATAGAGGGGGTTCATTCCAACGCGCCGGGGTCAGATTTGTTGCTCGAACAATATTCCTATGAAAGATGGCATAGCATGTAACTTACGGGCTATTGCGGTAGTGGAGAACAATCTTGATCTCACTGAACGCAGAGGGCCCAGACCTCACATCTCTTGTTCCCAATCTTACTGCTAATCTTTTGGCACTTTGCAAGAACAACAATGCTTTCAATTTGGAAAGGCGTGTTGCGGGTGTTGGTTGACACTGGACACCCTGACGATGGCAAAATTTCGGAGCGGCGAACATCTAGGGTTGGGGGTTTTGGGGCGAGAAGAGAATTCTCCACTTCGTCCACTCTCTCCCCTTCTTTCCTGCACTTAGCCGGAAGGACTCAAGGGCCTTTAGGAGTCAGGGACTTTTTTACCTCAGCCCGTCATTCCATTGGTGGCTCACAGGCATCTAGGATCAAAGAGGCCAAGTGAGAGAACTGTTTACGGATTCTAGTCTACCTTAGTTCGTGAGTCCCTGAGCGGTTTTTTTTTCTTCGGCCAGTGGTGTTGTTCTCCCCTTGCCGGTGGTGGCCTCGCCCTTCGTTCTCGCATCCGACTCACTGGCATGGGGTCCTGTCGTGCACGATCTGAACATCATTCCTCGGGAGCACGGAGTGGAATGTCGGGCGTGGCTGAGAAGAATGGAACTGTCAGGCAGGCAGACTTCGACTTACACAGTATTTGACAGGGAATGTGGTGGGAATAGCATTCGAGAGAAAGGTGATTGATTGCTTGCTTGCTTGCTGCTTTGGATTGCCCCGGGAGTTCGAGGCGAGCGGGAGAAAGTGTCTCGCAAAAACGGCCACCACGTACTCGGCATAATTTGGCCACAAGCAAGGAAGACAGCGGGAAATCATCGATTCTTCGTCACGAACGACTGTCAAGTGGACGGATTCGAGCAGCAGCAGCAGCAGCAGCAGCAGTAGAGGTAGCAGGCCATTCAAAGTATGACGGATCGACGGATAACTGTGCCCGAATTTTTTTTCTCCTCACGACGTACTATAAATATCCTCGAGGGTAGTGGTCGAGGTTGGACGATAACCGGAGTAAGACATGGGCGGAGTCATTACAATACACCGGGTCTGAGAGAGGTGTGTGTTTGTTCTTTGTAGATGCCTCTGTAGTTGAATGGTGTAGAGTAGTGTAGATTATCGGATACTGTGCATCATGGACAAACTGACTACAGTTCACACATTCAGTCAGTCGTGCGAAACTTTAGAAGAGTGAGATGGAAGAACATCATCATCAATGGTTAAGTCAGTTAAGTTATTTGGTGTACCATGGGAGGGATGTTCATCCCGTTTCAGAGCAGCTCATGACCAAACTGCAAGCCTGGAGTGGATTCGCACATGCCAGTCAGTCTCCGCCCGTGTTAGACCCAAAGGAGGAAAAAGTGGGAGTTGCCCCTGGACCCTCCCTTCGATCATTCGTCACACCCGCGGGATCATTTCCAATGTGCTCCGTACCTGGTACCTGCCTGGTACTGTATCTGGTAAGATATCCGGTATTGACTCAGTACTGAAATAGATTACCACCCTGCCGTGGTGCCCTTTTCTATGTACTGTATGTATTGTAGGAGCACGGCTGCACGGCTGCACGGCTGCACATCCTTTGATCCAGGGTTGGTCTCCCTCCCGTTCCCAGAGCCTTACCGTACCTGGTACCAAGTACCAAGTACCAACTCATTGTATCTGTAACTCGCATGTTTTGTTGTTTGTTTCCCTCCCCCCTAGAGGATCCTCTTACTAGCCTGTCAGTGCGTCGCTTAAGGGCCTTTTCCACCCTCGACCGACCCTCTTTCCCCTAGTCTAACCACACCCCCATTTCCATCTTGCCGCCCAGCAAGCAAGCAGCAATTCTATTCCTATCCACCTAATCTAACTAATTATTAGACTAGTCCGGTCAATCACACTCGTTTCCTTCCTCGAGAGGAGTCCTTGAACTGCCTCGTCACTTTCCTTCATCCCCTTCTGCTGCTATTGACCCTAGACACTCGTTTGCTCTTTTGGGCCTCCACTACTATCATTACCATTTCATCCCATTCACTTGTCTCTCTCTTTTACCTTTCACACTTCTTTCTATTTTCTCCACCGGCTGCCTGTCACGCGTTGCTTCCCTAGAGCAACTCAGACCTCGACGCCTTCGTATAGCCGTTATTCCGCCAATTTCCGTTTCCCCAAAATCTCCGCCCCCCCCGAATTGCCCACCCCTCAATACTATCAAGGACCAATCCGTTCATTTATTGATTTGGGGCACTTTCGACCCTGACTGATTCCCCTGCCTAAGCTACCCGTTCAGTCGCCCACTAAACTCTGTCCGACAGAAAGGGGTGCTTGAAACAACCCGCTCCTCAAGGCCCTTTTCTTCCCCGCCAAGGCGAACATCACACACTCTTTCCATCGCTTGCATCACTCTAGCCCTTCTTTCTGCGCCCATCGGGGTTCAACTCTCGACAGTTCGAAAGCATCTCACATTGTACCCTTCCGCCGCAGATCGCAGTGACAAGTACTCAAGATCTTGCGCAAGACGGGAAGCCGAGACTCCCCCGACCTTCGAAACATCCACCCCAGCGCTCCGCAAAAGGGTTACGCAGGTCGTCCCTTTCCCTTCGTTTGCATCAACAAGCAACCTTGACTGTTGTGTCTGGAGCAGGTGTCCAGTCACCTCTATCGGCCGCGCCATCGTTATTCCATTCATCATGTCTTCCTTCACGAAACTCTTGACCGTGCGGTCGGCTCTTGTGGCCTCGGTCCTCTTTCTGGCTGCCCATGTTCCCACGACCGCTGCCTATGACGAAGTTTACAACGGATGCTACTCGAGCTCAACGCCCTTGGAAGATCAAGGATCGTACACATACCAAAGTAACGGATACTGCCAGAAGTTATGCTTGAAGGACAACTACGCCGTCTTTGCGCTCCACAACAAACAAGACTGTCTCTGCGGAAATGAACTACCGGCGTCTTCGGACAAAGTATCGGATGACGAATGCAATCTGTCGTGTGCTGGCTGGCCCTCGGTCATGTGTATGTTGCCTTCACCTAGGTGAAGTTTCTATGTGTATCCAATGCTGACCGATTGTCTAGGTGGCGGTGCAAACACATACTCGGTCTATCTAACAGGTATTGAGGATGACGTGGATAACTACTCTTCCTCGAGCAGTACTTCCAGCAAGAGCACCGAAGGGACGTCGACTTCGACAACACAGACACCCACAGTTCATGCCGTCACGAGCGGCGGGCAGACAGTCTATGTTACCGAAGCTCCTGCCACCCACGCCGCCGATGCAAGCGCTACCCCGACCGAGAAGTCAAAAAGCTCAAGTGCCAACACTGCTGCGATTGCGGCAGGAGTGGTCATCGGAGTGGTCGGCCTCTGTGCGCTCATCGGTGCTGGGTTCTTTCTCTGGCGTTTCAAGAACCGTAAGTCGGTGGAAGCGCAATATCGTCGCAGTGTTGGCGTGGACGGTTACGGACAGCCCATGGCACAGGGCAGTGACTCCCGATTCGATGGTGATTTCATGGCTCAAAAACGGCAAAGCAACGGCAGTATCGACGACGATCAAGACTTCTCCCGTCGCATTCTGCAGGTAGGTTTTACCCTTCCCATCATATTTGATTTGAGGCTCAATTAGTTCTCAGGTAACCAACCCCGACCGTCGCTGAGAGTCTCCAATCATCCTGGCAAGTCGTCGCGTACTTGCGCCATCCGAGTCACGTTCTTTCTTTCCTCCTGCAACCCGACACTCCTCTCGCCTTTGATATTGCCTCTTCCATGAAAGACCCTCTTCTTCTCGATATTCCCCTTTCTTGCCGGGCTATTTAGCGACCTTGCGATCTCAATATCAGAGTATGTTATCGGACAGAATCCCACATCTTCATCAAGCCTCGACCACGATGATCCCATTAGCTACGTCGTCGGTGGTGACACAGCATCGATCCGAGTGCGCTTCAGCACTCAGAGCGTTGTCTCATTGTCGAGACAAAGGCCTCTACTCCCGAATCACCGCTGTGATGTATTCTTGGAAGGGAATGGGCTCAGTCACCCAAGTTCAACGCTCCCTTGGGTTGACACATCCGACATGCCCATCAAGGTTACTTGTTGTGTTCTTGCTTTTAACCAGGGCGTTTGGCATGGATTGTATCTTACGTTAGTCATCTCTCTTTCTGGGCGGATCTTGAGTTCCCGCTTTCTCTTTTCATCTCTTGAGACATCGAGCTTCTGTTTTTGTGATGCTTGAAAACTGCTGCGATGCTTTTGCAATGCGTTATCGTTGATATAATTAACGGTAGCTCCTGTTCCGTTAAGAAACGGACAGGACAGGACAGGACAGGACAGGACAGGCTAGGTCTCTGTAACTAATGTGAGGATGAATGGATATCATGCACTCGTTGATAAGTGTAGGGACGTAGTCTTTGGTCAGTTTGACGGATGGGTTATGTACAGCACCGTGAGCGCCAGTCAGATCTCTCAGTCCCACTCACCACTCTAGCCGATACTGCTGACAACCCGACTCCATCTGCGTTCAAGCAAGACTCGCCCAAGGCGTCCACTGACCGCGGACCATTACTCGACCCAGCGTCAATAGGTCAACAGTACCTACCCCAAATCCACCACCTCCCACCATCATGTGCATGCATAACCGGAGCTCATCGACGAACACACCTTGAATCCACCCGTACACAAAAGCAGCCTTACTACTGCGGAGCTTAAAACAAGAACAAGCGCCAGAAACTAGACGACTATATGTACAATCAGGATTCACCAACCGTATCCCATACATCTCGCACCCACTCCCCCCTCCAAGCAGAAATCAGCGGCATGCATATTTTTGTTTTTTGTTGTAGATCCGAAATGGGGTTGCCGTAGTCTAACTCCTCCCCGATCTCACCCTTTGTCTCTCTCGCGGATCATCATTGCATCGCGGGGTGGTACACTACAGTACATTCCACGGCCGAAGATGGTTTCTTCGTGAGAGGTGTCGCTGCCTCGCGCGCTTGCCTCGAAATCTGTATATATATCTTCCTACAGGAGGATATCTCCCGCATTCAGCTTGCCTACCCCCTCGACATCTTGGACCTTGAGAGGGGAATTTGAGTACCAGTACCTAGTATACATTGAATACGGGGTTCCTGTTCCTGTTCTTCCCAAGTCCGCCTTCGCCGTGCCGTGCCGTGCCGTGCCGGGCTTTCCCTTGCGGGTATGTATGTACTGTACATATAACCATTCGACAAGGTCCTGATCAAATCTAAGCAAGGTATGTATATCGTGATAGTGGAAAAGAGCCCCCGGGGTGGTAAGCTGGTTGCAAAGGATCGTACTGTCTACCTCAAAATAAAGTCTCGAATAGTCTTCTAGGGCTGTGGACCAGCCCATAACCACTGCAGTAAAAGCATAGGCTCGAACTAAACACACCTCTTATTAGGGTCGTTCCCAGCACCCGCATGTACTGTACTACATACACAGAAAAGTCGAAGGTATAGACTCCATATATTTTTTCGGTGAGGTTTCTGGTACCAATATGCTGGAAGGCGGGGGCAAACTGTCTAAGGTAGGTCCTGGTTGTACATGATACACAGTATGGATGTGAACTCCATTGCCAGATGGCGGAAAGACCTGTTATAGTAGTTTCTTGCTCCGCGAGGTTCGCAGCCCTGACTCTCTTCCCTGATACACTGGTAGCTTTGCCAATCGTGTGGATCTAGAGGGGGTACCCACTGAGAAACCTTGGAAAGATAATACTACACATACGCAAACGCAAAGAAAGATAGAGAGAAAGAGAGTGAAGACTATACTCGACACTTCGGACCTCCCTCCTTGCCGGTGATACAGCCCCTTCTGAGGGTATACATTCCAATATTATAGTATTTTGCAAGGGAAAGATGCTTGGAGTCAAGTTGGAGTACAGCATTTCATTACGAAGCTAGTTCAGTTGGCTCAATTGTGCTTGTGATGGACGTCTTAGGCTATATGTATATATATACAATGGGTTCATGTGCGGGTCACTTCAGGGTCTCTTCATTTTTGACTTCGACCGAGAGAGAACAAGGAGGACATATACCACATGCAGGAAGAGAATGAAGTACTGAGCTGGACTGGTATCTGCGTTGCATATGTTGAGGTAGATGGGATAGGGGACAATGTTGGAGAATCGCGCGGAAGGATGAATAACATACAACCGAATGAATCTTTCTTCAGCTAGAGATGTACAGTACTCAGGCGATCTGATACACAAAGAGTGACCTGGACTCTGGGATATACACAGTCCTAAGGAATGTCACGCTGAAGATCGTCATTGAGCAATTGGTCATTGTTTACAGTTCAACATCTTTCTGTATACATGGAAGATTATGCTGAAGGGAAGGGGATACAGTGTTCCCTTCGAGCACTTCAAAACCACACTTTGTCGTGCTTGTCTATACATTTAGCAGCTGTCTGTACAAGACAGAAATATTCTCTTTGTATGCACACTCGTAGAATTATGGCGAAAAGAAATGGAGGTCACGGGACCCCGGCGAGTATGCGGGGAAGACGTCACTCCAATGCCGTTCTTTGTTCTTTCGCAGTGACGCGTCCACAACTCCCATTTCCTGCACGCGATTCAAGTCAGGTCACCCCTCCTTGTCATGCACATATGCTCTCCTAGGCAGCAATTCTCGACTGAAGTCTAGGTCTACAAGCTTACAAAAGTTACATCTACACCCTTTCCAACACCTTGGCCTAAATGCCTCTCAAGCGAGTATCAGGCGACAAACGAAGTGCAGGGAAAAGGGAGCCAACCAGACCACTAGGTCTGAGCCCACGCCGTTCCAGCAAGAGGCCTCGATGGCATCAGAAGAGCCGGGAGATTCAGGATCAGGCACAGGAGCAGGAGCAGGCAAAGGATCATTTCAATGATCGGAGCCGATTCCTCTCCTATCCCACGCATAAAGTCAATCGCCTCCTCGAGCCTGGGCCTGTGGTACTCGTTACCACCGGGTCTCTAGCCGATCGGACGCACAATATCATGACAATGGGCTTTCACATGATGATCCAACACGAGGAACCAACACTGGTCGGCGCATGTATTGGACCGTGGGACAAAAGCTTTGACAACCTGAAAAGAACCGGCCAATGCGTGCTTGCAGTACCGGCTGCGGAGCTGCTGGAGCAAGTGGTTGATATTGGCAATTGCAGTGGCGAAACGGTGGATAAGTGGGATGCATTCGAAATGATCCCTGTGGAGCCACCGGAATCGCCGTTACCGCCAGAGACCGATCCAGAACTTGAAGATGGAGAAGAAAAGGGGCAGAGTTACATGGAGCTGGAAAGGACTGCCCGTGCGCCACTGGTTGGTGGGAAGGATATCATGGCCAACATCCAATGTGTGGTTCATGATCGAGCGTTGGTGGCAACGTACAACTTGTGGATACTGCGGGTTGTCCGCGCATGGGTGAACAGAGACCTCGACCTGAACTATGGGCAGAGCAATCAGCAACTAGAGGAGCCCAGCGGTGCTGTTGGTGGCGGGAAGAGGCAGATGAGGATGGTGCACCATCGTGGGGACGGCAGGTTTGTGGTGGATGGTGAGGAGCTCGACTTGAGGGATAGGATGATCAAATGGGAGGAGTTTCAGGACTAAGTCTGTCAGAAACACTAGGTTTCATCCGCCCATTGTTTGATCATGGTACCTGTCTCAGATATACCTCTGCAGCCAGGGTGAAGGCGCGTTCCTGGACCCAACAGTGGGAGCCACCTGTGGCTGGTCAGCAGATCGCAGGAATCATGCAGGTGAGAGGCACTATCACAATTCAAGCACCTCATCCGCTTAAGCAGGATGTGCGAAACGTCTAGAACAATACCTCTCTTGGTATAGTCGTGCCTGAAATTGCGCTCGTAGCAGGTCCGCACAGTTGAGCGGCAAATGCTGCACCAACACGTTGGTTTGCGGAAGTCCGCGTTGGTGGCTATCGTCTTATTGTCGCTTGCCTTATATGCATTTCTGATTGGAAACATTTCTGATATCACTATGCCTGAGTTAGAAGATGTCTCATATTAGACAGTGGCATGGTTGGCCTTACTGGCGCTAGGAGCAACTTCGCTGACAATCTCGTGTAAAAATTCGATCTAATCCGTGTGGCATGTTACCTCGCGAATATTTCTGAGCTGTGTAGATGAGAACGAGAAAGCCTGGTGGTGGCAGAGCTCCGCAGCCGTCATGGCTGAGGTATCCACATCTCAGAGTTCAGAAGCATTGTAGGATCGCCCCCAGAATCCGAGAAGTGCCCTGTACACGCGCGGGCAGGATGAAACTCTTCATACTCTCGGCAGCATGCGGACGGCAAGGTACGAGAGGGAGGGTCGGCGAATCAGCTCGCCAGCCTCCAGCTTATTCTATAATTGGTAGTAGTTCGACTTTAAGGCTTTTGACCGGGACAATCATGCTAGGACCAATGTAACCATCAGAGGGGCGGAATTGTCCCTGGTAGCAAGCAATAATTGCGATCATGGCGGTGCAGAAGTATGGCAGAGGCGGGATGGTTCCTCATCCGACGGGGCCCCTGCCTGCTAGCAGCGTGGCTTGGAGACAGCTTAATGGAGAACCAGACGACATGCTTAGTGCAAACCGATCGTTGAACACGCCGTTGATGTCAGAGCACCAGCCGGTTAGGAACAAACGACCAGGGTGGGACCGGACCGATACCGATTGTTGTCAGAAACAGAGACCGCAGCAAGAGTCAAGGCCATGTGGCCGTGCTGAAGCGCATGGCACCCCTGCCATGGGGGCGAAAATAGTAGGCCTCGTGGCCCTATGGCAATTAATATGTATAGTACATAGTAGATGCGAGCGGTGCAGTAGCTCATAAGCTACCAGCTGCAGGAGGACGTACTTGGTGCCGAGCAGTGCCCCGTGTAATATGCAGATTTGCTTGTAGAATGTTCGAAGCAGTATGGAATCTCATTCCCTGACCAATGACACGAACAAGAACCAAGCTCGTCCAGCCGATCGTCTTATCCCGGCAACCGGGCAATGTTATCACAAAATATCCCCCTCGTGTTGGAAGAGGGTTGCTGACAGGGGCAGGAACATTTTCCGAATTGGGGCTCATAGTAAGCCTCGATAGATCGTTCCTACAGAATTAGTGGTAGACAAAGCACAACGTGATTTGGCGAGATATACTATACTGAGGACACAGAAAGCCATGAAAAGACGATGTACGGCCGGCCCCTAAGGAGCCCGAGCCCTATACGAGAAGATGATTTACTCACGAAGTATACCAGCTTAATGGTGTTAAGCTTGTCACTGGAGTAGATACAACCGCCAGCGGGGAAGACCGCCCGTCAAAATGGGGTAGGTCTACCGTGCAGAGCGGCCTGAAAGTGGAAGAAGATGTGTCTGAGCGAGCGCCTGGACATTCGAGGTGTCGATCACAGACGGGCTCGGCCGTGACCGACTATTACCGTGCCTGGTTCGTAGTCGACCTTTCTTACCATCGCAATGCCAAAGCATGATTTGTCTGCTCGTATAACGTTGACATGGCTACCTAGCTATTCTTATCCAACAATCAGTCGAGTGACCCCTCACTACTGTGTAGTATGGGTTTCGTTCAGACGTAAGAGGCTCGCCAAAGTTGCGGACCCGCGGGACGGTCAATCATGCAGGCCAAACTGGACGAACTCAACTGGATGGCTTGGCAGTGGGGTAGTCTAAATTGCTAGGACTTGAGGAGGTTGGTACCAACTGTCGCTTATTAGACTACCATGCAGTCGAGGGGGCCTGACAGTGAGGTCTGAACTTGACTAGCACGTAAGTTAGCTGAAGGTAGGGGGAGTTTAGGGACTGCCTCTCCGTCCCGAAATTGCTATTCGGCAGTAGCGCTTAGCTACCCTCAGCATACGCTTGGTGTTCCATCGACCTAGTCACTAGTGTGAGTGACTTAGAGTGTTAGCTGCAGCCCTGGTCCTTAGTGGGTGTGTCGAACTCACTTCGCAATAGCATGCCTAGTGGGTCAATTCCGTCCTCATGTCCAGACAGTGCGGCATTGGCGGTGGGGATCCACATTCCCAAAGGGCAGCAGCAAGACTCGGCATGCTCACGCCTTAGAACCCCTCCCACTGTAGATAGACGAAGAAGAAATGTGAATGAAGACAAGAAATCAACGGGGATAGAGATCGACGATGGCTCACTCTCGATCGGACCGTCTCTTAGGGGGGGGGGGGGGGGGCTCTGGGATTCTGAGCCTCTTTTTCCGCCGCCATCCAAGTTGGAAAACCTCGAGAACTGTATTGCCGCGAAATGAAGAAAGCCACCTTTGCTAATTAGCCGACAAGATAGCCCGAGTAATCCGTGTTTCTCTTGCATGAAGCTAAGTGAAGAGATGTACGGTAAGAGTGAAGAGTAAAAAGAATACATGGGGTCTGACGCTCTATGACGACAGAGAGACAGACTGTACGGAGTAGACAGAGAAGCAAACAAACAAACAAACAGGAACCCAAGGGGGTGGGGGGGTTAGGATTACCTAAGAAGACAAGAGACAGCCTGAGGCAAGGCAGACTCGCTTGATCTGTCTGGTCTGTCCGATAAGCCTTTTTGTGATCTCCCGGAACCAGAGTCGATGACCCCCAAGGGTGTGTTTCAGGATTGCAGATTGCCCTCGAAGGGTGACATGAGGTCAGAACTGAAGAGAGAAAAGGCCCAGGTCGTTCGTCCGTTCGCTTGTCATGCCACCTGAAGGTCAGGCACCTGCAGGATCAGCCCCCGAGATTGCTGCTGATCACCACGTTTTTGTTCTCACCCTACGCCAATAACCATATTTCCAAAGAAGAGTTCCTTTTGACATTGAATCCCCGTTTAGATCCTTCGAGGCAGGTACATATGTACTGTATATACAGTTTCAAAATCCTTCCCTCCTGCGGATCCAGCCGTACCTGAAGAAGTAGGTCAACAATGGAACAGGATCATTTTGCAGTCGGCTAAGGGCTCCAAACTGTAAATCCTCCAGGAGCCTCCTTAGACAGTCCCATCTTTTTGTGGACTTCCATGGACTCTGTCGTCTGAACAACATGGCGATGCTAAGAAAGTTAACAGACAACAAGGCCACGGGCATGGCGGATACCGGGGCAGTTTCTGGCTCCGGCGGTACGAGGACCCCCGCCGCTGACGGAGCCCACTGCCCTGCCGAGCCTCCGATCCATTTTCCTATTTTCCTTATTCTCCAGGCCCCAGTAGGCTCCAGGCTGTAGCTACTAACTAACTTAGTAGCTAGTAACTAACTGAGCAACTCAAGTCCACCACTGCAGGTCCACGGTCCACGGTCCACGGTGCTCGAGAAGTGTTCCTGATTAGGCAATAGTTGAGAACCTCGTCATCGTCCACTCTCCATGCATCCATGCATCCAATCATTCCATTCACATGTGGTTCACGGTCACGTTCACCAGACTCGACTCGGAAATATATCGAGATGCCCTGAGTAGTGTTGTAAGTTAGTCCAACAATGTCTTGCAGGTTGCACGTGTGCAAGGGAGTTCCAGTTGTCTTACAGTCTCACGGTTTCAGTGTCTGCAACGATTGGCCAGTCAATGTTCTCGCTAGGACTTCTGCAAAAGGAATGACTCGCGAAAGGGGGTTAAACTGTCAGTGTTGGTGTTAGTGAACAAAGTGAGGTGTTGCCCGCGGCGTTTGGATTACACCACAACGTTCCGGGCCGGTTTAGCCTGGGACTAGGGCCGTGAGCAACCAATCTATTGCCTGGTTGAGTGTAGTCAACAGAAAGGCACATGACAGTGCCATGACTGCCCGCCCATGACAGGGCCTCGATCAATCGGTGGAAGGGGGGAAAGGAGATTACCGCTTAGTACGTGGAGTTCTAAGGACAGAATGTGGTTAGTCCGGTAACACCCACTGACGTCCAGCTCGGCCGTGGCCTCCGAGTCAATAATACGTACCCGTCTTCACCATTATTCTTACCACCTACGGAGTAAGCTAATCAATCAATCCAATCCATGATATTAGCAAACGATGTATCGCCAAATTACGAGGCAGGTCTTTATTGAGGAATGAAGCATCAAAGGCTAGGAGGAACTCGGCCGTAATACTGACCCTATGCAGTCAAGTCAATTAGGTGGGTTCTGAGACCTTTTAATCATACTTTGATTACCTTTGAATTCCGATGCAACCCTCCTCTACACCTAGGCCAGTCGTTCTTGTCCCTCCTTGTTTCCCCACAGGAAGGCCACGTTGTTGCTGACCACCGCTACCTTTTTGTGCCGCACAGGACCGGGATGTGCCGCCCAGTGAGCACGATGCCCTATGCCTATGGTTATAATTAGTGTCAAGCCTGCTTCGACTTCTTGGCACCGTCGCTGCATGGACAACACAAGACATACTCTACCGTCAACCATCTTACTTTGCAGCTGTGGTGTAGGAACCCGGGCTGCGCAGCCCCAAAGTCAGACTTCTAAACACGGGATGCATTAGTTGGAGACCCGGGAGAAGGCGACAAGAAGAGAAGTAGAAAAGGAGGGCATACATATGACTACATCCAGACAGACACAATAATACCTAGCGTTTTTTAACTCCTCCTCACTGGTGTGATTCCCCTCTCCTGGGCCCCATTGCCACGCCTTGAAGGATCGTGATCCCGGCATGGGGTCCCCGCCACGTGAAGAAGACTTTCTAGCGCGGACAGAAAGATTACCTATTATCTCTTGGAGCAGTGATGAAATGGCTGGATGATGGTGTCATACCCATGCACTCGGTTCCCCCAAGTTCCGGGGCCTGAGGCACTCTCCCATTGAATCAGGTTTCTACTAGGTGCTAGGTAGCTAAGCCGCCTCCTTGATCGGTTAGCTACATTCTCCGTTTTCATGCGACGTATTTGTCAACCACGTACCGAGTACTCTCTCTACCCAGGGTGATTTTTCTTCCCAATTCCGAACTAATGCAGTCTACTGTAAGATCGAGTCAATCTCGGAAACAACAGCGGCTCTCATTGAGCAGCAGCACCACCACCACCATTGAATCCCGTCTTTGCTGGGACATGACATTCCCGCCGCCAATTATGGATAACTTGGTAAGTTGGTTGGCCGACTGGTGCTTACTATGGAGCAATGTAGTGTGGCAGCCGCATAGCAACGACGGAGTACTGTCGTACCATTGACGGGTCCTTACCAACACGGTCGCCAGGAACATAGGGATCCGTATCTTTCGATAATTCCTTAGTGATTCTCATGCCTTCCCCGCTTCCCGGAAGATCGATCCCCGTCGTTTCAGGTCTAGTACCGAATCTCTGGTGTCACCGCTGATAATCATTGTTTCAATCATTCGTTCGTGGTGCTTTGTGCTTGTTATCTGACCCGGGGTGTCGTTGGTCAGGGAAGAAAATGCACCTTGTCGTCGACTAATCATTTAGCCTGAGGCGTACAGCAACCAAGAGTAAGCACATTGTTCTGGAAGCACAAGGCTCAATCGGGCGGTACGAGGTGCGTGCAGTCGGATTTCACTATGAAACAAGCTAGAAGGTCAGTTGGATTCACAAAGACCAGAGGGTGGCAGGGGTTGCTGTCTATGCTCACGTTGAGCGCATCATTTCCTTGAGGGGAAAAGGAAAGGGATGGTGATGAGCCTACAAGCATGCCCCACTGGCTACAGGGCTGGACGCCCTTGTCGCCACGCTAGATGTCATTGTATACTTCGACGCTACTAAGCCACCTACCTCCGGTGTAACTGTGCATGAATGTGCCTGCCACATTGTTATGAAGTGCTTGCCGTGGTAGTCTCCAAGTGTCGAAGCGTCGAACGATTGACATTCCGAATTCTCACATACCCTGACCCCCTAGAAACAGAATCAGACTAAGATGGGGCTGCTGACTTTTACACGATTTCCTGTATTGAGTCATTACCACCCAGGGTCTCTGCTGCGTGATGATATTGAAACTGAATCAGTTCACACAGACCACCTTGGTCGATTTGCAGTACTTCCAGACCGAATATCCTATCTATTTTCAGGGAGCAGTCTACGGAACTCTATTCTTCGTCAGGCGTCCAGCTTGTATGGTAATTATCGCCGCCGTAACAATGATTCTTCAGACTCCAGTTGCTAAGTCTTCCTCCCGTTGTCTGCAGGCCCCGATAAGGGCTCTGACCACAGGTTTCATCGAATCACAGGACGTGACGAAGGCGTGTGTGGTCGTGCCCCCCCTCCCCCTTAACAGAGACCATGAAATCTTGCTTGGCAGAGAATATTTCCATAACGGGCAGCAATATAAGGTAACCGACGGAAACACGCCGATCGTCCTACACGTGGTTGTGTGACCTCAGCTGGTCTTTCTCCCTTGCCTGATCCCTCTATAATGAATGTTTCTATATGCCCGAACGGGTGGTTCTCCATCGCTCCTTCGCAGCCCTTGCAATCATGACACATTCAACGGTGCCAAGGGTCGTCAAGGATTCTTCTTTTACTTGATATGGTCTTATGGCGGACAAATCCATTAACCTCATTAACCCAGAAGAGGACATTTTGACTCAAGCCAACGACCGCCTATGCTATGACAGCGGTAAACCCTGAGTTTTGCTTGGACGACTAGCGGGCTAATCCGACCCTACGCCAGTAAGAAGCAATCAAGAGGGACCCGCAGGCCGCCACTGGCAGTCTGGAGGCTCTTCTGGTACTGTAAATAACCATGGTCAACCTGTTTCTTTAACACGATGCCGCAATTTCTATGGTCAGCAATGGGATTGCTTGAAAGAACCAGAGTATTCTACAGTGCGTAGTTGATTCATGTAGCCATGCAAGCCCTTTACCCAGGCCTTCTCGGCCAATCGCAGTCTGAATGGAAAGCAGGCCAGTGGGCGAATGCTAGAGCCGCTTAATTGCAGTGACTGGATATAAACTCCCAAAAGAGGTGAGTGGATAGTAGTGGCTCCACTTGGTTCAATTGATTCCAGTTGGCTCGGGATGGGGGGATCCATCTTGGCTGGAGTGGTCCGTGGAGCTTCTGTTTACCTACGTTTCTAGGCCTTTTGAGTCTTGACCTTAGCTCTACTATGGAGTCGTCTAGTCTAATCGACCATCCTGGCACCCTCAGTCATTTAGCCTAGGGCGGATAGCAATCTCCATTCTCCAGTCTTCATGGTGGAGCCCCTGAGGCTTGGACGGAAAGCCTGAACCTGATTGCTACGGGGAGGGCCGGACAATGAGCGAGAGCCTCCATGAGTCGTTTCCCATTCAGCACGCTAAGCAGAGGGGGGGTAAAAGTGGAGATATCTCTTCTCACCCCCTCCCCAACCTCAGCCATGACAGTAAAAGTACTGTACCTAAGAGGCGCTTAACACTAGTTCACGCGAGCACACCAATGAGAAGACTCAAATCCCCAACATTCTTTCTAACTGTTGATTGGATTTCGGGGACTGTCTCTTCTTCAACTCCCACTCTCCTAACAACCACCACCCAACGCCCCTCCCCCCCCTCCTCCTCCATTGATCTTGCAAGAATTTTGCTCCTTATCGTCGATATCCTGACCTCTCCTAGCCGCTAAGATCAGTTTGATCCGCTGAAGACCCCTGTCACGCGCGAGACATTCACATGGTCGTAAGCCCTAAACCACCCATTATTCAGCATTGCAGTTCTCTGCATAGAATTAGTACTGTACTTAGTACTTACTGTATTGTACCTTTCGATCTAGAGGTAGACACACAGACGCAGAGCCGCGTGGGTTGGCAGCAAAGACATGAGGCCCGGTTAATCAATCCGAAGTCCTGTATGGCATGAGGGGTGGGTGGATAGATGGCTTGAAGTTCATATTGATTGATGTTTAATATGTCTTTTATTATCCTATTGCCCGCATTCTGCGAGTAGGAATATTATTCTGTGAACTATATCCTTCCTCTTCCGGGAGATAGATTGGCCCATCCATCCATGATCCATCCAGACAATTCTCGATCGGAAGGTCTGTTTTTCCCTGGATCCTCACCTCCCCCCCACTTTCCCCCCTCCCCTCTCTCCTCCCCGTCGCCTCGTGGCGGCGGGAGACGATGAGGATGGTGATGACAATGGAGGGAGATGGGGACGAGCCAACAGGTGCAACTTCCACCAAGTGATTGATTGACTGAACCGCTGTAGACCGGGCGGTGGTGGGTGTGTGGTACGAGCTGCATACCGGCATCGTAATTTATTCCATGATGGCATGGTCTATTTGTTCCCCTTTTCCTTTTTTCCTCCCTATCCTCGTCTTCTCTTCTCTCCCAATCCCTGCAGTGCGCCTCAGCCGCAGACTTGGAAGGTGTTGGTCTGTTACCGGCTGCAATTTGCTGCTGTTGTTGTCATGACTAACTAACGGCAGATGAGACGATACACATTATTTGTCAACTATTCAGTAGTTCCTTTTTTTTTTTTTTTTTCTTAACTCTCTGCAGTGATGTTGATTATTCTCCGTATTGTCCAGTACATTGCCTTTCTCCCCCAGTCCCATTATTCTGTGTCTCTTCTTTTCTCTTGGAGTTGATATCTCCATTTCAATTTATGTACTACTTGTCGTATCGAGTCCACTTTCTTATCGCCCGTCGCCCGTTTCAATCCTTCCTTCCCCGTCTCCCGCACCGTTAATCATGTGTATTTCGATTGAAATTAGGGAATTGATCTGATCCTTTTGACTTTGGAAAATGAGGATGGGTCGATCCCGCCGAAAGTGGTTACCCACTCGTGCTGTCCCCAGCAAGCCAACATAGCCATGGTGGCTAACCCAGTATGATCACCCTGCAGAGAATGATCATCAAGAACTGCTTTTCTGCTCGCTTACCTCTGACTACTCGGGACTAGCCATTGATGCTGGTTACATTGGTCAAATATTCTCGTGAAAATCCGCATTTTCGTATTATTCTCGATCGTTTTGGGTCTGGATTTTTGGGATGTATACACATATTACTTTGATTTTTTTTTATTAATTCTGATTCTTTTTTTATTCCCATCAAATATCTTATTGTTTTTTTTTTCTAAATTTGAATTATTCTTTTATTTTCCGAACTGTCTTTCCCTCCCCTCTCCCCCAAGTTACCCGGCGATCTCTCGGTACCGTATGTGGTAGGTGAGAGGTAGACTTAGCCGCATTGGGGGAATCTTCTATATCTCCATCATCTCTCTGCATGTAACTATTCTCACTACCCTTCTCCCGGCCCTCTTCTAAGCCTTCCTTCTCCTCGTTCTCCATACCAGTTCGTTTCAGATCTTCACTTTTCTTTTTCTAATTCCGCATCTCACTGCCTCCCTCTTGATTTGCAGATGCGAGGCATTTTCCCGTCATCATCATCATTATCATCATAATCATCTACATCAAATCAATCAGCTCCTGATCTCACTCACCCATGCTTCTGGCCCGTTCCCCAATTTTGCTAGTATAGCTGCATCACAGCCCACCTTGCTCACGACCCCCAATCTCCACACCCATAGCTCACCTCCCGTTCCTGACAAGTCTGGGTCTGTTACAGAATGACCAGGGGATCATCTCCTTCAGGAACCAGAACTATATCTTCGACCCAGTCGCCGGCAGATTTCCTGTCTATCCTCACCTCTCCACACGACTCTATAAAGTCAATTACTCCTACACATCTCAAACACCAACAGCAACAGGAACAACCACTTCCTACCAACTCTTCTTCTATCACTCATACTACAACATCAATTGCTGGCCAGCAACATACAGTCACCATGCGCCGAAGCACTGCCCAATCGGAGATTCCTCTCCCCATCACATACACCCCAACGACGCATCGCATTAGCAAAGCGAAGAAGGGCAAACGCGTTCACGCCTGCGAGTATCCAGGGTGCAACAAAGTACGTAGACATGAATTTTCAGTCAATATAGAGTTCTCGACTAACATTCAAATTCAAGGTTTTCACCAGAGCAGAGCATAGAAGGTACTTGATGGCAATGTACCCGGTTCGACTCTTTCACGTGCTAATTTGCTTTGTGTAGACGGCATGAGTTGAACCACAACCCCGAGGCACTGTTTCGATGCGCCCACCTCAACTGCAAGAAAGCATTCCACCGTCCCGACTTGCTTTCCCGCCACATGGAAAGACAGTGAGTGATCTTCCATGCTAAATGTCACTGCCTGGCCGCTAATGCAAAACCCCCAGTGAGCTCGAGGCCCAGATGGACCACACCGCACAATGGCAGCGTCAGAACCGCACCTCTGTAATGCCCGAGGCCTATGTGCCCAAGTGTGCACCCGTCAACGCCCACCCGACTCCCTATCTCACCGTCTCCCAGCCCCAGAATGCCATGTCCGTAGGATCGCTCGTCGGGCCGGCTATCCACCCCGATTTCGCCAGCGATTGCAACTTGATGTGGAATGGAGTTGATTTGCAGTCGGCACCCCACACCCCGTTGTACCAGGGCCCTCACATTCACGAGTCGATCGAGGACAGTCGCTTCTACGCTACCCCGGACACATGCCCCTCTCCCGTCTCGGATGGCTCGCTCTCAGTTCACTCTTACGCTCGATCTTCCGTGGTGTCCACGCCTATGACCACAGTCGAACCCTACCCCGAGAGCATTATTGAGCACGACTTGACATCATCGCCTATTTCCATGCAATCGCGGATGGGCTGCTGGGACCAGCAGGACATCAGCCTGCCATCCATGAGCATGATGCCCATGCCCCTCACCGAAGGTCTTCTTCAACCGGTACGTTGTAACAAGCTTTACTTCGAAACCTTTCCGACTAACACCGGCCTGACAGTCCCTTCAATGCGCCTACTCCTCGCCGAGCTGGTCAACACATAGCCTGGGTTATGACGAGCATGTGCTACCACCCGCCGCCTTCCCCGCCAACATGGGCTGGAAGTCATGGACGATGTGAAAGCGCGCACGAGAAGCACGAAGTAACGACCACGATCCATTAGACCTCATCCTCGCCGGATCCTCAATAAGTAGGGGCTTATCAGCCATGCTTTGGAGGGGAAGATCGATTCAGCTTATAATCGAAATGTCTAATACGCAATCGACGCAGCGGACGCGGCTAATCTTACAATTCGAATTGGGAAAACAGAACGCGCAAAACAGAAAACCACCTCAAAAAAAGAGGGAACAGGAAAAAGCAACATCCACCCCATCAATTTCGAAACATCCATCCTGCAAAGGCTTCCCAAAGTTTCTTTCGTCGGAGAGAGGATTACACAAAATACTACACCCCACCCTCCGAGCTCGGGAAGGAGCTACCCTGTCTCCTTCTCCACCCACCTACCATCAGAGCTGCCTTTATTAGACTCGCATCGGCTTATAAAGTTACTGCACAGCATCTCCTTTGTCTCAATTTCCATTTTCTCATGCATGGTTTTTTTTTTCTCTTCTTCTTATTTACCACTTCTCTATATACCCATTTTTGTGCAAGGAACTTGATTTTTTACTTTGTATTCCGCAATCTGTTTCCCGATCTATTTCCTATGTCGATCAATGTTTTTCTCTGATGCCTTATTGAGTTATGCTATATCAAGTCTACATGCGCGGCGGTGTTCGATGTTCTTCTCTCTCGGAAATTTGTTTGGGTTTCTCTGGTCTCGGGGCCTGAACAGGCATTTCTTTTTTTTTTGGTACATGCATTGTTTTGTCTGCTTTGATTCTGCTTCGCTGTTGTTCATCGACAACTGTTTCTCTCCGGTCTGTACAAATACTCTGTATATCTAGCTATAGACTTTCCTATCTGGAATCGTACATATATCTCTCATTGCTTTTCTTCACATTGCTTTGCTTAGAGTATAATCGAGATTCTTGGTAAGCAGTGTTTGCCGAGTTTGATCACTGTTCGTCGATGCGAGTAAGCTGATAGACTGTATGGTCACTTCTGGGGAGGGGGTTTGTGACTGTAGCGATATGTCCTGGCTGGGCTCAAACTTGCGGCAGACGGTGTGCTTGGCTGTGCAGGCTTAGTAGAATAGTCACCATATTCTTGTTCGTAAAGTAGTGGATTTCTCTAAGATATGGCGATTAAGAACCGTTCCTCAGTCTATCTTTGACCCAGGCTTCATTGGTGTAGAGATTCAGTGGGGGGAGATCTAGACTTGTAAAACGAGGACGCGGTAGCTTTGCATGAAGCATGTAGCAAACGTGGTTCGGGCTCTGCTCACTGAATGAAGGCTAAGCGGCAGACACGTGTGTGCTACATCTGGGAAGTGGAATTCCAACTCGATCTACCTACTGATATACTTGTGCTAACAATTATCCCCCCCCCTCAGCTACTCCAGATCTTAGGACTAATGAATCTCCCCTTTCGCAAGGATGACTCTCCAACACCAGCCGCACCAACTACGATGTTCTCCCTTCTCCTCCCTAGTGAGATACTCTCCTGTTTCCCTCTCATCTTCATGCTCCGCCACACAAGCTCCTACTATAATTCTCTTCTTCGCCTTCTGCTTCACCCTCCCTCCGATCCCGATGATCTCCTGCCGGAAATACCCGGGTTCGTCCCCCTCGCGGTGGTCCCAGCTTTCGATGGTGGTGTGTCTGGGAGGACTATGCGCATGATTCCGATGCTCATAGTAATGACTGTAATCCGGCGAGCTACCCCCGGACGCCTCGTCCGCTTCGCATTCAACCTCGAGCTCAATCTCTTTGGCTGCAAGGCATTGTTCCCCTCGGCCGCACTTGACACCCTGACAGCCCTCGCCGATCCCTGTGCCTAGACCACCAAGATAGGTGCTGTAACGTGTACGCCAGGTCCAGACGCGACGGTAGGTGGTGTCATTGCTGCGGACACGGTGACCACATTGATGGCAGAGCCAGATCGCTTCATAACAATTGCATGGAGTCCGTTGAAACGCAATGGACGTTGGCGTTGGGTTTAGTGCTGATGATTCGTGAGCCATGGCAGACTGAGACGAAGGAGACAATGGATCAATCAAGTCAGTTAACGGGGCTGTCTGGCAGGTTGTGCAGAGACGGCGAATGCGGTTTTTATACATGCTGCTCGAGGGAGGCTTAATGGTGCAATTCTGCAGCGAGCTAACGTTAGTCCGTCAATGTTCAACTTGGAGACGGGAAGGCCTGAGCATACCCGGCACACCACTTTAGAGCATCGACGACACTCAGCAACCATATCTCGAGCGCATTTGGCAACCTTGCCAGTGGTTATTCGGCCCGATGCTCTCGCGTTCTGACTCAATATTTGCAGCACAGACTTGACGCTATCGGGAATTGCTGCTCCGCTGTCGAGCATGTCCGATACGGTCTCGATGTACTCATTCTCGCAGCGTAAAGTCTGTTTGATCAACAGCGAGCGGTATGGGGCCAGATTTGCGTGGAACTGGCGGCAGGTCTGGGAGAGGGCATGCAAGGTGTTCAGGTCGACTGCTCGAGCAATTTCCTTTATGATCCTGGATGGTGAGTCAGCACAACATCAGGAACCAGACACTTCAGTAGCCTGGCCCAAGAGTATTCCATACGGATAGCAGCTAAGAGCGGCCGAAAAAGCGTTCCGGTTGAGAGCATGCTGTTGATCTTCATGGTTGACTGTATGATTCTGTGACGGAGCGGCGGACTGATCATGAGCCGCAGGCACGTTCGTCGATGGATCCGGACCGACTGCCAGCAACTTGGACAAGGTGGGCTTTTGAGGTTCTAAGGAAGGATGCAGGAGTGTATCGGGGACGCCAGGGAAAGTATGCCTGTTGAACGCGTCGTGATCGTAGTCAACGAAGACCACCATTGTGACAATGACGGCAGAGGAACGGATGGTTAAGGAGGCGGGGGATCCACACGGCTCAAGCTCTATTATTCACCGGACAAGAATTCGCACAGTGAGCAGCCGGTTAGCTAAGTATACGTAGACTCTTTGCGTCTGGCAAAGATACAGCGATCTAGTTATAGCTGAAAGGGGATTTTCTGAGATCCATAAATGTTGGGAGTGGAATGACACGGCTGGGAAAGATCCAGCTCCGTTCTTCGGCGCGGGGCCAGCACGAGCTGGGCAATAGTTGAATAGTAGAAGTGGTTCGTCTCGGCGATCCAGAAGCCGTGGTGGTTCTTTTCTTTTCTTTTCTCTGGGTCTGATGGGGATGCCAACCGCAAAGACAGCGAGTGTTTTTATGAAACGTCTAAGGAAAAGAAAGAGGAGAGAAGAGGGTCAGGGTAGAGCAACGGAGATGAAATTGGATGCGATCATATCAGATCCTCCTCGCGCTTTCCATCTTATCATCGCTGCTTCCCCGACCGACTGACAACCCATTCGGGAAGGTCATGCGGCATCACGTGAGACTACAGTTGTTTGCAGACAAGACAAATAATCTCTCTTTGATGCTCATCCATGATAACTCCACCTTTGCACCACTGCATCTGTACTACAAACTGTCGGAGTATTAAAGAGTCATGGCTGTTGCAAGCCACTCACCACTCCCAGCTAAGTTATACTCCAACTCCAACTCTAACCAGCAGGATGTCCTCCGATAAGATAACGCCATCGCCCTCCGGCAACAGTTGGAGATTCCCCCTCACTCAGTAGTGGGGTAACTTTAGTTATCGTCGTCGTCGCGCTCTCTTCTTATCCTCGGCCGGGCCTATCTACCAATAGCCCTTCAACCAATATTGGAGTCATATCGCTTCCGCTAGCTTCTCCATCCTTCCTTTCCTCCGTATAACTTCGCTTGTTTCCCTCGCTTGCCTCTCCAAAGCCGACTGCCGCCCTTCCTCACCCCGCTCTCTCAATTGAATCAACGATCCCCCCCCTCCACAATGCCACTCAATTCTAAAGCCATCTATTCTCGTCTCAACGCCGACTTTGCCCCTTTTGCCAGTCGACGAAGTACTGTACATAGTACCAAAGGCATTGTGACTTGCACGCAACCTCTAGCTGCAGCTGCAGGTCAGAAAATCCTCAGCAATGGCGGCAACGCTGCTGTATGTCCTCGTCATCGCAAACTCTAACAGACATGCCCCTGCTAATCCTCTAGACAGGACGCCGCAATTGCCGTAGGTCAGTCATTGAATGTCGACGACTTCGTTCTCAAGCGAATACTAACATAGTCAACTGGTCACAGCCGCTGCATTGAACATAACTGAACCCTCTTCCACGGGCATTGGAGGGGACATGTTCTGCCTCTACTACGATGCCAAGACAAAGAAGGTCCATTCCATCAATGGCTCCGGCAGATACCCTGGCAGCGCGACGTTGGAAAAGGTGCGGGAGGATCTCAAACTAGGTCCCGGCGAGTCGGGGAAAATTCCCATGGATAGTGTCCTTGCAGCCACAACCCCTGGAGCTGCTGCAGGGTGGGTGGACACATTCGAGAAGTTTGGGAGTGGGAAGTTGACTTTGGAGGATGTTTTGCGTCCCGCAATTGAACTGGGCGAAGAGGGATTCCCTGTGTCTGAATTGGCCTCTTATTTCGTAAGTCACTCCATATTTGGCAATTTCGGCTTCGAGAGACGTTCTGAGATACGCTCAACCCGCTGTCTGGTCTAGCACCGATGGGAATAACCGTTCTAAATAGTGGCATGAAAGCGAGCACTTAATTCGCGCTGCCTCTCCCAACTTTAGAGAGATGCTCAAATCCGACCCCACGGCTAAAGACGGCTGCCGTAGCCCTCTGCCCGGTGAGATCTTGCGCAACCCAACCCTCGCACAAACATTCCGCTCCCTAGCTGCTCACGGCAAGAAGGGCTTCTACGAGGGTCGCATTGCCGCAGAGATCGTCAAAGTCGTCCAGGACCTGGGAGGCTACATGACACTAGACGACCTGAGGTACCACGCCGAGGTTGGAAGCCAAGAGACGGAAGCCATCTCCCTCAAATTCACGGGACAGGGTATTGTCTCCAAGCAGACTGACGGCACCACCGACGAAACCAATGAGGGCGTCGAGATCTGGGAGCACCCACCGAACGGCCAGGGCATAGTCGCTCTCATGGCCCTGGGCATCCTCGAGGAGCTCGAACGTACCGGCAAGATCCCCATCTTCAGTGAAGCCCAACACAACTCGGCCGAGTACCTTCATGCGCTCATCGAATCCCTCCGGATCGCCTTTGCCGACGCCTCCTGGTGGGTCACCGACCCGGACACCAACAAGATCCCCTCGCAGGACCTCATCTCCAAGGCCTATCTCGCCGAGCGGGCCAAATTGTTCAATCCGGACCGGGCCTCCGACATCATCGACCACGGCAGCCCGGCCCACAACCACTGCGACACGGTCTACTTCTCCGTCACCGACAGCGAGGGCAACGGCATCTCCTTCATCAACAGCAACTACGGCGGCTTCGGCACCTGCATCATCCCCCAGGGCTGCGGGTTCACGCTCCAGAACCGCGGGGCCAACTTCTCGCTCAACTCCGACCACCCGAACGTCCTGGCCCCGCGCAAGCGGTCCTACCACACCATCATCCCGGCCATGGTCACGAACGTCTCGGACGGATCGCTGCATTCCGTGTACGGCGTGATGGGCGGGTTCATGCAACCGCAGGGCCACGTGCAGGTGCTGCTCAACATGCTCGCCTTCGGCTATCACCCCCAGGCGGCGCTGGATTCCCCGCGCATCTGTATCGCGGCGGGCGAGCACATTTCCGGAAAGAGCGTCGACCGCGCGGTCTACGTGGAGGAGGGCATCTCCGAGGCGGCGATCGAGGGCCTGAGGTGTCTGGGCCACGAGGTGAAGGTCTTGGCCGGCTGGAAGAGGGGCATGTTTGGTCGGGGCCAGATCATCCGGTGCCACTATGATGAAGGAAAGCTGATCTACAGTGGTGGAAGTGATCTCAGGGGAGATGGGCTGGCGATTCCAATCTTGTAGTCGCGTATGTACATCCAGGGGCTTCAATGTGTATCACTGTACATCTATAACTACAGTTCGTTACGAGTCTCAACCTCAGTGTAAATTGAAACGATCTCAAAGGGTAAATGTTGCTTTTTTGGTAGAAAAAAGAAAACACATTTGCAAGGTAACCTGTCTTAACAAAAAGACGAGGAACTGAAAGTAGAGAGTAGAAGTATCGAGATACAATCGGAGTAGATGAAACCCGAAAAGGGGGGAGCTCGCTCATACAAGAGACATGAAGATGAAAAACAATTAACCACAAAAAGTCACGATGCCCCGTTCCCAAATGCTGTACCTATAAATGCAGGCTCAAAATGTATGAATCCCAAAAGAAAACAATCAAAGATGGGGGGGAAAGTTACAAGAAAGTAATGTATAGATGCAGGGGTTGAACATATGAGACGGTCGGTGATCATCGTGGAATATGAACTCGATGGAGGAAGGGGAGGAGGGAGGGGGGAGGGGAAGAGAGCAATGCACTCAGTGTGCAGCGACGGCGGCTTTGAAGAAGCCTTTCATCTTCGAAGCCCCGCTCGGAGGAGGCGTGGGGTCCCGGCGGTGTCTGTGATGGCGATGGCGAGACGACTCGGTGCTATCGCGCTGCTCGCCGCGATGATGACGCCGCTCGGTTTCTTCTTTCGCTGGCGGTGCCGCCGCCGCCGCCGCCGCCTCGGTCTGTTCGGCCAGCTTGCGAGCCCGGCGAGCCTCGCGGCGAGCACGATCCTCTTCGTCTTCGCGGCGGGAGGACTCGGTGGAGCGCTCACTCGTGCTCTTGCTTTCCTGCGAGGATCGATGACTGTGGGAATGAGTGGTTGAGGGGCGTCGCGAGCGGTCGTAAACATTGGCGGTCGCTTTGGCAGCGTTGACCATCAGAGGCGGTCGGTTGTCGGAGCCATCGGCCATGTATTTGAGGAAGAAGCGAGGCTTCGTGGTCGTGGATTCTGGGATGACGCGAGAGGAGGAGGAGCTGCTCTTGCGATCGCCCTCGTAGCTCTCAGAGTGGTTTGAGCTGCGGTGTCGCGGTCGGCTTGAGCTGCTGTCTTGCTCGCTTATAAGACGCTCCATTCTTTCCGATCGCTCAGACCGCTCGTGACGCTCGACTCTCTCAGCCCTCAAAGCCCGTTCGCGCTCCGCTTGCTCCTGTCGCTGTGCTCGTTCCGCTCTCTCGCGCCTTTCAGCTCGCTCAGGCTGCTCAGTACGTAAAGTCCGCTCATGTCGTTCATGTCGTTCAACGCGCTCAGATCTCTCAGGCCGTTCAGCCCGTTCTCGTTCAGCGCGTCTTGCACGCTCGCGTTCATGGGCACGGCGCTCTTTTTCGGCCCTCTCGGCCCTCTCGGCCAAGGCTGCCTTCTGTTTGGCCTTTTCTTCATGCTGTCGTCGGGCTTCCTTCATGGATTCCGCCCATCGACCAGTAAGACCGCTACCGCGTTGACTGTTCTGCCGCTGCATTGATCGATGTCCTTCGGATGAGCTCTTGGAGCGGTCTCGGTCTCGATCCCGCTCCAAATCGGGAGACCTCTTCTTCTTCCTTCGTGAACTGTGGGCGGCCGCTGCTGCCAACCCTGCCCCTGCCGCTGCCGCACCGGCTGCAGCCAAGGCTTCGTCATCGTGGTCGGCAGAGTCAATATCCTCCGACACATCCGTAGCCAGGGCCTCTTCGGGGACCCCTCTGTCGACACTTGGCTCTTCTGGGGTAGGCTCATATGCAGCAGGCTCCTCAGCAGGAGTAGGTACTTCGGCTGGAGAGCGCTCAAGAAGCTCAGGCTCAGAGGGAGAACGTTCGACCAAATCGGGTTCCGCAGGAGCACGTTCTTCGATAAATGCAGATTCTTCAGCGGGCGCAAGTGCAGGCTCTTCGACAGGTGCAACTTCTTCCGCCGCCGGCTCTTCGGCAGGAGCAGGTTCCTCAGCAGCAGGTTCCTCAGGAGCAGAATCTTCTGTAGGCGCTGGCTCCTCAGATACATGTTCTGCAGGACTGACCTCGACAATGACAGGCTCCTCAACAGGTGCGGGCTCCTCTACGGCGGTAGGCTCTTCGACATGCTCTTCAACGGGAGTAGCATCTTCGAGAGCAGGCTCCTCGGGAGTGGCGGGCTCGTCGGCGGGAATAGATCTCTCTAGAGCGGGCTCTTCACTAGCCGCAGGTTCCTCAGTGACGGTTTCTGCTGCAGGCTCTTCAGCAGCTTCCTCGATAACGGCCTCCTCGACAACTTCCTCAACCACGACCTCTTCAGCCTCGACCTCTTCAGCTTCGACCTCTTCAGCGACAGCTTCCTCAACGACGATCGGTTCATCCGCAGATGCAGGTTCTTCCGGTGCGGGCTCCTCGGCAGCAGGGGTTTTTTCGGCGGCGGGGGCTTCTTCAACGGCGGGAGCTTCCTCAGCGACAATCTCCTTAGCGACAGCTTCAGCAGCAGCTGGTTCCTCAGCGGCGGGAGCTTCTTCAGCGGCGGGGGCTTCTTCAGCGGCGGGGGCTTCTTCAGCGGCGGGGGCTTCCTCAGCAGCGGGGGCTTCCTCAGCAGCGGGGGCTTCCTCAGCAGCGGGGGCTTCCTCAGCGGCGGGGGCTTCCTCAGCGGCGGGGGCTTCCTCAGCAGCAGGGGCTTTCTCGGCGGCTGGTTCTTCAGCGACAACCTCCTTAGCAACAGCTTCTTCGGCAGGAGTTTCTTCTGGAGCAGCAGTCGGTTCTTCAGCCGCAGCCGGTTCCTCAGCAGTGGGAGCTTCTTCAGCAGCAGGAGTCTCAGCAGCGGGCTCTTCAGCTGGAGCAGATTCTTCTACAATAGCCTTATCTTCGGCAGGCGCCGTTTCTTCGGCAGCCACGTCATCGGCTGTTGCAGGCTCCTCAACAGCAGGCTCCTCTTTCGACGCAGCTTCACCTGCAGGGTCTTCCGCAGGTGCAGCTTCGGCCGCCGCCTCTGCCTCCGCGGGTGTTTCCTCGGCCGGCTTTTCGTCCGTGGATTCTTCGACTGCCGCTTCCGTCACTTCTGTAGACTCTTCTGGCGTAGCTGGTGCTTCATCCTGAGCATCTTTTGTTGCATCAGCAGCAGGTTCATCGGCCGCGGTCTCTGCGGCAGGTGCCTCGGCCTCGGCAATGTCTTCGCCTGTACCCTTTTCCTCAACAACTTCTCCTGAAGTAGCTTCTTCGGGCGCATCAGTGGGAGCTGGAGGGCTGGGGTCTGCCTCTGCCTCTGCCTCTGCCACGGGTTCTTGGGTTGCTGCAGGTGACTCAATCTCTTCTGGAGTGGGACCTGCTTCTTCGGGCGCTTCAACTGGTGCAGATTCTTCTGCCTTTGTAGCGTCCCCCTCAGGTTCGGCGGCAGCTGCATCTGCTGTGACCTCCTCTTTTGTCTCTGCTGGCGCTCCCTCCCCTGCCTGCTCTGCGGCCTCTAGCGCTTCTTCCTTGACGGGCTCGGCCTTTGCCTCCTCCGCAGCCTCCCCTACAACGGCCTCAGTGGTTGAAGGCTCGGCACCGTCAGCAGGAGCTTCTGACTGAGCCTCGGCCACCTTCGGTTCCTCCTCCGGTTTGGCTTCTGTGGCTGAGGTGTCATTAATTGCATCACTATTGTCATTCGCACCTGCATTGTCGTCACCGGGAATATCAGCATTCGTATCGGGCGGGACCTCTTCTGTCGATGGGCCGTCTATATAGGGGTCAGTTGTCGCGTCGAAGTCAACAATGTCAATGTTCAGATCAATGAGGTGTTCTGTACCGACTGCTGGTGTCTCTTCTTCCGCTGTGGTAGCTTCAACCGCCTGCTTTTCGGCTTCGACTTTGTCTTCTTCGGCGGAGGGGTCGCAGGCCGGAAAGTCTTCCTCTAGGTGTAATGTTAGCTGACTTAGTGAACTGATCTTCTTTGTAGGCATACCAGTGCTGGGGGGAGGCTCAGTAGTCTCCTCCGCTGGTGCCGGTGGACTGTCGGCTGCGTCGGGGGCGGCGGGCTCTGGCTCTACGTCTTCGGGTGCGTCCTCTTTGGGTGCGTCATCGGCTGGTGTGGCGTCTTCACCTGCTGGTGTGCTATCGTCCGCGTCCGTTGCGGGTGCATCTGGCGCGGGAGCAGGTGTCTCACTGTCCTCTTTGGGTGCCGCATCGGTGTCGTCGACAGCATCAGCAGCGATTTCGGCGGGCTCGGAAGGTGGTGTGCTTGTCTCAGACGTTTCTGTATGGATACTTAGTAAAACAAGAAAGCAATTGATGGGACATGATAGAGAGGGTGAGGCAAAGGTAGGCCAATACATACCTCCAGAATCGGGCGACGATGAACCATCAGTTGAGGTGCTATCAGATCCTTCTTCCTGGGCAGCACTGTCGGAAGGTTGGCCATCGACGGGTTTGTTGTTCTCCTGGTCCTTAGCCGGGGTCAGACCATCATCGGACGAGGTAGCAGCAACAGAATAATAATGAAATTGCATGGTTTGACGGTCGAAGGTCTGGTAATGACGCTCGAGTGTCTGATGGTACTCAAACTTGGGAAGCTCAGCATACTGGATCGATGGTTGCTCCATTCCCAATCACTTCGGCCACCGTCTCCGGGGCGGGTTCAGCTAGGGAAGAAGCTTGCTCGTTGGAATTTGGATTGTCGTTTATCGGTAGTCGGTTCTTGTTGTTGTTGTTGTTCTTCTTTTTGTTGTTGATATTCTTCTTCTTACCCATTGCATCGGATCAGTGGCGAGTGTTACTGAGCTATGTTAGACTCCAGCTGACTTTGTGAGGGAGGGAGAGGGGGGTATAAATTTTCATTGAAGAACTATGACATACTCCCGTCGGGTTCTAGATAGGGCGAAAATGGACAAGGGGGGAAGAGACGAATGAACGAAGCACCAAAAATAGGGGCAATGCAAGAAGCACAGGATGTGAAACGGAGGGGGGGAATATGTAAAATGTCAGGTCAAAGGCTCAAAAGCAAACCCTGTTGAATTAGGTTAGAGGGCCTGGAAAGGGCGAGTTGAGTGACCAAAGCGACAAAGGCCCGAATGTACCGATACGCCAACGAGATGAGGGCTTCATTCTGGATTCAATGCGAGGCAACGTATCGTAGCGAATCCACTTCCCGGTGGTATAGAACATTGTTGAGCAATACTTTTCGGGCTTGGGGCTGGGGACGTCATGAACGAACTGCCCAACGGCATCTCTTCTGATTGGACCACGTCTCACGGGCCCAATGGCCCTGGCGGACGGGGACATCGACAGAGGGTCTTTTTCCGGAAGCATCACTGGGGCAGGGGGGGGGGAAGCCGGAGGGCTGCCATCTGCAAAAGTCGCAGTAGTGGTGGCGGGGAGTGGGTGCGCCGTGCAGTCCGGATAGAATGCAAGCTGGATAGTCGGGAGATGGGAGATGGGTGGTGCTTCGTTGAGAGAGTCCTTAGCGTGGTGGGGGTGGTGCCACAGCTCCATCGGGACCCTCTGATTGTTGTTGTTCCCGAGCCTGGTTAACTCTTTACCTTTTCGTTTTCCTTGATTCTTTTTGCCTTGTCTTTGCTCTCTCACCCGCTTAGTTGATGATCATTTGAGGTCGATCATCAAAGCAGAACTGCAAGTTGATGCAGTTGGAAGGGAGTTTCTCCGTGTGGAGAAGGGAAAAACAAAGCATAGGGTCAAACCGGCAGCTTTAGTTCAGGATGCAGGGTGAACACGGATCCATGCCAGGTTAAGTGATATGACCAGCCAATGAAGGCAACATAAAGTCGTTGCAGGCAAGCAATCGAGGGCGAATAATAGCTGAAGACGTGAATGACTCCGGTTACTCGGAAATTGATTGACTGCGACCACTGCCAATATCGACTTTCGTACTGGCATTAGCATTAGCGCCTGTGGAAGCAGTTGTGGATTCCTGCCCAACAATTGCGTGGATAGGGCAATAGATTGGATGCATTTCTTTGTATGGATTTGTATGGAGAGGGGGTCTTTAGAGACTGGGCCCCATGTCAATTCGAGGCGACATGGGATAGGGAATTTGTGTGTACTGTAACTGGGGGTGGTGAAGTGGGTGCATGCGATAACTCATGGCCAGGCCCATTCCCTGATCAGTGCACTCTGTACGGAGTACTGTACACAGAGTATCTCCTGGTATACTTGGGACATCTGAAGAGGGCGATCGATCATGAGCAGAACACATCACTGTCATCATCTGAGATCATCATCGAGATTTCAGCTGTGAGGGATCTGTTGGGAGACAATGAGTGAAGGCCACATTGCACTGTGCTCTGGTACCTGATAGAGGCACGGCCAACACCTCAGGGGAGGCGATTGTTGTGGCAGCTGTGAAAGAAGGGGAGAGAAGAGGAAGATCCGTCTGAATGCGAATCCCCACCGGCCAAGTCAGCAGTTCTGTACCTACACAGTAGGTACGGAGTACCTACTTACGAGTAGTTACTGCACCCGCCCGCAGATCACTGGACTGCCTGACCAGGAATAGCGGGCTTGCCTGTTTAGGCTCAGTGCCTGGCCTCGGCCTCAGGCTGTTTCCACTGCATCTTTCCATCTTTCCATCCTTAAGTTCTTGCTACACAACCACACCACCAGGGCACCGCATCAAATGACACGGACCAGGGGTTCGATATTCCCTTTTCTTTTTCCAGCTGACAATTATTCTCCGAATTCTGCAGCATTCTGGCACCCATTGATCTGAGAAATATCCATCTCACGAGCAGGAACAGAAAAATAATGCTCTAGGACTGCCAGACCGTCGTCGCACCCGCAGCGAAGTGAGGCGCGCCGGTCTGCTGTTTTGGCAGCCTGTGAGTGGCCGCCATAGCATCCACCACCACCACTAATCTTCCCCCTCTCCCCCTCGGGGACCCATTGGAATTATTGAGGAGACAGACAACCTCAAAGATTGATTATCTATGCTGAAGATGGAGAAAAGAGAAAACTCGCTAACTAAGCTAGCCTCAATCCAAGTTCGCTCTCGAAAAGTCCGAAACGAAACCAAATTTTCCCCGTACGTAAATCTGTGGGGACTACAGAGTATCGCTGCAGACTTCGCTGCCCACCTTGCGTTGAGCACTGAGTACTGAGTACTGAGCATTTCGTCCTCTCCATCACCAATTTGACAGCTTCTGCACACAAGTCCCTGCTTAGGGCGCTTGGACGAAGCAGAAAAGAGAGGAGTATCATAGTGCATACCACAACAATCTCCCACTCCCCCTCTTGACACGTCCTCCACGTATATCAATTCCAATCAGACAAGACTATCGGGCCTCCCGATGGGCGATGATGGACAAAGTCTCAGAAGCAACGAGGAAGCGCCCCCCTTCCCCCCCCCTACTATCTAGATCTTTCTATGCATCTCATCGGAGGAGGTAAAGGAAGTCACGATCTCATTCTGCTTGCCAGCAAGCGAGAACGGCCAACAAAAAACAATCCCCTCTCCTCCAGTCGCCAACCAGATTTCTTCCAATTCATTCCCCCTTCTTCTGCTGCAGTTGCGCGTGCGTCACCCAACCCACGGCCCAAAAGACTCCCTGCTGTCACACTATACCACTCATTGTGAAAGGTAAGTGTCTTCCAGATCTAATGAGGAGAATCGGCGGGTGGGAGGGAGTGGGGTGGTCAAACGAGGGAGTCGCTGCACCAAATCGTGTTGCAGGAAACGTAGTATGTATATTGCCCTCTCCGTCCCTTACAAACAAAGTGTATGATTGTCCAGTAAGCCAGCCTATCCATTGAGCCACACAGTGGTCATCCCACCACCACCACCACCAAGGAAGGCAAACAAAGACAAAGCAAGAGGGAGGGAGGTCAAATGCAGCGGGCCGAAGAGCCCGGGTTTTGCCTCTTTCCATAGTTACTGTGTAGTAAATCCCCGGTAATTACTACACTGTACGTACTGTACTCAGCGTGGCCAGAGTTATCGTCACGAGATTTAATCCTTGCCGATTATCATCTGGAATTTTGAGTAAGATGGCTTTTTTTTCCACTGGGCAACTTATGCAAGTTGCCGCTTGGGACCCGAACAGATGATGAAAAAATCAGTTCATGCTTCCAAAAGGCTTCAGTTTACATCTACTTCTCTTTTTCTCTCAAGCTTCTTGTCGACAAATCATTATTTCAACCTCAGATTTTCCGCCGCTGCTTTGTCTTCATACTTGCTGCTGTCCTACCTGAGCTTTTATTTTTTTTTTTATTTTGGGCTCGCAAGGAGCAACGCAGAGCGGCTAGGGCAGACCGATAAATGTCCCTACCATTAACTACAGTATGTTGATGGTAAAAATAGTTTCCGAGACGTTGGGAGTACTGGGCAATGTCTGACTGCGCTTACATCTCTAACGGTCATTCATGCAAGAAGTGTTAAAATAAGGTATCTTTTGGTCGCTGAGCTCGGAAAGGCTATTAGGCTGCTCACATGAAACATGCACTGCACTGTACATGAGGCTGTTGATGATCACCGCCTACCTCTAGCAGCCACTGGCATCACAATCGGGTTCAGCTGCATGCTTGACACCGATGACATCGACTACTTTATCAGTCTGACAGTATATGTATTTGAGTCATCTGTATGCCGTCATCACTAACTCTAAAAATAACATGACCATGCGTCGGGTATCATGAAGCTGTGCAAGCTTCCTGGAATATGCTGTAGTGCTCGGCCAGACTGATACCTTTTCTGTAGCGCCGAGGTTTGGGCCTAGACTCAGCTTCACGCAGGGATTCAAACCGAGAATCGAATGCATGCATTGTGATATTTACCTGGGAAAGCCTCCTCTCGACGTCAGATTCTCATGTCAGTGTGTGACAGAGTGCGCCGACAGAAACCCGAGATCTTGACTTGGATACCCAAAGCGACGCCACAGCCCTCGGTCGAGTATAAAAGATGCTCACAGCCTTCTCATATAAGATTTCATTTTCTGAGCGCGTCCATGGATTTCCTCCATCGGGGTCCGTAGATCCTCATCACAAAGAGGACAGAACTGCTCGCAAAAGCGACTAGTCCGAGGATGGTGAAAAGCCACCCATTGCCGATGGCATCTATGATCGGCGCAGTGACCACAGAGCCCACACACGAGAAGATGTTGCGCATGAAATTGTTGAGTGCAACTCCTGCAGATGACTTCTTGGGCATGAACTCGGTCAACATCGTCGTTGCCATACCGAAGATCAGCATGGAGCCGACACCGAAGAAAAAGTTCGCAATCATCTGCCCGGTACAGTTAGTGAGGCTTCAGAATGTGTAAATACAGGGACAACAAGAATTCTTCGATGGTAGTTGACAGCTTTGAGGGCTTGGAACGTACCGGTGCCAGCCAAAAAACGCCCCGATCCGCACACCAGCCATACCATATCAGCCCGGCAGGGTAAAGAAAAGCTCCAAGCCAGGCGTTCTCGCGCATGCGGTCTTCAGGATGGTATATCAGCTTGCCATTTTCGTCGTACCGTTTGGCTTTCTTGGCCTCCCGTTGCATGATGCTGTCCATCCAACGGCCCCCGAAGGTACTGGCCACGACGTAACCCAGTGAGTTTGGAATATATAGCAAGCCGACGATGATTGTAGTGAAATTGTACGGGCTACCTCCGAACGTGTGTTCAACGCTAACGTTGAGTACATATAGAGAGCCGAACGTGATGCTGGCATAGTAGACCGTGAGCAGAACCGGGGGATACCGCAGATAGAGAATAATCTTCAGAGGATCCAAGAGTACCATCTTGAGATACTTGAGCCATTTGGTTGTAACGTGAATGACTTGCCGAGATGAGACACGACTCAATTGACGATCTATCGGTTCCATTTGTTCTTCCTTGAGTTGTCTTACCTGACCAGAGACGGCCAGGGTTTCAGGAAGTGCAAGAAAGATGAGGATGACAGTGATAGCTCCCCAAACTGCCAAAAACCACAAAGTACTTCTCCACCCCCATCGCTCAGCTAGAGCCCCACCAACAATGGGAGCTATCAATGGCCCGCACAGTGGCCCCAGATAGAAGATGTTCATGGCACGCCCTCTTTCCCTTGGCTCCCAAAGATCGGCAATAGTTCCCGCGCCGACTGCTTGAACCGAGGCAGAAGCACCTCCACTCAGAAGTCGCAAGACAATTAGCATAGCGATTGAGCTAGAGATGGCACACAATGAGTTGAATATGACGAAAAGAGTGAAAGAGACAAGATATATTGTTCGTCGTCCAAGCCTTTCGCTAAACGAAGACCACCACAGTGGAAAGATAGACATGCTAAGCATGTATAATGAGATTGACAGGTTTGTGACGGTAGTCGAGGTACCTAGTTCTTTTGACACCTGAGACAAGGAGGCTTTGCCCAGTGGAGGCACAGATTAGGATGTGCTTGGTGTCAGGGGACATGAATAGACTCACGGAAGAAGATCGAGCTGCCCATGGGAGCTGCAGCCCCGGCCACTGCAACTATGAATGTGATGAACCATTTCGTCTTTCGAGGATAGACTTTGGGGTCTACCACCTCCGCCAGCAGCGTAAGCTGCCCAAAGAGCCCCCTACGCTCCAGTCGGGGTACCACAACTGGCTCCTCTTGCTCTTCGTCAGAAGTGTGAGTCGAAGAAGCACGGTCTTCCTCATCTTTACCTTCTATCACCGGAGAGCTGTCGGCTTTCTGAGGCGCAGGCTTATTGTCAATGTGTGTCTCGATGATATTTTTGGACGATACGACGTCGCGGTGAGTCTCGCTGGTAACCGCAGGGCTTTCGACCTCGTCTTTGTGAATGCTCTTGTCTGCCGCCATTACCCATAGAGACATGTAGAGCGGAAATTGGGTGGTTTATTGACATCCGAGCACGACTTCTCAGAGATGCGAGTAGCGATGTACGGCTTAGCGAGCAGCGAAGCTATTTATACTGGCTTGTCTGATTCTTCCCTGGATCTTAATGAAAGGCAGGGCGAGAATTATGTTCTAATGCCAGGATGGAAGATAACAGAGACGAAAAGGCCGAGCAAGCGAAGAGAATCACGCATGCGGCCTTCAGTGGGGATAGTGTGACTAGAACTTGAGTTGAAATGATGCCTGGCTAATATGTTGAAGCTCGCTGGCCATTGTCGAGCTGCGTAAGAGCAGATCTTTGTCTTAAATATGCATGGCCGATAAGGGAAGACGAGAAGAAGCAAAAGGAATATTGTGCAGAAATAGTTTTGGGAACAACGGGGAAAAACCTGAAAGACTTTAGAGGAGGAGGAGGAGAAGGAGGTGTTGGTCGGTTAGTCTCTTCCAATTGTTGTGCACTCCATATCTCGCATGGGTCCCAAACAGGCAGGCGATGGCCTTCGCCGTCGTCGCCCGCGTGGACCGTCCCTCTTCCCCCCACTTTACTTTCCTTTCTTCTTTCCAAGGGATTTATCGTTATCGATTTGGCGATTGTGTGCTTCATCACTGGGATTCCGAATGAGTCCAACAAAGTCTACAGTAGGAGTGTGTAGCAACAGTGAACTAACCATCCCATTCCGCAAATCAAGTCCTAATCTAGTAGGGCCAGGCAAGCCAAGGGCCGATGCCGTTCCATCCGAGGGCTCCAGTCGGAAGGCTTGTTGAGCGGGCATTGCCGCCCTCCATCCAAACAAGAAACTTGCCGAGGTCAATGCTCACTTGACTTGGAGAGTGGGGAGCTGGTTTCTTATCCGAGTCTCTCGGTAGAACTGTGCAATACATACCTAACCAGTTGCCAGTCTCGTGAGTGGTCGCCATTGCTGCTCCAGGTCATGGTCGCCGCGTCGCCAGAAGAGATTCATTTCTTCTCCTCATCATTGAGCATACGACGAACGCCATGAGACTCTCAACTGTACTCACTTGAATCTAGGTGCAGCTCACTATAGTAGAAATATCATAGGAGTTGCTTCTCCGATGACGAGAGCAAGCTCTCGAGCAATAACAGTGGTGCATTGGTCAGCCTCTGGAGTCTGAGCTTGACTCCACCACGCTTGCAAGACATTTAAGCTTAAAGTCATTGACAAAAACGTCTGGGGTGAGTATGCCGATTGTTCAGACTGCATTCAGCCGGGTTGACTCTTGTGGATACTGTGACTCGGATCCGCCGGTCCAAGTTGCCCCACGCCCACCAGCAGTTCGAACCGATACTTGATCGAACACCCTGCCTGCCTATGCTTTGGAGCACGCATACACGCAAAGGGCTGATATCGTCATAAATCTCGAAGTGTGCCATTGAATCTACCACCTCCATATCTCGAAACGCCCTTTTGTCTTCGTACAGTCTGCGAAATCACAAGCAAGATGATGGATTCAGACAAGGCCACCATGCAACGGAAAGTCAGGGACACGTTAGCCAAGTATCAAGGGGATGACTATGTTGACGGCTGGGCTGAGCTCTGGGATAAGAACGAAAATTTGCCTTGGGACAAGGGTATTCCTAATCCCGCATTGGAAGATACCCTCATTCAGCAGCGCGCGACCGTCGGAGGCCCAATTGCCACGGATGCACAGGGAGCAACCTACAGAAAGAAAGCATTGGTTCCCGGCTGTGGCAGAGGAGTGGATGTGCTTCTTCTTGCGAGCTTTGGCTACGATGCCTATGGACTGGAGTATAGCGATGCTGCAGTCAATATTTGTGAGAGCGAGGCGGCTCAGAATGGAGACAAGTACCCTGTCCGAGATGCTGGAATAGGTCGAGGAAAAATCGCTTTCGTGCAAGGCGACTTTTTCAAGAATGACTGGTTGGAGAGTCTACAACTACCGCTTAACTGCTTTGACTTGATATACGATTATACGGTAAGGCCACTCAGCTTGATCCCTGTTTTACGTTTCTCGTGTCTTCGCCCATGATAGCCAGAATCTGGGCTTACACGTATCTACAGTTCTTCTGCGCACTAAATCCAACGATGCGACCAAATTGGGCTTTGCGACACACCCAGCTTCTGGCGCCTTCGCCGCGCGGCAATCTAATCTGCTTAGAGTTTCCAAGGCACAAGGACCCGACGCAGCAGGGACCCCCTTGGGGAGTCTCATCGGAGGCCTACATGGAGCATTTGAGTCACCCGGGTGAACAGATCCCGTATGACGCTCAGGGTCGATGCAAGATGGATCCTCTTCGCGAGCCAAGCGAGCATGGTCTCGAGCGCGTGGCGTACTTTCAGCCAGCCCAGACACATGAGGGTGGCAAGGACAGCAACGGGGTGGTTCAAGATCGAGTCTCCATATGGCGCCATCGGTAGTGCGCTTGTGGCTGGAACTGGAGACGGATACACATCATCATGAATCAGTCAATCCCCTGATGGATCCACCGGTCTGATTCGCTCAAATTGACTCTCGCTTCTGCTGCTTTTCTCTTTCTCTCTCTCTATGACTGCTTTGATAGTGCATTGTAATGCTCCCCAAGCCCATATGTATGCCTGTAGTATGCCAGCCAGATGGCCCGTTTACTTCTCGCTTCGTCATCAAGTCCGTCAATATCACCCGGCTCTATCTTCTCGATCCTCCCGTCGCCTTGTATAACATTGATCTCGACGCCGTATGCCCTCGCCAGCGCCTGCAGTTCGAGCTGTCCACCCCACTCGGCAGTCAGCTTGATCTTCCTGGTGTACTGATCCAGCGGCTCCTCCATGAACGCCTCGAAGTCATCCTTATGTTCCGCAATGAAGTCCGCGGCCACCGCCCGGACCGCCCGGTACCCATCGTGCTTCGGGAAAGTGACCGTTTCCACACGCGACTGGGTGGGAGCCTGGAGAACCATCCTCTTGGGATCCGGCCTGAGCCCCAGACCCATCTCGTCCAATTGACTCGCAATCGCGGAGTACAGACAATGTCCGTCCGGGTTGATCTCGATCTCCTTCAGCTGCAAGCGCTTGAACACGGCATCCATCACCTCCTTCTCGTTGCCCCGGTGGTCGGTCTGGTTCGCAGCCTCCTCCGCTGCGATCGCCGACTGGGCCGCTTGCTCCGCGGCACGACGCGCGAGACGGGCCTTTTGACGGTTCGGTTTCTTGGGGCGCGGGCCGCCGGAGGGCTGCGGGGTGTCCGCCGTGGTGGTGGCGGTGGTGCTACTGCTGTTGCTGCTTGGGGGCGTCGACGTCGTCGTCGTTGTGGTTGTGGAGGCCGAGGGATCATCTGCAGAATTGTTGACGTCGTCTTTGCTCGTCACTTCGTCACCATCATCGTCGGACTTGCTGTCGTTGAGGCTGAGGTCCTCGAGACCACCGTCCACGGGCTCGCCGCTCAACTCCGCAATCTGTGCCTGTTGTCGCTCCGTGAGCTCCCGCTGCAGTCGATCGCATTCATCGTTGATCCCTTTGCGCGTTTTCTTGGTGGCGGACTTTTTCTTCTGGGTGATTTTCGCTTGCAGGTCTTTCTGTTCCTTGCGGTGTCGGGCTTGCAGCTCCTCCATGGCTGCAGGGTTGGCTGTATTGGTTGCTGTGGTATACAAGGAGATATAAGGATGAAAAAAAAAAATCCCCAATTGGATACGTATTGGTTCAGATACTCCAAGGAAAATATGCAAGAAGAACGTGGATAAATGGAGGGTATAGGTCCCAAAGGTGGGCTGCTGGACTTTTGCTGGATAACAAACACACAGGGTGGAATTGCCCCGCCACTGCAGTGCTCACTTTTTGCGGTCCTCCGTCCTTCCGGTCTAGAGATCGACGCCTCAGGCATGTATATCTCTAGACCGGAGCTTACAACCTCAGGCACCAGGCATCACTGTAGGTACAAAGACTACCACGGATTCTTAAAATGATCCTTTGAGAAGTCGGTATACTTCCTCGAGATATTAGGATGTAACCAGAAACCAAAGAAACAGTGCTTCACCCTTCCAACTGTGCCCTTGTTCTTTCTTAGTTCGGATTGCCTCGGCATCTTGTGCCAAGCCGCTCAGTAATCGCTCGGCCGTCGGTTAGTTTACCCCGACATCTTCTCTCCGCATTGTATAAGGAGCTTCATCTGGCACCGCTCGCGAGTTCGACGCTTTAACGTGAACCATTTCTTCAGCAGGTACACTACATCTATAGCTCTATCATCTATAAATAGAGACCCTGAAGACTCGAAAGTGAGCCCATCATGGACGTCCAGAAACTCTTCGATGTGAAGGTTAGTCGCATTGTTGCGCAAAATCTAGCGGCACACACCCCCTTTTTCCAGTTGAGTATCATGAACGCTAAGCAAGCTATCAGGGCAAAGTAGTGCTGGTCACTGGCGGAGCCAAAGGCATTGGCCGCATGATCTCCGAGGGATATGTAGCGAACGGTGCCACCGTCTATATCTCCTCGCGCGATGCGAAGGCCTGCGAGAAGGCCGCCAGCGAGCTCAATGCGCTCGGCAAGGGCAAGGCCTATGCTATTCCCGCCAATTTTTACGAAGAGGAAGATCTCAAGAAATTGGCAGAAGAGCTGGCCAAGCGCGAGAGTAGTGAGTGCTGCGTCTTTTCATTCGGTCCCCCTCACGAGAGGGCTGGCAGTTGAAGTGGGTGGCAAGAGTCATGAAGCGCTTACCTGATTGTTACCAGAGCTTCACATTCTCGTCAACAACTCGGGATCGAACTGGGGTGCCCCATATGATGAATACCCATCTTCCGCCTGGATACGGGTCCTCACTCTCAATCTCCACAGGGTGTTCGACCTCACCAAGCTTCTCACGCCCTTGCTCGAGAAGGCTGCTGCGCCGGGCGACCCGGCTCGGGTCATCAACATTGGCAGTATCGACGGGTTGAGGGTCCCGGCGCTGGAGACCTTTGCTTACAGCGCTAGTAAAGCTGGTTTGCATCATCTGAGCCGAGTCTTGGCTAATCATCTTGGAAGGAGGAATATCACGTATGTTGCGGCCCTCGCTGTCTGGTTGTCGATGAGAGTTGAGCTAATATGGCCGTCTTTTCTGGCAGGTCGAATACCCTGGCTTGTGGTCCTTTCCAGAGTAAAATGATGGCCGCCACCTTGGAGGCGCATCGTGAGACCATTGAGGGAAATATCCCATTGGGTCGTATCGGAAGTCCGGAAGATGTGGCAGGGGCTTGTCTGTTCCTGGGGAGCCGGGCTGGTGCATACGTGAACGGAGCGACTATCACTGTTGACGGTGGTAGCTCTGTTGCTGCTAGGCTGTAATCAGAGCTGTCAGCGATTCGAAGCATTCGAGACATTAGCCTATGGTCATTTCAGAGATAAATTAACATGAAGGTTAATCAAGGCTCCGACTTACCGGTGGGACTCACTCTGAGTTCGTAGATTGCGAGCCTGTACCACCTGATGAACTAACATGACCCATACCAGTACGGGGAGATGTGTCATTTTTGAGCATTGTAGGCAATAGTGTGTGTGTTGAGGCGCCACATTGTTGAGGCTAATAACACACTCAACATCAGCTGACCAAAGTTACTGATATGTCACTGCAGAACTTGGAGCCATACGTATCACATTGATTATCTTGATCTTCTGTATGCATGTAATCTACCGGTACTTGGTCGTAAGGCAAAGCATGTTACTCATCGGCAACATATCATATTGCCTGTCATCGGTCGGAATGTTTACAGTCAGATGTACTCCGTACATGCGCACAATGTTTCGAGAATGATTCTAGGGGTTTATCGCGACTTACGGCCGGAAGGGACGATCTCACTCCGCTCAGCTCTGGCTTCATCCTTCCATAAACAGCAATGAGCGAATGTCTCCACGATGACATTGAGTTGTCTGATCCCTGAGAACAGAACCTCACGGATTACAGAATCCTGACAAAGGATAACGTCTTCGTCCAACCTTCACCCAGCTTGAAAAAGTCCTGGGTAAGAGGCAGGTCGGTCCGTGGCCAGTACATAAAGTCATCGACAGCTGATAGTAAGCGCGCCGAGCACGATAGTCTAGACACTAACGACCCGAGACTCTGCAACAGAGTTACTACCATGAATATTGGGTTGGAAACCCGGGCCAGAACAGCTCAACTTCGGCAAGTGATACAATAATTTGTGTCCTTGGCAGATTGTGACTCTGCACGCCGGCATTGCGAATACTTTTGGGCGTTGCCGAGACCGCGCAGTCTTTCTCAACCTTATGCCGGGACCGAAGCCCTGCCATGGCATTCAATGATCCTTAACAATTGTCACTGCATCGTGCATGGCTTTCGGAATTGCGTTAGGTATTCATCAAGGGTTGCCAGCCACTTGTTTAACAACAATATTTGAGCTACCCAACGACGCTCCCCCCGCAGTTCGAGGACAGCAGGACTCAACCTCCGTGTGTAACAAAACGGAGTGATGATGATTCGACCGTGCTACCAAACCATGGATTGTCTTAGCATCTCGATCATGTCGATCTTACTTCCCCCGTGATCAATTCGATTGAGAAACGCTAATCCAATGCTAAGTCGGATCTGGTACGACCGCAGCAATGTGCATGGACCAAATCGATAAAACAAATACAGTACATGATGCAGGAGGGGGGAAAAGACAAGATAACAAGCAAGCATCGTACCCAAACGGTAGAATTGGTCTTCAAGCTTGATTCAATTACTTCTTTTGGGCTTCCTTGCTTCTCTGTGGCTCTGTCATGTGCTCTTTTATGGCTCTCTTTTTGTGTACAGGTGGTGGGTGAAACGCGTCCACCTCACCTTACTGTACTGTGCCTCGATTATCAGAGACACATTTGTGGTTCCCCGCCGCCGATTGCTCTCTTATCGCACCGCTATCCAACGCCACGTCAAGGACGCAGAGAGAAAGCATGAGCAGGCACAGCGTCCAGATAGTAACTGAACCATTTCAATCTCGAGGCTTCGGGAGATTTCGCACCGGTCGGTACAGAGCTGGCTTATCATCATTGGAACCGAAGTCAGCGGGCGAAATACCAACAAGAAATGGCTATTGAGTGGAGCAGGCGACATCATCGGTTCGTGGCGTCATAGTCTCCAAGGGAACCTCATTCTCGCCTTTTCACACATCGCCCGTCACACTTCTTTCTTGGGACATCTCATTGAACCCTGTTGTTTAAAAAAGAAGATACGAATTCAGACCAGCCCGAGAAAGTCTTTTCTACCCCTCCCCCTTTTTTCTACTTTTATTTTTCACAACAACATTCTGTTTGAGCTTTGTTGTTCGAGTGCACACCGCTCCTTTTTTCCCCCACGCGATAACCCTCAATTACTCTGAAAGAACCCACCCCCGAGTGTGACGTACCCCGAGATTCCGCGGACGCCAAAACTTCGACTCGTGGCCAAAAATATTATTCCTCTTCTCCCGGGGACATCCTCTTTGTTTAGCTGCACTTCAGCAGACCCTGGAAGTACATCTACCTTTGGCACTGCTTCTACTTTCCACTTATAGGAATCATTCCTTGTGATCGTGATCCCAGCTGGTATCTTTCAATACGAACCAGCTGTCGTTCGCAACGCCACGAACGAGCCTAGCGTTGTCAATTATTGGCATCCTTGTGCTACCCCCTTTAGCCGGCAAACCAACAACAACCCCTGCTCCGATCCTCTTTTGCCCTAGTATTTTCTTTCGCCTCACCTGTCACTGAGCAACTTTTTCTCCCCTCCATCTTACATCCCCCCCCCCCCTTCGATGATGAGCTCTTCAAGCGCCCAACACCGCCGGAACCAGTCGCTTGACCCTTTTTCAGATCCCGACGTCTACTACGGAGGCGACGATGGCAAAGCGCGCATCAGGGATCGCAAACGAGCATTCTCATCGGTATGTACAACGGACTGAGTCAGATAAGCCCACAACAAGCGTGGCTGACCATTTCTCGATTTTTTCAATCACAGACTTTGAAGTCCTTCAACCGGGAAGACATTCAAGAGTTCCTGGGAGGCGGTTTTCCAGCGAGGAGAGCCAGTCACGGTACGTTCGAGAAAGAAGCATTTCTTGGCTGCACCAAGGTACTTTTGACTGACGCATCCTTGCCACAGATGAGACCCCGTCAAACGACCGCAAATTCCTTATCGATGTCGACAAAACACTGCACGATCTCCTGAAACGGGAAGACACGGATCAGAACATGCAGATCACCATCGAAGACGTCGGCCCAAAGGTAGGAGCGGATTCGTTGTGGGCTACGTTCGAATGAAAGCTGACATGGACGAAGGTCTTCTCCGTAGGAACAGCTGCATCATCGGGATACAACAGATTCGACTTGCGAGGCACCTACATGCTATCCAATCTTCTCCAGGAACTCACAATCGCCAAGGACTACGGTCGGAAGACTATTGTTCTGGACGAGGCTCGTCTGAGCGAGAACCCGGTCTCCCGCCTTTCCCGCCTTATCAAGAACTCATTCTGGACCGCCTTGACTCGGCGAATTGACGGCTCGAACATCGCCGAAGCGGGTAAGGACCCCAAGGATTGGACCGATGACCCTAGGCCTCGGATCTACATTCCTGTGGGGGCTCCTGAGCAGTATGAGTACTACAAGAAGATCGCAGAAGATTACCCCGAGCTTCGCCTGGATGTCCAGATGTTGGACGCCAACATCACACCCGATTACGTGAAGGACCTCAACAGCAAACCTGGAATGCTGGCCTTGGCGATGGACAAGACGGTTGACGAGGCTACCCAGAAGACCGAATACACCGGAGTTCCGTTCGTAGTGCCGGGAGGAAGATTCAACGAACTGTACGGCTGGGATAGTTACATGATCTCGCTCGGTTTACTGGTCAGCGACAGAGTTGACTTGGCCAAGGCCATGGTGATCAACTTCTGTTTCTGCATCAAGCACTACGCCAAGATTCTGAATGCTAACCGCTCCTACTACTTGATGCGCTCTCAGCCGCCATTCTTGACTGATATGGCACTGCGTGTGTACGAGCGGATCAAGCTGGAGCCCGACGCTATGGACTTCCTTCGAAATGCGACACTTGCTGCCATCAAGGAGTATTACAGCGTCTGGACTGCGGAGCCGCGGTTTGACCCGGTGTCGGGTCTTTCGAGGTATCGTCCTCAAGGCAGTGGTGTCCCTCCGGAGACGGAGCCGACTCACTTCTATCATATCCTTACTCCGTATGCTGAAAAGCACGGGATGTCTTTCGACGAGTTTGTCCAGGCCTACAACGAGCGCAGAGTCCTGGAGCCCGAGCTTGACGAGTATTTCTTGCATGATCGAGCCGTGCGGGAGTCTGGACATGATACCAGCTACCGTTTGGAGAAGGTCTGCGCTAACCTAGCCACGGTTGATCTTAACTCGCTCTTGTACAAATATGAAGTGGATATTGCGCGGGTAATTCGCACCTACTTCAAAGATAAGCTGGAGATCCCTCCTGAGTTCCGGACGGAGGCCACCAAGGACATCGCCTTTGAATCCTCGTCTGTGTGGGACCGTCGCGCCCGACGCAGAAAGATGCGCATGGACACCTATCTTTGGGACGAGGAGAAAGGCATGTACTTCGATTATGACACTGCCAAGCAAGAACGAACGAACTACGAGAGTGCCACCACCTACTGGGCGATGTGGGCCGGTCTCGCGACGCCGCAGCAAGCGTCTCAAATGGTCAAGGCTCTCCACCGATTCGAAGCGTATGGTGGCCTGGTGTCAGGAACCGAGGAGTCGCGGGGCGTCGTCGGTTTGGATCGTCCCAACCGGCAGTGGGACTACCCCTATGGCTGGGCGCCTCAGCAGATGCTTGCTTGGACCGGACTGATCCGGTACGGTTACCAAGATGAAGCCGAACGGCTGACCTACAAGTGGCTGTATATGATCACCAAGGCCTTTGTGGATTTCAACGGGGTGGTGGTCGAGAAATACGATGTCACTCGACCCATTGACCCACATCGGGTGGATGCCGAGTACGGCAACCAAGGCGTGGATTTCAAGGGGGCTCCCCGTGAAGGGTAAGAATTCCCGAGTTGCATGGCACGAAGCTATTTTTCCCCTTGCGCGCCGGTCACTAACTTATTTGCATTAGATTTGGTTGGGTGAACGCCAGCTACGTTTACGGATTGGAGATCCTCAACGCCCATCAACGACGTGCTCTTGGAGCCATCACCCCTTACGAGACGTACAACAAGGCTGTCAGCGTGCAGGATGAAATCTTGTAAGCGCATTCACTTGACATGTCTTGGGTGATTTGTCACTGCCTCGTTACGAGATTTTGAAATTCTTTTATATTTCCCGACGATTTTGGGGTCGAACTTTGGAAACGTCCTTTCGTTCTGCGGTCTCGGCTTTTTGGACCTTGAAGACTTTTTAGATGGACTTGAAAAGCGGTGGGGATAGAGTACAATTGGTTTGCTATAGTTCTTTAAATAGTCGTTGTTTCTTGGGTAGTTGTGCGGTCATAGGACGCAGCAGAAGGGAGCTTGTTCAGATTTGGTGGAGGACCTTGAGGGTTTGCTTGGTGCTCTTTTCTTGCTTGTTTGAATGTTGGAGTTGATAGCCAGTCGTACTGAGTACGATGATGAGTGATGAGTTGAATTCAAGCCAGCGTTTATCTGTTTAATGTCTGTGAGCGATGAAAGGGGGGGAGGGAGTAACAAGTGGGCCATGGCTGTGGTTGTCAGGTCCGTGCAACGGAGAGTAGGGCTTCTTTTTTTCCCTTTAAAGTTCTGACTTTCGTATCAGTGTATCTCTTCATTTCCGAACGTGTCTTTTTATAACTTCTCTAACAGTCCATGCAGGAACCAGGCCGGTGCAACCCGCCAATGGCCATTGCTGAAGCTGTGCAGGAAAAAAATCAGGAGGGGATGAAGCGTGGTCTCAATCAGTGCACTGTGAACACTGAAAAGTAGGCTAAACATTAGCCTAAACATTAGTGTAGTTAGACTGTGGTAGACTGTTACTTTGTTCGACTTTTGGCCGAAGCTAAGCAGTTGACAGAATCCACCGAGGTGTTCATTTCACAAGGGAACATGATTAGAGACGGGCTGCCGACCAGCCGCGGTCTGTACAGAAGCGGGGGAGTGGATGGAGTGGAAGGAAAGAGAGGGAGAGGAGGAGCTGGAGGGAAAATGCCCCGAACCCGGCTTGGTTTTGGACCCGCATGTGCTTTCATCAACACTCCATCCATCCTTTCCTGTTCTATGGATCTGGTGAGTCCCGGGCTCTCTTGTCGGCGCAATTCCTCCATCCGGTCTCTTCCATGGTCTGCCACACCATGACGATCATTTTCACTCCTCCTACTCGTAATTTAAGCCCGGGATGATTGCCTGCCTTTGTCGCTCATCTCCCCCCCCCCTACTTCTATTTCTACTTGGTTCACCTCCGCCGGCCTTTTCTACCCCTCCGTCCCCTCCATCCCTCTCCCCGTCCCTCCTCTCCTCCTCCCAAGCTTTCCTTGGTTTAGCCATTCAACAATCGCAACAATGGGCGCAATAGAGATCCCTCCTTTCGAGAATACTCCGATCGAGGAGATTCAGTCCCGTGTCTCGACGGTGCGCCAGACTTTCAATGCACACAAGACCCGCGATGTGGAGTACCGGCTGGTCCAACTCCGCAAGCTATACTGGGCGTGAGTTCTATTCCCTTCATTTTCCCCGGCGCAGAAGCAAAAGAGGTATGGACTATGGAAGCCATAATGCTAATCCTTGCCCTTGGCAATAGTGTGAAAGATCATCTAGAGGAAATGCGCGAGGCGCTCCGACGGGACCTCAACCGACCGGATTTCGAGACCGAGCTCGGCGACACTAACTGGGTCCTGAACGACATCGTTTTCGTGTGTCGCAATCTGCAGAAATGGGTCAAAGATGAGAAGGCGGAGAATATCGATATCACGTTCAAATTCGTGAGCCCGAAGATTCGGAAGGATCCTCTGGGCTGTGTTTTGGTTATTGGGTATGTGGGCCTGCCTTGCCTAGCCTTGCCTGCTGCCGCTCACTATCTTGGTTTGCCGGGGAAGAGGAAGTTCGGAATAAGCTAATTGTGGATGGATTATAGGCCGTTCAACTACCCGTTCCAGTTGACTCTGGGTCCGGTGATTGGTGCTATCGCCGCCGGTTGCACAGTGGTGGTCAAGCCTAGTGAAAAGTCCTCCCACAGCGCATCGGTGATCCAGCGGATCATCGAGGCGGCGCTCGATCCGGAGGCTTACACCGTGGTGCAGGGAGGAGTCCCGGAGACTCAGGCGCTCCTTGCGGAGCGGTGGGATAAGATCTTCTTCACCGGGAGTGCGAATGTCGGCCGAATCATCTGCAAGGCAGCTGCGCCCCATATGACCCCCGTCGTGCTGGAGCTGGGCGGTCGCAACCCCGCGATCATTTCTAAGAATGCTGATCCCAAGCTGGTGGCGCGTCGCATGCTGTGGGGAAAGGTCACAAATGCCGGACAGATCTGTACGTCGCAGAATTATATGCTCGTGGAGAAACCCATCCTGCCCGCGGTGGTGGATGAGTTTAAGAAGGCGTACAGCGAGTTCTTCCCGCATGGAGCCAAGACCTCCCCCGACCTCAGTCGCATCATCGATGATGCTTCGTTCCAGCGAATCAAGAGGATGATCGATAACACCAAGGGCAAGATCCTTCTTGGAGGAACGATGGATGAGAAAGAGCGCTTCATCGAGCCCACGCTCATTCAGATTGACTCGGTCGATGACTCCCTGGTCGCCGAGGAGAGCTTCGGTCCCCTGTTGACCATTCTCCCCGTCGATAGCATCGACGAGGCGATTGAGATCGCCAACGGCGTGCAGTCTACGCCTTTGGCTCTCTACCCATTCGGCACCAAGGCCGAAGCCGAGAAGAGTATGTGATCTTCTTCCTTTCTTTCCCGGGGATTACCCAGTCACACAAGTTAACCTCTCTTTCGAATAGTTCTCTCCCAGACCCGCTCCGGAGGTGTCTCCATCAACGACGCCGCGCTGCACATCCCCACTCTCGAATTCGGCGGTGTGGGCGAGAGTGGCAGCGGCTCCTACCGTGGCAAGGCCAGCTTCGACGTCTTCGTACACCGCCGCACCATCACCACCAGCCCGGGCTGGATCGAATCCGCGCTGGCCGTCCGCTACCCACCCTTCGGCAAGAAGCAGGAATTCTTCATAAAGGCTGGTAGCCTGACGCCGGACTTTGATCGCAACGGAGAGAAGCTCCGACTCGGCTGGCTCCGCTATTTCTTCACTCTCGGCGGTGGATCTGTCAAGTCCGGCGTTACTCGTGCCACCATTGTCGCTGCGGGTGAGTGATATTCTCCTTACTTCTCTTCCCCACTTGTCAGTGTTGTCATTTTGGATTTGTTGCCCCATGCACCATCCCGGTTCGCACGCAGGCTTCTTACTGTCCGCATCTCCATCGGCAGAATAAGGGTCGACTCGTAAACTCCCGAGTTTGCATCGGAATCGAACCGCTACTATCGGCCTGCGTACATTGACCTGGCATGTTCGATCCTAACCCTCTCGCCCTGGTGGTTTTCCGCATGCCCTTCTTAACCGGTGTCACATGATCTGATGCCTGCCTTAACCCCCTCATGACATCTATTGTTTAATTTTTAATCCTTTATCCACAACTCTGGACACTCTTGAACCACAAAAGAAAACACGGAAAATCCATCAAGCCATATATACTTACCATATACTATCTCCAGTGGCATACCTCGCACTCCAGCTCCTCGACCGCCGAGGTTCCAAGCTATGAATAAATCCCTCCGATGATTGCCAAAGTAACAATCAGATGTTTGATTTACTGAATAAGTCTTGGTTCGGTGCATTGATTTCTCGGATGACTCTTTTCTGATATTCGAATTTCTTTGGATTTTCCATCTGGCGCGTTTGTGCTTTGGTTTGTGCTTTTAAAGGGTTAGGGGTCCTATGTTTATGATTATGTATATTATAATTTGTACCCGACGGCATTTTGGGGGGCTGGGGGCTGTGTTATTTGCTGAAGGAAGAAGGGGATATATACCATTTAAGTCGGTGGTGGGGGTTACCTACCTATGTAGCTAGCAGGCTAGCTAGCCGGTGAGAGAAATTGGAAGTATGATCATGATTATTCCCGGCGTCTTGTTCAGAATGTAGGCGTCTACTTTATGAATCATTTTCTTATGAGTCACGCATCTACTGAAGAATAAGGGCCAAATTCCGGCGTGTTTGGTTTCAGTGGACTTGAATGTCTATTTATCATCATTGCATGCATGTCACGTCACATCTCCCTTCTCGTGTCAAGATAGTCAGTAGTGGTGGTCGTCAAGAGAAGCAAAAACCCGTAGAGTTGCACAAATAAAACCTAGGTATTGAGGCAGATGGTCTATGAGCCAGAAATTGGAAAGAGATGTCGGAAAAGACTTGAGATGTGACAGGGTTAAGCAAGAAGAAGATTGTGAGGGGATAGATGAGCAACCCGACCATATACAGTAACATGGTTGTCACAGGCTAGATATATTTTGAGATATAGAGAAGGTTATGTTGGGAGATGCCTGGAAGGTGCGTGATGTGTGATGTGCATCCACAGGGAGACGAGGGAGGAAGGGGGATGATGTCTGGCTCCGGGTTTTCACTAAACCCCGAAGCCTGAGACCCGCTAACACCTCCTCTCCACGCCCTTTTGGCTCACGCAGAGGTACTTCACCCCCTTGTATGGTTTGACGCCTTCGCCGAGCCCGCGGCTTTTCCGCGGGTCGATGTTGAGACTGTCGACTTTGAGACCGGAGGGGAGCCAGCCGCGCACGGAGAAGGAGACCGAGGCGGAGGTGGGCATGAGGATGGCATTGAGTTGGGTTTTGGTCTTTCGGGGGGCGGTGTGGAATATGTTGGCAGGCTGGCGGTCTTTGGAGGGTTTGGGGGAGGAGTTGTGGCGGGGCTTTTCTGGACGGACGTTGTAGGGTTCGGGTTCGGGTTCGGCGCCCGTTTCTGGGGTTGTATGTTGTGTTTCGCCTTCGGCTTCGGGGAGGAGTGTTGATGGTAGTGAGGGAGCTGGAGGGGCTGGAGTTGACGGCTGGGAGGGGTCGGAGGGGGGGCAGGGTTGGGGTTGTTCGGCATCCAGGAGGTTGTTGGGGTCGGCGGCAGGAGAAGCCGATGCTTCGGCGTCTGCTGCAGCCGCCGCGGCTGCGCGAGAGGATTTCTTGACGACCTTCTTCTTCTTCTTTTTCTTGGTCTTCCGTTTTGTGGTGCCCGTTTGCGGGTCCTGGTATGCCGTGGTTGGGTCATAGTAGCCTTGGAGAAGGTTGGCGTCCGCATCTTCCAGCTCGTCTTCGGCATCGTCCTCATCGTAATGACCAACCACGCTACACCGCAGGGTTGCGGTGCCGGAAACCGTACCGGCGTCTTTGGTCGGGACTCGCCATTCGAGTACCTCGCTCCCCGGAGAGTACAAGGCCTCTCCGCGGCTGGCTTGCATCTCTGTGATATTCCGGACCGACATGGGAATGGGGACTGTAACGACGACCTCTTCCAAGGCAGGCGCCGTGGAGTTCCCGCCACCTCCCAGGAACGAAGGGGTCGATGACCCCGACCCACTGCGCCCAACTCCGGGCCGGTTGACGGATGTATAGCCCGGAAAGTTGGTGTTCAGGATCAGGCGCACTTCGAACTCGGCGCCTGTTGGACCGAGAGACTTGCGAACATCCACGATAGCCGGCAGGAAAAGCTTCTCCATGTGGGTGGGAGGTTGGTCGAGGTTGGGGTCAAGCGGTAGGAGATCTACCTCATACCCGGCGAGAATGAAACGTCCGTCCGGTGGAACAAAACTGAGCTCCCCCGGCCGTTCCCGCCATCGCGCTAATCGCACACAGGGGTGGAAAACAGGAAGCTCCAGCTTCTGCCCCAAGGCTTTCTGGCCGCCGGGCGCCGTTAGGGAGAGAAGGAGATCTGGGACACCGGAGACCTTCGCAGTAAAGGCGATGGTGCCGGAGGCCAAAGCTGATAGCAAACGACCGGACGGAGCGATAGTGACCGACAAGGACTCGATTATGTCAACATATATCTCGTTCGAGGTATGACGAACACCGGATTTCCGCCAAGGTATCGCGGGACCTTGTGCTGCGGCGGCGGACGACAAAGATTGCTTCAATGCGTTGGGCTGGCCGAGGATTGGCGTGGATGAACTGTTTTGACAGGACCACAGAAGTTAGTATAATTGACTCAGAGCTGCCCCGTATGCGTAAGTGGCGGGGTTATCGACAAAGTATAGTTACTCACCCAGCCAACCCAACCCCGCCCAAGAGTTTCCCCATCCATCCTGGCATTTCCACCACCTCCTGCAACATATTGGGCTCGGTGTTGCACACGATGCCGCCATCGCACATCTCGTAAAGTAGCTGTGCGACCACATCGTAGTTGGCCTGTAGCTTGGTTGAGAGCAATGGCGCCCCAACAAACTCCTCGAGGACATCGACGACTCGATGTAGAAACTCTAGCACCAGCAGCGATTCCGAGTCAACCTCGGAGACTGCGAGGAAGGTGAGATTCGACTGGACGATGGAGAAGACGGTCACCGGTGGAACCGCACCGGGCAAGTACAGCACTGAGGGGCGAGGGGCCGCATGGGCGAGAAAGAGAGAGCGAATTACTGGTGCGGAGGGCGGACGGGAGCGGTAGACCTGTTCGACGATCGGATTGCTGGAGGACAGACGTCAGTAGATGGGGGAGAAGAAGTGGAGAGAAACAGACGTGTGCTCATCGTAAATATAAAGCGCATCGACTTGGCCGCTCATGATGGCGACCTAACTCGACGGGGCTGAGGAATGGGAGTGTGCGGTCATGGTCCGTCCGGGCGTGAAGGTCGGGGAAGGGAAATGAGGCCATCCGCCTCCAAATCGCCCGCGTTCTGCCGTCTACCTCCGCCTTATCGATCGGATGAATCCGATTGATAAGTTACCCGTCTCGGTCTCGGGGATTTCCATGCTCGATGGATTGAGCTTGTATACAGCAATTCAAGTTATCTATTTTCCTCCATTTATTCATAATTTCTTCCGGACTTCATACTTTCCTCCCCGCCCTCGCTCAACATGTCTTCCTCCTCGAATGAAACTGAGCGCTGGGATGTTCAGCCCAAGGATGCAAAGCGCATGCTCGCCGAAGAATCCTACGATGACTGTCTATCCTGCCGCATTACAGGTTGGTTTTAGTTTTCTCTCCGTCTGCCCCAACTCGCTTGAAAGCCCCGGTGGTTAAGCCTCAAGGAACACAGGATCTGCCGCATTTATCGGCCTCGGTGTCTACAGCTACTGGACGGGCATGAGCAACCTGAGGAAGCAAGAGAAGACAATTATGCAAAGCGCCACCAAGTACAAGATGGGATCTCGACGTCTCGGCATTGCGACTATTTCCGCAACCCTGGTCGGCATGGGCATCTGGAGGGCCTTCAACTAATACTCAAATTTGAAGTTTGTTTGTGATTTGTATTCTACTCAGGGCGTTGTGTATATTAGCTCGAATGATCGAAACTACTCCATGATTGAGAAGGGTCACTTGGGAATGAGTGCATGAAATGTTTATACGATTAGCATTGACACGAGCTGCCTCGCCGGGTATCGCCAAAGCCTGTCAACCTCTATAGATTGGATGATTATGAATCAAAAAGGAAGAGAAATGAGAGGTGGATAAAAGTGGATGTGAAGAAAGGAAACACAGTGAGGATAGGATGAGCGTGAAAACGGAAAGAAAGATAAATGACCGTGGCCTGAAGACCGCATGCAATACTCCCACAAATGCACCAGGATAAACAAAAAAAAAATGGATCAATGTACTAATAACCGCTGCGTAACCATAGGAATATGAACTTCGTCTAATCGTCGATACAATATTCTTTCAGGTGAAGCGGCCTCGCTTGCCGCCGCCAAACAGGTCTCGATTCCCAAGGCCGGACAAGTCGAAGAAATCCGGTACTGCGAGCTTGCGTTTCGAGCCAAGCCCGACGGAGGACTCGCGAGTGGATGATCGAGGGTTAGGTCGTGAGAAGTTGTTATGACGGGTTTGCTGCCGGGCATTTCGAGGCAGTACTGAGACGCTGACGGGCGCGCCGTCTTGAGACAAGGGTGTTGAACTATCCGAGGCTTGCATGTCCATATCTTGCTCTGGTGGGAAGGCTGGTCCGGCAGTGAAAGTAAAGATTGTAGGTCTGTCGAAGGTGCTAGGTTCGGACGACGGTGGGGAGGACGGGGGTGATGAAGCCTGGGGTGGCGGGGCGCTCGGCTCGTCGACCGCTGGAGATGCTGACTTGGATGCTTGTCGTGTCGACTCGGATTCGGGCTGTGCCTTGCGAGTTGCAGCAGAAGTTGTGCCTCTGGTTTGTTTCTCAACCTCGTCGTCGTCGCTATGGGCACCGATGCCGTCGCTCCGTTCCGTGGCCCACTGTCGAACCTTCCAGCCCTCTCCATCACCCAACCCGAGGTTTTCCCGATCTAGAAAGTGCAATAGGTCCTCAATTGCTTCTTGATAGCCTGCTTGCTTGGCCTGGGCTTGTTCGTAAACGGCATTCTTGTAGAGGTTGGTGACTGAGAGGGCAGCCGCCTTGAACGATTGAAGAAGCTGCTCAGGGGGCTGCGGGCGGGGTGTCGATTTCGGCAACGAAGTGTTCAAAGATCTCATCGAGTCCATAATGAAGTGGACTGCAGCAGAAGAAGTAGCGTTGCAGGAAACTTGAGACAAAGTCTTAGAGACGGCGACGTCGTCACAACCGCCACTAGGAGGGGTGACTTGAACCGTGCGTTGGCTGCCAACAGGGGAGCGGACAATTACTCGAAAGGGTCAGGAGGCGCGGGCAATATCAAGATATTCCAGAGATATGGTTCACAAAGGGTGACAGTACAAGTGAGGACGATGTAGATAAGGGGGAAAGAAAGGGAGTGGGAGAGTGAAGTAGACACACGATGTTGACTCAAGGATGATTCGATCGGGAGAATGTTGGCGCAGCTGATCCTTCTTTGCTTCTGACCGGGTAACGTGACCCACAGCGGGGAAACTTGTTTTCCGCTCTGCTCTTCTGGGCAAGCGCCTTATCCTGAGTGTACAGTAAGTTACTGCCAGCGTGCCCTGCAGTACGGGCTACGGAGGGACCTCCTCCTCCCGAGTCCCGAGTTTTCCCCTCTTTTCCTCCCCTGCTGACTCATTTATTACTCACCTTAAGCTTGCGCGTCTCCCCGGCCAATCAGCGCGTCAAGGGGCCGCGCTTCGCCGACGAATTTCCATTCGCCATCCCGGCGCGACTGCGAGGCGGTACTTCTTTCCAAGGTTCGTCCTTTGATCATCCCCCGTCACTACGATTGTTTTTCACCCTACCTTTGTCCTCCATCTCAAAGAGAATCGTGTGACCAGGCTTGTCCTCAATCATATCACACTCAGAGGAGTGTCAATCTTCTCTCATCAGTCTTTTTCACTCGCTCCATACTGGTCCGATTGTATACTATCAGATCGCGTTTCTCCCGATATAGTTGAACTTGCCTGCGCAAGGTGCGCTTTGGAAAGTCATGGCTCCTTCACACATTCCGACTTCCGACCCGCCGTCACAGGCAGACACCCCAATGACAGATGCAACTGCAGAGCCCATCACGTCGGTGCCAGTTGATAGACCAGACGCGCAAATGACGGTAAGCGCGCGCATTCATGCCATGAACAATACCTGTTAAATCATGTCATTTATCCTCTAAGGATGTTTTCGCTAACCACCAGGGCGTTTTCGAACTTTTAGGACACTCCCGACTACACGGTACTAACGCTCCGATGTTGATCACTGCTATCACGCATAGATGGGCTAACGGGCGCGCAATAGGATACTGATACGAACCCCAACACCACGGCGAGCAGTGTTGCAGGCGACGCACCGCCTCTGGATGGGCGCAGACGACGATCCGAAGCTTTTCACATGAGAAAAAGTATCCTGGGTAAAAAGCACGGTCGCTTGGACGAGTCAATGGTAGGTGGATATGCTACATATCCATGCGCTAGCGGCCACTCATTGTGTGTTACTGTAGGAAGATGATTCCATCCGTCGTTTTCGCTACCTCCTCGACCTCACCGATCTATTCCGTCATTTCATCGAAACAAATCCCAACCCGCGAATTAAAGAGATCATGGCGGAGATCGACCGGCAAAATGAAGAGGAGGAAGCAAAAGCTAAGAAAAAGGGATCGGCTCGCTCTGGTGGTGCGAGTGCCGACAGACGCCGCAGAACAGAACAAGAAGAAGATGCCGAGCTTCTCAAAGACGAAAGGAGTGGCGGCGAAACGGGCACCGTTTTCCGGGAATCCCCGCCCTTCATCAAGGGAGAGATGCGCGACTATCAGATTGCCGGCCTGAACTGGCTTGTTTCCCTCCATGAAAACGGTATCTCTGGTATTCTGGCGGATGAGATGGGTTTGGGCAAAACGTTGCAGACTATTTCTTTCCTTGGCTACCTCCGACACGTTTGCGGAATCACTGGACCACACCTTGTCGCAGTCCCGAAATCAACACTTGACAATTGGAGGCGAGAGTTTGGAAAGTGGACTCCTGAGGTGAATGTCCTGGTATTGCAGGGTGACAAGGAAGAGCGGCATCGCTTGATCAACGAGCGCCTTCTGGATGAGAACTTCGACGTTTGTATCACCAGTTATGAAATGGTTCTGCGCGAGAAGAGTCACTTGAAGAAGTTTGCTTGGGAGTACATCATCATCGATGAGGCTCATCGTATCAAGAACGAAGAGTCTTCACTGGCACAGATCATTCGTGTCTTCCATTCAAGGAATCGTCTGTTGATCACTGGTACTCCTCTGCAGAACAACCTGCACGAACTCTGGGCTCTCTTGAACTTCTTGCTACCGGATGTCTTTGGTGATTCGGAGGCTTTTGATCAATGGTTCTCCAGTCAGGATGCTGACCAGGACACTGTGGTGCAACAACTTCACCGCGTTTTGCGGCCTTTCCTGCTGCGCCGTGTCAAGAACGACGTGGAGAAGAGCCTGCTTCCTAAGAAGGAAATTAACCTATACGTACCCATGTCAGAAATGCAAGTCAAATGGTACCAGAAAATCTTAGAGAAGGACATCGACGCGGTCAATGGTGCTGCCGGCAAGCGCGAATCGAAGACCCGTTTGCTAAATATTGTCATGCAATTGCGCAAGTGTTGCAATCATCCATACCTTTTCGAAGGCGCTGAGCCAGGTCCTCCATACACAACGGATGAGCATCTTGTGGACAATGCGGGAAAGATGGTAATCCTTGATAAGGTTCTGGCGCGCATGAAGAAGCAGGGCAGTCGCGTGCTCATTTTCTCCCAGATGAGTCGTGTTCTCGACATTCTGGAAGATTACTGCGTGTTCCGAGAGTACAAGTATTGCCGCATTGACGGTACGACCGCTCATGAGGATCGAATTGCCGCCATCGATGAGTACAACAAGCCTGACTCTGACAAATTCATCTTCCTTCTTACAACCAGAGCAGGTGGATTGGGAATCAACCTGACGACCGCCGACATTGTGGTTCTGTACGACAGTGATTGGAATCCCCAGGCGGATCTGCAGGCCATGGATCGTGCTCATCGTATCGGTCAGACCAAGCAGGTTGTTGTATTCCGATTCATTACAGAAAATGCCATTGAGGAAAAGGTTCTAGAGCGTGCTGCGCAGAAATTGCGGTTGGATCAACTCGTTATTCAACAAGGGCGTGCCCAGCAGCAAACCAAGAATGCTGCATCGAAAGACGAGCTCCTTGGCATGATTCAGCATGGAGCTGCCAACGTCTTCACCCAGAAAGGCGCAACGGGGTCTTTGTCTACGGAGAACAAATTGTCGGAAGATGACATCGATGCTATCCTGCGCAAGGGTGAAGAAAGAACCGCGGAGCTCAACAAGAAGTACGAAAAGCTTGGAATCGATGACCTCCAGAAGTTTAGTTCGGAAAGTGCATACGAGTGGAATGGTCAAGATTTCGCCGATCGCAAGAAAGACATTGGAATTAACTGGATCAACCCAGCCAAGCGCGAGCGAAAGGAGCAGTTCTACTCTATCGACAAGTACTATCGTCAGGCTTTGGCCACCGGTGGCAGAACAGCTGATCCTAAACCGAAGGTTCCGCGCGCACCCAAGCAAATCGCCGTCCATGATTGGCAATTCTTCCCCCCGGGGCTTCAAGAGCTTCAGGAGAAGGAAACGGCGTACTTCCACAAAGAGATTGGCTATAAGGTTCCTCTAGCGGACGGTCCTGATGAAGAGCTCAGTGAGCGTGAAGCCGAGCGTGATCTGGAGCAACAAGAGATAGACAACGCCGTGCCGTTGACGGAAGAGGAGCAGGCACAAAAGGCAAAGATGTCCGAAGAGGGCTTCTCTACCTGGAACCGCCGTGATTTCCAGCAGTTTGTCAATGGCTCAGCTAAATTCGGTCGCACTGATTATGCCGGCATTGCTACCGAGGTGGATAGCAAGGAGCCGGACGAAATCGAGGAGTACGCTCAAGTATTCTGGGAACGATACACCGAAATCCAAGACTATCCTAAGTATCTTCGCGTCATCGATCAAGGGGAGGAAAAGCTTCGCAAGATGAACCATCAGCGCAAGATGTTGCGCAAGAAGATGGAGATGTACCGCGTGCCCCTTCAGCAGCTCAAAATCAACTACACGGTGTCGACTACTAATAAGAAGGTCTATACGGAAGAAGAAGATCGATTCTTGCTGGTCATGCTGGACAAGTATGGGGTTGATGGCGAAGGTCTTTATGAGAAAATCCGCGACGAGATTCGCGAGTCTCCCCTCTTCCGCTTCGACTGGTTCTTTCTCAGCCGGACACCTGTTGAAATCGGGCGTCGGTGCACCACACTATTGAATACTGTCGCTAAGGAGTTCGAGACTACTGAAGATGGAAAGGCGAATGGTGAAGGTGGCAAAGGTCGCGGCCGTGATCGGGACGAAGAGGAGGTTGAGAATGAAGAAGAGGCCCCTGCAAAGAAGAAAACCAAGGGTGGTGCAGTTGTAAGTCATAACCTCTTATTGATAGCTTCTGCATAGTTCTTACTGACGCCCCTCGCAGAACAAGCAGGTGAAGGCTGTCAAGGGTGGCAGCAAAGCAAACTCAGCCTCCACGTCGCGAGCTGCTAGTGTTTCGTCCAACGCCGCCTCGAAATCGAAGAGCCGGAAGAAGTGATGTCTCTTAGCTTGTGCGCGGTCTCGGTCTCAAATGACTAAGGTTTTTATCACTTTTCTGTAGACTGTTTGGGAAGTCTTGACAGTGGATGGGGGTTGGATTTGTTGGTTCATCATGTTTCATATATGCTGGGTTGGGCGTTGGCAAATAGATGCCACTGTAGTCTATAATGTTACTTTTCCATACTTCCCACCTCGAGTCTGTGGCATGTGGATCAAGGCGGGGGGCAGTGTGGATTCTTCAATCCCCTGCAGTCTTCTTCCCTTATTTATCATTCACTTAAAACTGATCATCATCCAAAACGAGCAGCAGTAGATAGAGCCCCACAGGAGAGTCCCAGCCGTTTACTCCGTACCGCAGAAAGCAATCAAACTCACCGCCCGCCACTTACCGTGACCAAAACCAAGTCCCTGATAAGATAGGCGCATTATCTTTATTCCTTTCCAAATCGCGTCGATAGAACGCGTCCGCATGAATTAATTAATATCACCGTCTCAGGAAGAGACGCAGCTGCTATACAGTTTCTCGACGATGAAGCGGCACATTTCTCTTTCTTTTTTTGTGCACAAAAGTCAACCGTCTCGACTCGCTTTCTAGAGCCTTCAACCTCAGCGTCACCTTACCCCGGTGTCAACTCATCTTCAATATTTGATTTCAACGAATACCACAACCTACCTCTCTTCTTCCGATTATACAGGCCCACATAGGACTTCCGTTGCCATTGTCAGCTCATGCTTCAATCCTGAAATATCATATCCTTGACGGAACAGGAATTCAGAACCAAAGACCAGACCAGCACATGTCGGACAACTCTGATAGCGAAGGCGGCCTTGTTGGGGAGCTTCTTGCCAAGTTCAAGAGCGGCCCTGCTGCTCGCACTTCGGAAGCGCCTCAAGATGGAAGAGCCTTGAAAGAGTCTGGAATGCCAGAGATCGAGGCATCTGAAGATGATTTCCCACCTCAGCAAGATTCACCAGAACGCGATTTGATCCAAGAAAGTCCTTCAGAGCTTCAGCTACCGCGGCCTGTCGTTGAGGTTCCACTTGCCCCCAGCAGTGTTATCGAGGACTGCGACTTCCTACCTGGACACTTTGAAGCTCTCTACATCATCAGTGAGGAGGTTTCTGAGACAGAGGGCGGGCTTCTGTATCGTGTTAGGCTGAAAAGTGGCGAGATCCAAAAGGTATGTTGCATTTGCAACCTTTTTGCCCGCGTATCGTGTAACTAACCGTCCGATCTCTCAGGCCTCATCCGAGCAGCTTGAAACTCTCAAAAATGGACGGCAAGCCCTATCGAATTTCTTCCAATACGGCCCCAATGAATCAGCCTCATCTCAATCCCACGAAACATCGGAAGAAGACTCGGACTTGTCCGACGCAAGAAAGCGGACCAGGAGAAGTACTCAGCGATCTACCCGGGCTAGAAATACTGGGTTCACAGCATTCTTCGGAGATTTGAGTAGCGATGACGAGATAGGTCACCCACGACGAGGAAGTTATTCTTCCAGTGAATATATTATCGCTTCATCTGGTACAAGAACAAGGGGGCGTCGCATGTTACGAGCTCGAAAGAGTAAGTCGCGCTCGGAGATCCTGCTATCGGACGAAGAAGACAGCCGCCGTAGTACCCCAGTAGGCACGCGTCAGTCGACAAGGACTCGAAAGGTTTTACGGAAGAATCTGCGTGAACGGAATGAGGACGAAATTTCCGAGAATGAGGGCACACTGAAACATCATGAAAAGTACTTCGGTGCCAAAGAAAAGTTTCAGAAGATGCCGGAAAATGATCCTTTCCGAGAAAGACATCGCGGCGCGTGCAAGAGTTGCCATGTCATTGGAGACGATTATGCGAAAGGGCCTCTCGTATTCTGCCAGGGATGCACCAGCAGTTTCCACCATTCATGCTTGGGTCCTCGGGCTGCCCGAGACCATCTTGTTACTAAAGTCACCGAAGACTTGTTTGTCCTTCAATGCCGCAATTGCCTGGGAGTCGCTCATTCGAAAGACCCAATTGTTCCTCATCAGGGCCATTGTGCTATCTGCAATCGCGAAGGGAACATGTCAAGGCCACTGCGGGATCGTCTAACGCCGAAGCAGGAGCAACAGTCTCGGCAGCAGAACGGTGGGAAGGATCCTATAACTTTCATCGATATGTCGCGGGTCAATAATGTGGCTAATCTACTATTCCGTTGCACTACTTGTCATAGAGCCTTCCACTTCGAGCATCTATCTGACGTCGCTCATCTTACGTGGCATTGCCAGGACTGTGCTTCAGTACCGGGAGAAGTCGGTGCTATAGTTGCCTGGCGACCAGTCGATCCAAAGGCGAAAACCGCGAAAGAAGCGGAGCGGGAGTATCTTATCAAATGGAAGAATCAGTCCTACGGCAACGCGACCTGGATGCCTGGAAGTTGGGTCTGGGGCTTTGTTAACCATATCATGCGTCGGGCCTTTCTTAAGAGGAACCTCGCACCGCAAAGGACTATTGAAGAGGCTGTTCCGGAGGACTACTTGCGCATCGATATCATCTTCGACGTCCGTTATTCTAGCTCATCGCCGCCTGGAGAAAGCAAGCAGCGGTCCTATGAAACAGACCTGGAGCGAATTGACAATGTGTCTCAGGTATATGTCAAATTCAAAGGCCTTCCGTATGAGGATGTAGTCTGGGATACGCCTCCTGATCGGAGTGATGCAGAGAGATGGGAGGACTTCAAAGCTGCTTTTGCGGACTGGGTCAAACGGGAATATGTCCGTCAGCCGAACCAAGAAACTTTAAGGAGACATCTGGCCAAGAAGAGAAAGAAGAACTTCCAAACTGATCTGGTCAAAGACCATCAGCCCACCATTATGACGGGTGGTGAGATGATGGACTACCAACATGATGGTGTCAATTGGCTCTACTACATGTGGTTCAAACAGCAAAATGCTATTCTTGCCGACGAGATGGGTCTTGGAAAGACAATACAAGTCATTGGCTTCATGGCTACCCTGATTCAGTACCATAGATGCTGGCCTTTCCTAGTGGTGGTGCCTAATTCCACCTGTCCCAACTGGCGCAAGGAAATCAAGTCATGGGTTCCTTCAATGCGGGTGGTGACATACTACGGGTCTGCATTTTCTCGCAATCTTGCCAAAGAGCATGAGATGTATGCTGATGACGATCCTACTCTCCGATGCCACGTCGTCGTGACTTCGTATGAGACGATGGTTGATGATGCATCCCGCAGATTCCTGGCAAAGATTCCCTGGGCCGGCTTGATTGTTGACGAAGGCCAACGGCTCAAGAATGACAAGAGCCAGCTTTATGAAGCACTGTCGCGAATCAGATTTCCGTTCAAGTTGCTTTTGACCGGAACTCCGCTCCAGAATAACATCCGAGAACTATTCAACTTGCTTCAGTTTTGCGACCCGTCAAAGAAGGCCTTTGATCTCGAACAAGAGTACGGCACGCTTTCACAGGAGAATATTACAAAGCTGCATGAAATGCTACGGCCTTTTTTCCTGCGACGGACAAAAGCGCAAGTGCTCACGTTTCTTCCCCCAGTTGCCCAGATTATTGTTCCGGTCTCGATGTCTGTGGTACAGAAGAAACTATACAAATCTATCCTTGCCAAAAACCCTCAATTGATCAAGGCTATCTTTCAGCGCAATGGGGCAAAGGCTTTGAAGCAGGCCGAAAGACATAACCTGAACAATATTCTCATGCAATTGCGCAAATGTCTGTGTCATCCATTCGTCTATAGCAGAGCCATCGAGGAGAGAACTGCTGATAGGATGAAATCTCATCGGCACTTGGTGGATGCAGCTGGTAAACTTCAATTGTTGGAATTGATGCTCCCGAAACTCAAGGATCGTGGCCATAGGGTCCTCATTTTTAGTCAGTTCCTCGAAAACCTCGACATAATCGAGGATTTCCTCGACGGAATGGGTTTACCACATCTTCGCCTCGATGGTAGAATGACTTCGCTCGAGAAGCAGAAGACGATCGACGATTACAACGCACAAGATTCGCCCTACTTCGCCTTTCTTCTCTCGACTCGGTCTGGTGGAGTGGGGATCAACCTGGCTACTGCAGATACTGTGATCATTATGGACCCGGATTTCAACCCCCATCAAGACATGCAGGCGTTGTCGCGTGCTCATCGGATAGGGCAAACGAACAAGGTTCTTGTCTTCCAGCTTATGACCCGGAGCAGTGCCGAAGAGAAGATCATGCAAATAGGCAAGAAGAAGATGGTCCTAGACCACGTTCTTATTGACCGCATGGTGGCGGAAGAAGATGACGGGCAAGATCTTGAGTCTGTGCTCCGTCATGGAGCTCAAGCCTTGTTTGATGACGATGACTCTGGCGATGTACGATATGACTCTGAGTCTGTCGATAAGCTCCTTGATCGCAGTCAAGCCGAACAAGCTAAGGCGCCCGTTGAAGGTGACCCGGAGTCCCAATTCAGCTTTGCTCGGGTGTGGGCAAACGATAACCAGAATCTGGAGGATCGCCTCCAGGAGATGACTGAGCAGACTGAGCAGACTGTACCCAATGCTGACATCTGGGACAACATTCTGCGCGAGCGAGAACAAGCTGCAGCCGAGGAAGCCAGGCGAAAAGCGGAGACATTTGGTCGTGGAAAGAGGAAGCGTACCAATGTTGATTACGGCAAAACTGCCAGGGAATCGTCCCCCGTCGATGATCATATAATGCGACTAGCAGACAGCGACGGAGAGTACCAGGTCGAAGACGCCGTTGACTCCGAGTCTGACTTGGCCCCTGAGCTAGACCGTGATGAACTGGCCATCATCCCCAAAAAGACTAAAAGTAAGTGCCCGATCCCCCTTCAATTGGGGTTATTCGCATTTCGCTAATGCAAGCCACAGCTCGAGAATTCGAAAGAATTGCTCCCATCAACTTGCCGCTCGCCATGGATGGCAGTGCGGAACCTAACCAAACTCAGCAACCCACTTGTATTGCATGCAAGCAGGCTCACCCAGTTGGTTCCTGTCGCTTGAGGTTGGCTGGTGTTGAGCATTGTCCCCTCTGTGGTCTTGCCCACTATGGTTATTCGCGCACATGTCCTCATCTGAAGTCTGACGCACAAGTCGCCAGGATGCTGGATGCTATAAAGCATAGTACTGAGGAAAGGGAGCTCGTTCTCCTAGCGAAAAAGTATCTGACTGGTATTCGTGGCAACCTTGCACTGCGCAAGAGAAAAGAGGCCAGTAAGGCTGCAGCAGGCGGTGCGAGTCTTCCTGCCTCCACCCCTGTTGCAACCAGCTCCCCCGTCGTTGACCTCACTACTGAACATCGCATGGGGCCAGCTGGTCAAGCATTGATGAATCCCGGACATTCTTTCTCTTCATCTACTCATGCATCTCAACACCATCCTACCAACGGAGTGTAAATTTAACAGTTCATCGAGAGGATCAGGATGCAGCAGGAAGCAGCAGGAAGCAGCAGGTGGCGGTGGTGGTTTTGTGATTTTGTTCTCTTTCCATAGGGATTGATTCAGCGTTAGTTGCCTCCGGGGTATCGGAGTTCGTGATATCATAGCATTGGCAGGAGTTGCATGAAAAAGCTATGTAATTACATTTTGTTTAGAGAAAGCAACTGGAATGGACCTGAGGCAGACAAATCGGGGGTCACATGTTCCTTCCTGTTTGGCTCCGGTTGGTTCAAACCAGAACATCCCGCTGACTGCATCTCGTTTGTGGATATCAAATTCAGGACGGAACTCGAAGTAGACTTCATTCCGTTTGTTGCCATCCTCCTCCTTTTTCCGCGCATCGCGTACTGCGCATTTGCAGAGATTTTTCGCAATACCGTTTGTGGATAATGCTGATTTGCTCATTCGTTGGATCGTTCGTGTCACCAACGTCACCCGCCGATATAATCGTTACTTACTCCCTCCACGTTGCCAGCAGACCGCATCGAGGCTTATCAGACACATTGTGTCAATCTCAGGACTGGAAACGAAGTATGGGTCGTTCCTATTAGGTGACACTCTGTCAGGGACAGCACGGGCAAGCAAAGAATGCCTGTGTATCAACATTGATCCTTGACCATTGACCATTGAATTCGTCCCGGATTCAATTGATGCAGAGAGAAAGCATGGTTCAAGTCAAGAGGTATGAGGATGGAGGGGATCAGTCCGGTACGAGATATCACCCAGAGGCTGAATTTATCGAAGAGACAGCAATTGCACCTTTTCCACAAGAGCGGACCAAACCCCCCATAACATGCGACCAGCGAGGAGGCTGCAGCCATCCGGGACGGTTGTACTGGCGAGCATCATCGGACAAACACTGACGGCATTTAGTCATGGCTGGATCTGGACCCTGCGACTGCTCTTATCCTCTGCGGAATCTTCGCGCTGGTATTTCTTTTTCTTTTTTCTGGTCTTTTGCCAATATTCGGCCGGTTGAGAATCTTTTGATTTGCATTGGATTCTCTGGGCGGCGAACATTAGATGTGTTCTCAGACTGGCTTTTTATACTCCTGTTCCTGTCGCTTCTTTTTTGCGTGACTGTTTCTGCAGGGCTGTTAGTGATATGACACCAATCTCTGCAAGCTCACACGCCTAGGTTGCTCTTTTTCCTGGAGTGAATGGTGTATCGTTCTCTGTGTGGTGTTATCAACCCCTGTTGCCAACGCCTGTCTCAGTGAATGTTAACTGATTTTTTGCTGGCCAGTGATTCACCGATCTTTAACACGGTCTTCCTTTCTGTTTATTTCTTTGGATCCTCTGCTCTCTTCTTTTCTTTCTTAATCTCTTTGCTGTGGTTGTGTTCTCTTTACTTCCATCCCTCTACTTCTAGCTCTCCACCATTCATCCTTACACTCTTTCCTTTCCCATCTCTCATGGCGATATACTTCATCTTCTAGCATAGGTTATATCGCTTCCTGACGCTCAGCTTCTCATCCGTCTATCCCTGCCGAAGACTGAGTTGCAAGTTGGCGCTGCCAAGCAGCCATGTCTTCGCCGATTCGCCCTCAGTTTTTCTGTACTCGCCCAAATGGCACCCTCACTCCCCTGGTTGCTGTCGACGAGCTGCCCTCACATATCTCAATCCGCGGTGCTCCCCGTACCCTCTCGCCAAGCGAAACTCAAGGCATGACTAGTCTGGGTACTGTTAGCTCTAGATTGCAATTCTATGTCCTCGAGGGCACTCTCCCACACACAACTCGCGCGTCGCCCGGTACCGCACCTGGACATCGCTCCCGCGACAATGACGTGCAGGCGACGCTTATGAATCTTGCTTCCGATGAAAATATACCTGTTAGCCAGAGAGTTGCTATCAGTACGCTACTGCAACATGGTGTATCTCAGAACTGGTTTGCGACACCTTCCTCGTCCAGCGGCTGGCTGGTCCCAAGCAGCAATGTGAATCCCCAAGGAAACGGTACTGCTAGACAGGTACGTGTTACTCTACATGCGATGCACTGAAAAGAAGCCGAGTTCCAAGGTAACGAGTTTGATTGACCCTCTTGCAGAGCCCCCACTACAACTCGAAGAAAGAGTACTGCTCCTATTGGATCCGTCATGGCGAATGCGACTATCAGCAACAAGGTGAGGGGCTCATGTTACATTTGGTCAGCATAAATCTAACACTCGCCATAGGATGCCTCTATAAGCATGAAATGCCTCACGATTTGTCCATGCTAGAGAAGCTTGGTCTGCGCGACATCCCTCGCTGGTACCGCGATAAGTTCAATATTCCCAGCCTACTTCCCAATGGGCATGGACATCCTCGTACCCCCCTAAACCATACACTCCCTGCACCCGATGCTGGTTCCTACAGCAGATCGCTTCCCTATCACCCGCGCATGGGTATGAATGAAGTGCTTGACGCGCCTGAGATAAAGAAGGAGCCTGAACAGGAATTTGCTGCAAACCAGCTCTCCATCCAGCAATCTTCATTGGGATTTCCTGGTGCCTCGAGACTCGCTTTTCCGGCTACGGACGCAGCGAAAGCTTCTAAGACTCATAGGGTAGAGCAAAAGCACACTCCCAGTTCCAAGAGTGTGGCTCTTAGGAAGCTCGATCTTCTGTCTTTTGATCCGCTCCCGGAATTCCAGGAATATTCATCCTTGAGGCCTGCCAACGGAAACAACTCGCCTGCTTGTGACTATCCACGCCCGCATGAGAGTACTGCTTACAAGAACGTTGTTACCGATCCTTTTGAAGGCACTTGCAGAGATTCGCGTGGAAGTTTTGGCCGTATCCCACCTTTCCTACCTGCCTCTCTTGGTATGAATCCGTGCCAGGGTTCAAGTATCTTACGGGATGCTGTACCTCAGGGACGTTCCAAGAAGACCCATAGGTCCCGTCGTTTGTATCAGCCTCGATCACAATTCCCATCGGATGATCCAAACTCTGAAATGGAGGAGCGAGTCGCTGGGGCGAGCTATTCTAGCCAGGCCACTCTTCCGTCAAATTGTGCATCGCCTGCCTCGAAGGTCACATTTGGGACTTTCGGATCTCTCCAGACGCATGCTAACCCGAATCTCATGCATGGATGTGCCGCATCCGAGCCGCCTACTCGAGATGCCTCCCCTTCTACACACTCCAGTACTGCGTCGTCGGAGTCCAGCCCTGGAAAGCGTCGCAATCGCGTCAAAGGCAAGAGCCACAAACCCAATTCCGGGACCATTGGTCAGAAGATTTATCGCGAGCGCTCTGTCGGATCTTCCGAAGATGAATTTTTCGGCGGCTTGTCCATGGAAGAGGAGAAGTAAATAGAGACTCTACTAGGTGAGACCGGAAGGTGCCCACACGTCTATGGTCTGAGGCTTTCTTCTACTTGATCGGAAACCAGCTGTTTGTTCTTCGCCCATCACACATAAATATGTGACTTTGCGGCTTTTCCAGGTGCTACGATGCGAATTACTATGATATGCTACACGGGATCTCCTTTGCGAAATAAATATACCTTTTCTGTCTCAAGGAACGGAGGACTCCCCCACTTGACTTGACGTTGACGTTGGAATGAGAGAAAATGGAGGTTCTGTTCGCCTACTACTACTACTACTACTACTACTACTACTACTACTAATCTAGCCTTGAAGGCGAAACTTGTATCTGAACACACACAGTGCTTCTTTCCCGGCGCCGTTCGCACATCATATGTATGCTGTCAATACTATGTTGGCTTTGTTTTTCTCATTTTCTGATTTCCAAGTTTCCTCTTTTCCAGTTTTCATTTTCGTTGCCTCTACCCCCCCTCTCTTGTTCGGAGAAGACACGGTCTCGTGTGCGAAATGTAATATAGCAGAGGTCATGTCTATATTTGGATGGGAGTTGGGCGGAGGCGATGGATTTCGAACATGTGAAATATGGAGCACAGGCATGCCCTGATGCAATGAAACAGCCCTTGAGCTTTGCAGATGCACATCACTCATGGAAGATCTCGAACATAATAACTCTTTGGAGATGCCGTAAGCACACACACCTTTGTACTCTTGTAATTCGCGAGGTCGCTCGACGGAAACACAACCAAGCCCCGCTCTCTGTGCCATACCTGTGGAGTTTGAATGAACCCTCCTGTGCTATATCTGTGAAGATGGAATGAAGTATAATACATTGATATGATGAATCTAGTACAACCGTGCAGAAAAGAGCAAATTGCGCCACCCTGTTTTGATCTGAGCTTACAGAGAAGTTCCGGGAAATTAAGACAAGAAGACAGGACCGGAAGAAAGAAAGGAAACCAGAAGAAGAAAAGAGCTCCATGACAAGACACATCATACACACATATACACCCCGCAAATGATTCCTGATCCTCACACCCGCAGGCGCGCGTGCGCGCATTAATCATCAGAATCTTATGTGTACGCCGGGGGGATTGATTCCCTGAGCACGTCCACCACCACCACTATCACCACCTCCTCCTCAGCGCATTCTACGCTGCGGAGGTCTAGGACCGACCCTCACACCGACCTTCGCGCCCTTCTGGTCCTCCTTGCCCGAGAGCCTGGGCATGGCGGAGGTCAGCGCGGGCAGGGACTTGATGGCCTCGGAGATGATCTGGTTCCCGTCGACGACGGTGTCGGGGAGTTGCTCCAGCTGCTTGCGGGCCTTCTGGGCGGCGCGCCTGGCGTCGAGCTCGCGGCGGCGCTCGGGGGTGATGGCCCACTCGTCGGGGAAGCGGAGACGGGTCTTGGGCTTGTGGTGGCGGAGGTCGAGCGGGACGTCGGCGAAGCTGTCGCCTTCCTTGGCCTCCTTGAGCAGGGACTGGATCAGGTCGCCCAGGTAGCGCTTGTTCTGGGCGCGGTGCTGGAACTTCTCGCACGACATGCGCACGATGTCGGTGTCCGGGTTGTAGCGCACGCCGACCAGCTTGAGGAAGGTCTGGCGCTGGGCCTCGGTCAGGTGCTTGGGGGTCAGATCCTTGGAGGCCAGCTCGACCACGACCTTGTGCTGGGCCGGGTGCTCTTCGCCCATGTAGGTCGTGTACCGGAAGCGGAGGATGTGGGTTTCGGGGGGCAGGGTGAAGGGTTTGGCGAGTTCTGCGAAGGGGGACCTGGGGTCAGCGCTTTTTCTTATGGGGGGTGCTTCGTTTCTCAAGCTGGGAGGTGGGGGATCAAAGTTGAAGTAGAAGAATGGCAGCCCCCCCTCGCCTCCTCCCAGGATTCAACGAAAGACAAAAGGGAAGAAGAGTTAAGTCATACTGCTCAATGACGGCATATCCCAGGCGGCGATCCGCGCGTATTCTCTGATCTCACGGTGCTCTTCCAGCTCGGCATAGGCCATGGTCGTCATGTCGTCGTCGTTGAATTCGTCGTCCATATCCTGCACCAGACCGAACTCGTCCGGCTCCTCCTCCGACCAGAATCCGTGCGTGTATGCTGCTTCCGCAAAGCGCCAGGGCTGTACTTGCTTGTCAATCGCGGCGATTCTCTGGTCGATCTGGGCCATCCGGGCCTTGCGTTTTTCCGGGTCGTTGAATTCAGCGATCATGCTCGTGTTCGCCTTGTCGAAGGCCGCGCGGTCTTCCGGGGACATCATGTCGTACAGGGACCGCTGCTCCGGAGTCAAGTTCTCGGGCGAGTACTCCGGGAGATTGGGGTAATCCTCCAGGCGCCGTGGGCGAACCTCAGGGATGACCGGGTCTTCGGGCATGCAGGAGAGCGGCGTGGCGGAGAAGGAGCGGTAGGAGGGGTTGGCGATGGGACCTCTTCGGGCCAGGAAGAAGGCCGAGCGGCCCAGAGACCTGGCTACTGAGGCCATTGTGAGGGGAGGGGGAATGGAATGGAGGGGGAGTTGTAGGCGGAGGATTGGAGGGTTTCAAGGTTGGATGTTTTTTTTGATGGAGATGGGATTGGATGGGATTGGATTGGGAACTTCTTTCTTTCCCGGGCCCGCAATCCACTATCCCCTTTGGGGAAGGCGGCCCTTTCACCGCCATCCAAACTGCCGGACATTCTTGACTCTATGCGAGTAAGTAGTAAGTCCGCTTCGCATCTCATCATTTTCTATGAGTACGTAACAAACATAATTAACTGACACTTGCAAAGATATGTCATGAGTCACCACTATAATTAACTGACTGTTGGTCAATTTCATTCACATCAAGCCTAAATCAGGCATGCATGACTTTGTCTAGCTGGCTGGTGCCTAGTCACAGTGCTGATAATCGCTGATCATCAACTTCTTGGTTCCCACTTCCGTTGCATCGATCCACCTATCCTACCATATACAAATCATGCTGAGTACGTCTACCATGGCGATGCAAGACCAGCCCCTGAAGTTCTGCTTCGTGACTGTGGGAGCTACCGCTTCTTTCAACCTCCTCATTCAGTCGGTTCTGGAGCAAACCTTTCTACGTGAGCTGCGTGCACACGGTTACACCAACCTGCTGGTCCAGTACGGCAAAGACGGCAACACCCTCTTCGATGAATTCCTGCGCCAATTTCCCCCGGGGAGTGAGGGCCAGCACGGTCTGCTGATCGACGGATTCGACTTCAACCCCGACGGACTGGACAATGAAATGCGTCTTGCCAAGGCACGGCCCTCGGAAGGTCGAGTTGGTGGGTTGATTATCAGTCATGCCGGTATGGTTGCAACCTTGCCGATGGACTTCACAATGCGCGAGCTGACCACCATGAATCCTAGGCTCTGGCAGCATTATGGATGCATTGAGACTGGGCGTGCCTCTTGCGGTGGTCCCGAATCCGACCCTCAAAGATAACCACCAGCAGGAGCTGGCCGATATCCTCCAGGAGCAGGGTTATCTCATTGCGAGTCACTATCAGTAAGTTCTTCAGTCTCTGCTTTCTTGCGTGGTGGACGTCGAATTGAACTCCAATTAGGGATGTTGCGACAGCAGTCGATAGGGCTGAACGCCTGCGAGTTCAGATGGCCAAGTGGCCGCCGGTCTCCAAGGCCCAGGAAATCCCTCCGCCGAGCCTGGATCAGGTCATGTCTGACGAATTGGGTTTCTTGGATTGATTGTTTTTGACAGCCCAGTATCTCTTACTTCTCATCGCAAATGAACTGTTGTTGAGGAACGAATTGCCATGGCGTTACGGGGCGTGGGTGCTTTAGTATAGAAGAGGAATGAGATGGCTTTGGACGGTTGCAATCACCAATGGCGCATTAGCATCCATAGATGAGGACTCGTTATTTCGCTCCGCTAATGATGAACACGTTTATCATTTATTCATCCTCTCAAATTTGAACCCGAGGTACGTAGTATGGAAAAAGGATACCTAGTAGGAGGAAGTCGAGGATTGGTGGTGGAGTGGCCCAAGCTTCTCCGCGCGGGCAGATCCAACTAAACCGACTGATTGGACTTATGAGTACTCCGTACTTTCTTTCCCTTCCCCGAAACGCGCAAAAAGAACCACCACCGACTTTCTTGTCCTTTTCTTCTCCTTGCTCTTTCTCCCTCCCACGCATTGTTCTTCTACCATCTATGTCCTTGGAACACTATATCTCACAAAATCAAACGTATTCCGACCGATTCTTTTATCTCACTAGCCATTAAAATCGGCCGCGGGGGCCTTCCACTGCATATAAACAATCGACGGCCCAAAACACCCGCTCCGAACCTCAACCAGCGCTCCGTTTCCCCTTTCCAGCTTCCTCCCCACAATGGCAGAAGCCACCCTTCATAACGCCCCGATAGTCATTGACAATGGCAGCGGAACCATCCGCGCCGGTTTCGCGGGGGAGGAGATCCCCTCGTGCTTCTTCCCCTCGTTCGTCGGTCGGCCCAAACACCCGCGGGTGATGGCCGGTGGCCTGGAGGGCGACGTCTTCATCGGCTCCCGCGCTCAGGAACTGCGCGGCCTGCTCAAGATCCGGTACCCCCTGGAGCACGGCATCGTCACGGACTGGGATGACATGGAGAAGATCTGGCACTATGTGTACGAGAACGAACTGAAGACGCTGCCGGAGGAACACCCCGTGCTCTTAACGGAGCCGCCGCTCAACCCGCGCAAGAACCGCGATGCCGCCGCCCAGATCATGTTCGAGACCTTCAACGTCCCCGCGCTGTACACCTCCATCCAGGCTGTCCTGTCGCTATACGCGTCCGGCCGGACGACGGGCGTGGTCCTCGATTCAGGGGATGGAGTGTCCCACGCGGTGCCGGTGTTCGAGGGCTTCGCCATCCCCAACAGCATCCGGCGGATCGACGTGGCCGGGCGGGATGTGACGGAGCAGCTGCAGCTGCTGCTCCGCAAGAACGGCCATGTGCTGCATACCAGCGCGGAGAAGGAGGTGGTGCGCATGATCAAGGAGAAGGTGTGCTACGTGTCGTTGGACCCCAAGCGGGAGGAGAAGGACTGGATGAACAACTATCACAAGTCGGAGACCAAGTCGGTGGACTATGCTTTGCCGGACGGGCACAAGATCAAGGTACGAGTTTGTGATGAGTGGGCGGGGCATGTTTTTTCTCTAATAGCTACGCATAGATCGGGCAAGAACGCTACCGCGCGCCGGAGATCCTCTTCGACCCGGAACTCATCGGTTTGGAGTATCCGGGAGTGCATCAGATTGTCCAAGATGCGATCACCCGGACGGATCTCGACCTGCGCAAGTCCTTGTACCTCAACATTGTCCTCTCTGGAGGCTCGACATTATGCAAGAACTTCCCTGATCGGTTGATGCGGGAGATCAAGCGCTTGGCTGTGGAGGACATGAAGATCCGGATCTCTGCTCCTGCTGAGCGGAAATACACGACCTGGATTGGCGGAGGTATCCTCGCTGGTTTGAGCACATTCCGCAAGGTAAATTGCATCCCGCATTTGAATTTCGTTGGAGCTGTGGCTAACGAGGACCACCAGATGTGGGTGAGCGCGGACGAGTGGCACGAAGATCCTGAGATCATTCACCGGAAATTCGCTTAATCGTGAGGCATCGCAGGACGACGTCCCGACTGAGGACAACATGACATGATCGACGGACAACAATCCCATCGCGCAGAAGTCAGTGGATGCTTCCGAGGGCACGAATGACTAGTATGCACGAAGGGGATGGTTGTCTAGACAGGTCCCTGAAGAAGTTCGGGGCCAAACCATAACCAACAGCAGTCTTTTCATAGATACCCCTGCCCCTTTTCCAATTTCTGTCTCCGACACTCCAAACAACCTATCCACCACTTCCAAAGCACCCCAGATGATACGTTTCGTGCATATCTTTCTCGACAACCATACAACCCATCACTTCTAAGTATGTCCCCTATGCACGCGCACGCGCACGCGTACACGTAACCGAGACGTGTTGCATTCGAACCCAGCTGTCACACCTCTCGGCTTGGCAAGTATCCTCACCTGGCTCTGCTGGGACGGATCATTCGCCAAGCCAATCGCAATTCGGGGTCTTCGGAATGAACCCTCACTGCTGCTGAGGAGTGACTTGAACGAGTAAATTGAGCGATGACAGTCCACATTCTTCTCCTTCTGCTCCTTGTCAAGTGGTCTCTCCAACCTCCGTTCTCTTCGACTGTACTTTTTGTGTAAATATTGAATGGCATAGATGAGATGAATGAGCGATTGACACAATTTCTTGAATGACAGCTGCATGGCACCTCTTCCCTTTCCTCGTCTGCGGCCTGCAACCTAAAGCCCAATAATGAGCATTGATTGAGCTCGCAAAGAGAATCCACCGGACTGTACATCTACCAACAACCAATCTGAAGGAGTAGATCGGGTGCGCATGGTGACACCAAGCCCCCAGCCCCTCGGTCCTCAAACCCACCCAATACTATACTGTACTATTCTATACTGTTCCACCATCTTGACGCCTCGATGCAGGGCAATCGCCGAACAGTCTAGTCTAGAAATAAGTCGCCGTGCTGTTGGGTCTACATGTTCCCGACCAATTGCGTGCGTGGGATCTCGTCTTGCATGAACTCCAGATACTGATATCAGGTGTCAGGTGTGCGCAGTACAACCTTCCTGGATGGATTGATCGGTTTCGTGTCCTGACGAAACCTCGGGGATATGCTGCTACTGCTACTGCTACTGCTACTGCTACTGCAGTGTAAATCGAAAGAGAAGAGATGCAGTATACTATAGCTCCGTGATCGCCGAGACTAAAAGACCCCCAGTCAAGAAGTACAATACAGTGTCCTCAGGCAATCAGGCAATCAGGCAAACCCAGATAGATTTAACCTTGAAAACAGAATTAGAGTACCCTCCGTCGAGTCGGTGCTTCTTACCCACGTATAGACTCTCCACCTCAACTCCAACATGCCACGACAAAGATCCCAATTCACTCCAAAGTTCGTTTATCCGCTCCCCCGTGAAGACGATCTCGATACCACAAAGACGACCACTACCACCACCACCCAGCTCATCAAGAGCGGAAATCATGCCCACAATTACGACGTCCCCAGCCCCGCCAAAAACCCACGCCCAAATTGTATGTATGTTATGACACCAATCCATCCAATATGTCACAGTATGAGCACAGCACACCACAGCACAGACTCTAGACCACCTTCTAGAATAGAATCTAGACCCGACAACCCCCCCCCCAAAACGCACTCGAACCTCGGGCACCTACTGGAAGGGCGAAAAGAAAAGACAGAGCGAAAGAAAGAGAAAGGCTTTCTTTCATGTCCTCATGAGTAACTTACTGTAGGTAAAGGTTAAGTAAGGTTTGGAGCCATTCCGAGGTGCTGACGTCTCCGCCTCCCGGATTTCCCGTCCTTCGTACGTACTTCGTACTCGAGTTGGTGAACAGCTCGCGAGGTCTCCACTTCTGCGTAAGGGTTGGGTTTGTTTGCGAGTACGAATCTCTTCGTTTGTCCCCCGCACTCTGTGTTTTGTATGCAGGCATCGGTTTTGCTGGGGCTGCACTACTCTGGGGGGGCTGTGGTTATGCTTACAATAAGGGAAAGGAATGATTCTACAATGGAAGAGGGGGAAAAGTTTTTGCTTGTCTGTTCTTGTTTCCATTCCACACGCTCTGGGGAAAGTAGCTATCTAAAGGGGTTGTACAGGAGATAGTTTTCGTTTCATTCGTTCGTTCATATGTGAAGAATGAATGGTTGCATGGTCAGGTACATGAGCTTTAGCTTCGATTATGCTGCGCTGCGGTGGATGAGGATCCAGAATTGCTGTGTTGAAGTTTGAATGGCAGACAAGACAAAAGAAAAAAAAATAGAAAAAAAAGTAGAAAAAAGTAGATGCCATGCGATGTTGATCCAGTACTGAATCAGCTTGCGAACATAGCGATTGGGGTATCATGTTGAAGAGATGTGAATGCCATTCGAAGGTTGAAAGTTTGAAATGTTGAGGTGAGAGTTCCCACAAACTCAAGGAGTGTGAACGGTAGCACCCCTTGTTGGTTGAAGGTTCAAAAGAAATTAGATAGATGCGTAGTTGTGTTGAGAACAAATGCATGTAGAGGTCGAATCCCCCAGGCCGAACGTAAGGCGGTAAAATCAAGAACTTTTTTTGTGGTGGTGGGAGTCGTAAAGTCGTGAGTCATGATCCAGAAGGACAAGTTCGCAGGCGCTTTGGTGAACAAGCAAAGGCTGAAAATGAATAAGTGGAAAGTCGCAAAGGACGGCTTTGCTGGTGGTTGGTTTGGTTGTCGTCCCGGGCTGGCTGGCTTAGGCCATGCCCCGGAGCTTGCCCCAGCCCTTATTCAGACCTCGGAGAGCACGCTCGCGCGCGGAGCCAGAGCTACTGCTGGTGCCGTTGCTGCTGGCGGAGAACTTTCGCGACAGGCTGCTGGACGAGTCGTCGCTGAAGACCATGTTGCCGGCACCGCCGCGGCCGACGTGGTAGACGGGCGCAGCGCGGCGGAGCTCACGCTCCAACTCCTCGTCGAAGCTGAAGATGGCGCGCTCGCTGCCACTGTGGACATTCCCGGCGCCGCCCCGGCCAGACTTGAAGGTGCTGGGCACACGCGAGTCGAGGCGCGTCATGGAAGCCGGCCCGGAGGCCGTCTGCGAAGGAGTGGTCTTGGTCCCCTTGAGGTTGATGACATTGCCGGCGCCTCCACGAGCCGTATGCAGAGCGGGACGACTGGTGTGAGGAACCGATGGATGCGGTTCAATGACTCGATATGATCCCGGCATGGTGGATTGTGTTGAGGTGTTGTATGTGGGTTGTGGTGGTGTGCGGGTATGAAGAGGTATGTATGCAATTGCGCTAATCGGCGATGACTCAATGCAGCGATGATGCAATGCGATGAGAGACAAGACGTGCAATTGGGACTCGAACTCGGTTTATATGCGAATTGGTATCGAGTCGAGGAGAGTGTGGGGTAGTAGGAGTGAATGGGTGAGGTGAGTATAAATATCCCACAGAGGCTGAACAGTGAAGTATGAAGTGAACGAAGACACACAGCAGGAACTGTGGTTAAAGTATATGATTCAAAGAAGAAAAAGAGAAAGAAAAAAAATTCTTTTTTTTTCTTCTAATTTTTCTTTTTCCCTGATTGAAATCCACACCTTCTTTCAAGGATGTCGTGATGCTGGTACTGGACTAATTATCCACTATAGCCTCGACCCAGAGGTTGTGGCGGGGACGGAGTTATATAGTATGGGAGCAGCCCCCTTTGTGACGGCAGGACGACTCATGATTGCACCACGGGACAAGCCGAGTGAATTCAGTTGGAGAATTTCTGGGAATAATAATAATAATAATGGGAAGTTGAATTTCCCATTCCAGGCACCGCAAAAGAAAGAGCCAGCAAGAGCCAGCCAAAGCCAGCCAAAGCCAGCCCAGCCAGGGTCACACGCGGTGGGAAGTGGAGCGCCAGCAAATTTTCTGCTGGAGAAAAACGAGTGAAAAAAGAGGTTGCCGGCTGAACCGCGCGCATAACGTCGGATGCCGAGGCGGCGCCTGTAAAAGCAGCAGCATTGAGGAACGTGTGCGCACTACGCAGAAGGGGCAGGACTGGTCGGAAAGGGATCCACCACAGCCAAAAACATACCAAAACATCCCAAAACATCCAGTGCTGCTTTTACTCCTTGGGAATTGTCGCGATCATCTGACAAACCCGTTCCCACTCCCCGCGGGACTAAAACGTAACAGAAACTACCCGCTGCACCAATCAGCCGCAGACGCAACGCCCAGTGCAGTTTCCTGGGGGTAATGGAAATGGGCTGGTCAGTCACGCGTCATCGTCAAGTTCATTTTTTTTTTCAATGTGCTGCTCGGTTCTTTCCATTCTTTGCAGTTGTACTCGAGAAGTTGGTGAAGAGTCTATTGAAGTGTAAGCAGGGATGGACTAATTGTAAGTAAGGTAACAATTGCAACTATTTCAGTCTTACAGTTGGTTGGTTTTACAGTCTATCACATTGGCAATTTGGCACTCACTCTCTTGGTCTTCCTCGTGGCTCAGGGAGTGGTTACTCCCTACTCCGGACTACTCATACCTACTAAATTGAATACTGAGTAGTTCTGGAATTGAGAGCATATTTTTATTCTGATTTTTCTCAAATTGATTACTATTAGTAAATAGTGTGGTGGGCAGATGCAGACAAGCCACGCTAACCCTCATGGCTGGGCGCTGGGCTGCTGCTTTTCCCCGCAAAAAGCCATCGGAGGAACTGTACACTTGCATCATCGCTGTACATTCAGAATACTTTCCATACTTCCCATACTTCCCCCCCCTCTCGGTCACCTCAACAACGAGCCGAACAAGGGCGGAATGACCGCCAACCTGAGTACCCCTCGAGTACTGCGATTACGAGAGAAATAGCGCGAATGATGCCAGTTTTCAGGTAGTCATCCCACTGCAGGATGATGCTGATCAGGCACAACTAGCGGAATGGACGAGAAGAAGCTAATCCTGCCGTCGCTCGCAGCTGGAGCAGCTTGCACCATTGTGTGTTCCACGTCCCAGTGTCCGTGTGTCAATGGAAAGGGGGAGAATCAAGGCATCACCGGATGTGGTGGTGGTTGAAGACTCGGTTTGTTGTTGATGTTCGAGACCATCGACGTTTAGTCACGTTAGCCCCGATTGATCGTGCGAAGATCATCCACCCGCTGCCCCTCTTGCTCGCTCACCGCCCTTAATGAAACTGTGTGATTCAGTCCACTCTCTGCCCATCATGCTCATAGCCTCATTTCTATTGGCATTGGTGAGCCACAGGAAGAGCCTTGCTGGCCAAGGCTAAGTATTGAGGCCATCGTTGTCGTCGTTGTCGTCGTTGTCGTCTTCGTCTGCCTCATCAGGTGAACAGCTGGAAATCCCACCCAAACCGACTGGAGTCATCAGTCAACCCTGAGTAAGGATGGGCCGCTAGCCCCAAGAGGGACAGCTTCCCCAGAATTAGCAGAAATTTTTCCTGAAACGAGGTGACCGGCCCTAATGGAGAGGGGCCAAACGAAGGATGACGAGGGGGCCCCCCCCCCCCCCCCCTTTCTCCTCGAATGCCAGAAATGCCTCACTGTGCCAGTGTTCCCAGTGTGCAAATTCACACAGTGCACTGGCCACTGATGCTATTTTCCTCTCCTCCCAGGGGTATGAAATTTTCACCCTTTCCCCACACGACAGGGCTGCTGCTTAGTCACTTTCCTGGGCCAGAATGGCGGTTATTGCGAGTGACACTTGGCGCTGAGAGACATCTCCAACTCTCCAACCGTCTAAGGGGGAGGGGGGAGGGGGAAGGGGGAAGTGGGCGCATAACCCCTCGGATTGTCGGATTGTCGGTAGTAGTGCATGGATGTGTAAATTGCATCAAGGCATCAAGACATCAAGACATTTCCAGCGAGATTCTGGTTCCTGAATGGCCATGACAACCGAGCCGGTCCAGCCGGCAAATCACCGGCTCCGTATGCATTGCTGGCCTGAGGCGGTAAGGCGGCAAGGCGGCCACGGGAACGGTTCCAACTTCCAAGGAGGTTCGACTTGCTTCTTCCCCGGATTTTCCTGCCGGCATGGCTTGTTTCATCAGTCAGCATTTCTTCCTTTCTTGCCTGTCTCTTCTGAGGAAATAATCTTTCCTTCCCCTCTTTTCCCCGCTGCGAAGCATGACGTCCCCAACCAAACTTCACCTTCCTCTGGCCTTCCGGATCTTTACTCCGTAGCGAGGTCATTCTCCAGCCCTCGGCTGATGCTGGATCACATTTTCTCCAGGTGCTGGAAACGCCGACTACGCCGATTTGTGGAGTCAATGCCAGCACCTGATCATTACAATTCCCGGACTCCCCGCGGACAAGGTCATGAACCACAATTGCCGTCCCTTGAATCTGGGGTCAGAGTGCTACGTGTTGAGATCCAATTTTGGTCCTCAAGTACGCGAGAGGCAAGAACATGATGACTCACGGGACCAACCCTTCTGCCAGTGGCCAATTTGTCAAGCCCTTCCCCCAGCTGAGGTGCAACAATCATCCAAGGAACAACCTCCGGGGCCCCGGACTATCTCCTCTGTTGCCCTGATGATCATGAACAATCCTAGCCAATTGAGACTCCATTCACCGTTTTTCGAGGGATTTTGCATGGTTGGATATCCCTTTTCGTTTATTTGGTCTTCTGGCAATGCAAGGTGCCTAACAGTCGAGTCTCGGTTGGGCCTCGATCTCAATAGAGGATCTCGTTGTAAGAGCAAGAAATCGAGGGTCATTTGAGCTTTCTTCCTTGGTCAAAGTGACTATAGTGGCTCGCTTCTCTGAGACCCCGAGAATTACGACCTTGTTGTAGACATAGATAGTGGCACCAACTGTGAGTCAACTCTACCAATTACTGATGTCTATATTGGCAGCCTGCGAGACTGATATCTGGTCGGCAAGTCAATTCATCATCTATGCGGTGTATAAAAAACCCGCTAGATGGGCTTCACATACTCGAGTGGGATCCAGCTGGTCTGGACCCCGTTTTTCTACAGGGAAAGCCAACGCGCAGCGGGTATGAACATATATACCACGACGGCCCAGCCTGAGACTACTGGTCGTGATGGGGGCAGTTGCTACTCACCGTAGACAATGAAGAATCATTTGAAGAGTTGAAGGATAGTCGTAGTATAGCATAATTGGCACAAGACTACCTGCCTCAACAAACACATCTGAGCACAAGGAGATCTCTGGGACCATGCAGGACTACAGTTTCCAGCTAAGGTATTGCAATATTATACCGTCCCACGGACAGTCCACATTGCAGCATTGGATCTTTGACATAGCCGTGAAGGGACTAATGTTCCGCCAGCTCAGTATAATCATAGTATTGACTGATGATAAGTCCACACATATGCATGCACACAATGTGCCGACTTGCTGCAGCTGCTTGTCGGCAGGATCCAGGTACTGTACTATAGATAGGGGGAGCCTGAGGCTCGACACCTGGGCTGGGTATTCTGCCCCGTGATACCGCCTTGATATCGCTTCGAACTCCGCCGCCAGTTATTCGTCTCCGACTCAGTCAAAATTTCCGAGTATTCAAGAATTCCACGCGCCAAACTCATACCTCAACGATTTGAACACCCGGCTCTCATCTTTTGCTCATACAAACGCGCTTCGCACACCTTGAACGAACCGTCCCGCCCAAGCGCAACGCGCCATCGAGCGCTGCCGAGCGAAGCTTAATCCGCCTCCCAAGAGCAATCGCTCTCTCAAGATCAAGATGCCCAAATATAAGTATTCGACCACTTGCTCATCAGGAAACTACTGACAACTCCTTACTCTTCTGTAGGTTATCCTCTCTTATGCGATTATCGGACTATGCGATTCCAGTGGTTTGGTGCCTGCGACATCAAGAACTCCGCGCACATCGCGAAATCCCATCCCGGTGCCTTTCAACCACGCCACAACAGAACTGACCGACACTTTCATGCAACAGGTGACTACTGCGATGTCTACCTTACGCACGACTCGATGAGTGTGCGCAAGGCGCACAACTCTGGACGCAACCATCTGAGAAACGTGGTGGAGTACTACCAACGTACGACGTCCTTCGTCCGATGTCAGACCTGCAATGAGTCCGCAACCGTTATCTAACACGCTCACAGAGATCGGACAAGAAAAGGCCCAATCCGTCATTGACTCCATCACATCATCATACGCCGCCGAAGGCCAGGCTGTACCCAACCCTGCGATGGTGCCCCCGGGCGCCTACCCCCCTCCCTTTGGATTTCCCGGTATGTTTCGCGACGTGTACACCAACGCTCCGAACGAGACCGAAAGATTGATCGACGACTGATTGAATGCTTCCAGGCCGCCCAGGTCAACTTCCTCCTCCTCCCTTCGGGATGCCCGCACCTGGTGCAGCTCCCGGAGCCCCAGGCATGCCTCCGCGTACGTGCCTCCCAGTTGCATACATCCTTTTCCCCTTCCCGCACGCAGCACTCTTCCCTCCTCAATCCCAAATTCTAAATTCTGTATATATATAATAACAAGCTAACGAGACTCGCAGCCCCTGGAGCAAGAGGCCTTCCCTTCCCATCCCCGTTCCCCGGCGTCGGCGGCCCCGGTGCCCCCGGCGGTCTTCCTGCCCTCCCCAACATGCCCCCCGGCGCCCAGGGATTCCCTCCCATCCCACCCCCCGGCGGGTTCCCAGCTGGGTTTCCCACGCCTCCTCCCGGCGCAGCTGGGTTCCCCGGCCTGCCTCCCCCGGGCCAGCTTCCGCCAGCCGGGTACAGTCCCAGCCCGACTCCCGGGATCAATGGCCCGCCCGGCTCCGATGCATATGCCCATGCTGCTCCGCCTCCTGGCATGGGTTCTTCGTCTCTGCCCGGCCCGCCTCCGGGATTGGGTGATAGACGATGAAGAACCTGTCCTGATTGCTTTGCATTTGATTCCACATCTTTCCCCCACCCCAAAACAACTCATGTACTCTTTGTTTCCCCCCACATGTTCGAGATTACCTTTTATACCTCCTCCCTCCACCTTGAAACGCTTGGTCTGTTGCTTAAGACGGGTGGTCATGTTTCTGTTCCTCATCATCATTCTAAATCCCGGCGTGGTCTCTGAATATCATTTTCGTGAGTTTGGGTTTATCTTTCTTATCTGGTGTTATCATGTTTTATGTTCTTCTTATCGAAATAAAGGAGGAGTGGAAACAGTTGATTAGGAGAATGGAAAAAACAAAGATGATTAGAAGAAGAATGCTAGTTGCTAGCTCGCAGACAAAAAAGCACGCGCGCCTTGTGGTTAGAACGCGTCTCTGCCGTTGAATGCTGGGGCATCTAGAATACCATGTCGCCCACATCTACATTCTTCGGCCCTCCCCCATATGGGGCACGGCATGGAAGTAGGTATCATCGCCTACGTCATTGCAGCAGCGATCATCCTACAGATACTTCCTCCTTTTTTCCTGTTTCTCTCTCAGTTATTCTCCGTTCCCCCAAGACGCCCGAACAAGATAGACATATCACGGGATCGGAGTTCACTACGAAACTCAGGAAAAAGACGACTAGAAGAAGCTCTTCGGACACGGGACGAACATAAAAAGAAAAAGCCTTCATTCTTCTTCAATTCCTCCCCAACCTCCCTTCTCTTTTCTCTATTATTCATACATCAAGGAAAGATACAAGGGAGAAGAAAAATATATAGGACGAAGAGGGAAAAAAAAGGAATAAATATATAAGATAAAAACAGAAACCCCCCATAGAACAAAGAGTATAACCGATATATATCCAGGATCCTTTGTTGGTTCAAAACGCCAGCGGTAGTAAAACGTGAGAGTAGTAGCAGTAGGAGTAGGTAATAGGGAAAGATGGGTTGATTGTAAGGAAGGAAGTAGTGAGCTCCTCCCCCGCCGGCCTGTGGTTCCCCCTTTTGGAAAAAGAAAGGGGGCGTCGGATGTCGGATAAGAGGTAAGCGGATAGATGGTAGGTAGGTGTAGGTAGTCTAGGAGATGGATGGGTCAGGTTGATTGGGGAGAGAGGAAAAAGGGGCGGGAGGGGGCTCTCTGGTATATCACAGCATATGACAAGAGATGTAGGCAAAAAACATGATAACAGAGAAGATGGATGAAGGTAAAAGTCAGAGAAGCAAGAAAAACCCAACGCACCTGGTGCGGGAAGAATTGTATAGGTAGTAGAAAGCTAGAATGGCTCGTGAATAGAGTAGAATAGGAGTCAATCCATGCCTTCTCCCCGCACGCGCACACACACAAGGCCATAACTTCATCACAAGCAAGGCTAGAAAGCAATTCAGGTGAATTATTCAACTTCAGTGATCATATCCCGCCCCTCTTTGCCATGGACTCGGGTTGTTTTGTTGTCGGTATGCGTGTGGGTTTTGCATGGGAGAGGAGGTGTAGCCACGCGGAACAGGCGATGGTGATCGTCCGAAATTGGCGTCGTGCGAACCGTTGCGGTTGTCGCTGGGAAATAGCGGCAACGAAGGGTCCACAGGGGAGGCCGGCGAGCGCGCAGCGTGGTTCGGCGAGGGCTCAGGAGCCTCGAGGTTCTGACGGCTGACACTGGCCCCGTTACCGCTGGAGAAAGACGCGTTATCATCTTCGAACGGGCTAGACTTATAGGGCGAGTTCTTCATGTCGCCACGTGCCGTCGCACCCAAAGCGTCCAGTTCGGTCGTCAGCTGGCTGCCCGACTTGATGAATGAACCCCGGTCATCCCTCATCGGCTGATAGCGTGTGTCCGGGTTCTTGGATACAATGGCGTAGATAGAAGCGACCAACACCATAATCAAGAGCACAAGGGCGAAGATGGCGTTGATCACGAAGAACACGACTCCCATGACACCAGTAACAATGCCGGGTTGATTGAAGACATTCGAGAAGAAGAGGAGGAAGATGACGTTAAGGAAGTTGATAGCAGCGATGGCGATGTTGTAGATGTTGGTTTTCTTGTCCATCCACGGACGCAGCACACTGACGGCGATAAGCATGCAGGCTTCGATAATAACCAAGGCAATAGTCTGGACGACAGGAGCCGGCTGACTCAAGCCGATGAACATGCCCTTGACGAAGATATAACCGAGGAAAGGAAGAATGAAGTAGTATGCAGTTGCGCGATACTGCACATACAAGAAACCCCACTTGTTCAGGCAGGTCGGGTCAGAGAAGAGAATATAGGCCGGATTTTTGTGCATCACAGTTGATCGGTTTGCTAGCCGAAGCACCTTGAGAGATGCCCAACCCAGAGCGGCGACCACCGACAGGAACATGACGATGGCCAGAACCACCTCCGCTGCCGAGTCCCGCTGGGTGAGCTCCCATAGACACAAAACAGCCATTTGGGGAAAGCCGATCAGCGTCAGCCGGAAGAGAATGCCACGGGCTACCACTTTCCAGCCGTTCCGGAAGTCCTGGAACTTGTTGCTCTTCATCCTGCCCTGCTTGGCCAATAGTTCACAGCCAAGCTTGAAAAGGCCGACCATGATCATAACCAGAGCAACGAAGACAACAAAGAAAATGAGACCAGTCATGAAGATGTTCGTCGATTCGATTTTGGCCTTGAAGCCAACACGCTCGATACCTCGTACAATGACGGTAGAGTCGGTCGCTGTCTTGCTGTTCCCTGAAGCGCGCTTGTGCATATAATTCAGATAGCCGCTAGCTCGTCTGAAAATGCCTTGTTCTTCAAGCTCGAGGTCACGCTTTCTACGTCTGTAGGTTGCGACCGAAGTTGTCGACAGACTCGATAGTAGCGTCGCAGCGGTACCTCCGGTGGCTCTCTGATACCAAGTACAAATATCCTCCAGAAAGCCGACATGGATGATACCCATACTCCACTGGAAGTTTTGGGTCCAAGCTTCAACAATCGGGGGCATATGTACCGATGTCATGCCAATCATGGCCTGAGACTGCATGAAGCTGAACAGGGAAAGGGCATTGGCTGCGACATGGGCTGCAGTGTTTGAGTGCCCCAATCCCGATGTGATGGCAGAGGCGGCGAGACCTAATCCGGAGATGACGGCAGTTGCCCAGCCGACACCCTTTTGATAAACCGTCTGGCCGTTTGAAAGCTCTGCCTCCATGCAGGTGATGCTGGAGTTCGTTGACGTGGAATTGATGTAGATACGCACACTAGCGTCGAGATCGGGAACAGTATAGGCGATGCCTAGGAAAGAACGGTTAGCAGGCCTAGGCGCTGCAAGGCATCGCCATTGCCATGGGGCGCTACTCACCTGGGATATCTTTGATCACCGACTCGGGGATGTCCAGGGTAGCTTTGGCAACATCAATGGCACCGGTATTCATAGGACAAAGGCCTGCGATGCCCATTTCACATGGGTCCAGGGTCTCTGACAAAACACTGATGCCGTAGGCTGTGAGCTGCAATTCCGCAGTGACGTAGCCGGAAATTGCTGAAACTCCATCGAAACTGAAGGCGAGTGAGCGATTGCCGGGAGTGAATACGACGCTGAAGTAGGTGACAGTAAAGTTGTTGCTCGCTTGGCATAAGTTCAGGGCGCTAGATTCGATCAATTTAATGGCATTCACCTGCAGGGCGTTGAGCAAGGCGAGGAAAAGCCCGAAGAGGATGGAGGATAATCGCATATTGACCGAGCCGTGTCCGATGACAACAATATCATTAACTGCCACGGAGGGGATCTGTCAAATATTTTATGTAGTAATGCGGAGAAGACGTAGTAATCGAGGCGGTCAAATCGAAGGGTGGTACTCCAGAGCACCAACTTGGCGCAAGCCGAAAGCGGAAGTCGTGGGAAGTCGAATGTCGTCCTGCGAGAGGGTTTTAATGAATCAGGTTCCAGGGAAGAGGTGCTTCCAATGGTCGAGGGCTGAGATGGATCGGTAGTCTAGGAACGTATCGTTGCGAATTACGGTTCACAACGTCATTGATGGTTCAAGGCGGTGGTTGGTAGAAGAAACAGGGTAAATGATCGGCTAAGTAATTCTATTTAGTCAAAGGAGTGACGAGAACGCAGTAGTTCGAGTATATAAGCGAGTGTCAGACTGGAAGTCGAGTAGTTTTTCAAAGCGAGTGTGTGGCTTAAAGAAAAATTGGAGAAATTCAAATAATGAGTGAGCGTGGACGGCGACACACACAGTATGGCCCTGGAGGAGTTGTCGGGAGGAGGGGTGGTGGTGGTGGTGGTAGAAGTGGTGGTGGAAGAAAGGGACAGGAGACCGGGTCGAATTCGGGTGCCTGAGTCTCCTCCCTTAAAGTGGGTGCGCTGCTTAAGAAACAACGTTCACACCCTCCTTCAGTCAAGTGAAGGGCAAGCCGAGCAAAACGAAAGAGAGAGAGAGAGAGAGAGAGGAAGAAAGAGAGAGACGAAGGGAAAGAAGGTAAGTACAAAATACAAGGGAAGCGAAAGACGAGAATGAAGAGACCTCTCTTTCGACGATAGTCTCTCTCACTATCAAGTTTCACACACTCTCTGCTTCTGCTTCGTCGTCGTTCAGTGTTTTCTTCAGGGGAGAAGAGAACGAAAGAGCGAGCGAGACCCGAAGCTGGTCGTAGGAGAGACGGTCGGGAATGCTTGTGAAACCACCTGAGACCCTCTTGCCGGCTGACTCAGCACGGAGGGCAGTTGGTCGGGGGCCAATCAACAGCGCGGGTGGCCTTGTCACGGATAGGTGGGGCTCAGCTCAATCGGGCTAAGCGCCCTGAGTTTACCTACCTAGTATTACTGGAGACTGTATTCTGATTACCGCTCCTCATTCACTAAATAATCTCGACAGTATACTGAGAATAGTACTTTATTCAATTTCTTCTGGGCCTACATAAATTCAGTCCCAACCCTGGATCTTTGGGGGCAATATATATAAAGAAAGGAATAAGAAAATCAAGGGAAGAGGAAGATGACAGAAATTGGCTGGGTCTTCTTGTTCCGTGGGGGCCCTGTCCCTCTTCCAGGTATGCACTAATGCTGATGCTGATGCTGATGCTGATGCTGCTCCTGCTTCTGCTTCTACTACTGCTGCAATGCTGATCAAGAAGGGCCAAAATGTCAATCAAAACAGGAATGAGAAATTTGCCGCTGGTGCTGACAGAAAGCTAAGCATACCTCTCTGGTGACCTCTACAGTGTGATCATTTGTACGGAGTGCTCATACAAGGTACCATGCAATGCTTAGTTACAGTACGGAGTACCATTAGTTATGCGTACTCCGTACCTCGTAGTAAGTGCACGCGCGTCCCTCAGGGGGGTTGGGTCTGGGCCGAATGCGGGTGTTCTCTCGCTGAGCTTCTCTCTCTCCCGTCGCTCCGCCCTTGACTTTGATTTGCCTTTCTCTTACCGCCCAGAGTGATGAACCTTGGGGCGCTGAAGTGGGAAAGCGACTGCGACTGGGCGAATCTGGATGGTCCCAATCTAGGTACCCACGGATTCTATGATTTGGAGTCTACGCTGGAGTTCCACTCGACTGCTGCTACCTACGTAGTGTCGTTGTCGTCGTCGTTGTCATACTTAGTCCACGTTACGTTTGGACTCTTTGAGGTCTGGGACACTCGAGCCAGCCTAATTGAGTGAGTGGATCTTTTTGACTACGAGTACGGGTGTTCATACTCGAGTTGATGCCCGTCAGTAGTCACTGGTACAGTACTACGGTAAGTAGGTACTGGGTATGGATGCGCAAGACTGCGACAAATCAGATCTTCGCTCTTTAACTTTTCTTGTTGCACTTGCACTTGACCTCGCCGGTGGTAGTGATATTCTTGCTATTTTTAAAACGGACATATGAGTAGTTAACTATTCACTCATACTATTTCCCACGAGCGAGAAGCTGAAACTGGTCGGCGCATATTGATCCAGTAGTATAAGCGGGAGACTATGCTGATCGATCCCGCCCCGTGCCTTTGACCATTTTTTATCCGCCCGCGAACTATGGTGTACCTAGTTACTGAGTGTACTGAGTATAAGTTAGGGCTCTTCTGGTGTCTAATGACTTCTCATGAACCATCGGATCGCTTGTCGTCGACTGCGCCTAGATTGTTCGATCTGGTAGGGCGTTAAGCTTGACTTCAGGTTGTCTTTGCGAACTTGAAAAAGACAGACGCCAGAGGAGTGTCAATTGACCGTACCATGCACCTGCTAACTACTACTGAGTACTTTGGGTTGAAATCCTCGACGTATTCGTATCCTTTTGCCTAGTTACAGACTACTACCAACAGCCCGAGCCTTACTGCACAGCCTCCCTCTACAGCAGTTGATTAACTCCAGGTCCTTCCCGCACAGCACCAGATGTGGGACTATGAACTCCTTTAATCAATCTCAAGCAAAGTTGTCTCTTTTACAGTGTACAACACGATCTGACTGATGGCATTGTGAGACAAATCGTACTATGCCCTCTCCACCACTCCGTGATTCACAAGCAAATGAGTCTTGACTACTCCGGAGTGTATGGAGTATGGAGTATTTTGTTTGTGCTCGACATCTTCTGTGCGTCCCTGATCAGCAAGGGAAGGGGCAGTCGATCTTTTACCACTTTAAAACGGTATCTGACTGTACACTTGGCCGTCCGTGTCTGCGCATCATGACGTCTTTCCCCATTGATCCACTCCAACCCCATACATTATTGACCATAGATTTGACCATGGGATATCATGTCTCAATCAGTAGAAGAGAAGACAGTCATGCAGCAATCGATCGAAGAATATCTCCATGAACGTTCTCCTCGAGGGGCTGACGAGCACCTGCACCTGCACCAGCCCTCCTCAGACCGGTCGGTACCTTTTACCTTAATAATCGGAAAAGAAAAAGGGTCCAAAGTTCAAACTCACTCCAACATGCTGGGCGCTGCGAACCATGGCACGCCCCATCCTATTTTTGGCATTGGAACTTGCAAATTCTTTTCGAAAATAAACCTACCAAAAAATTTGCGTGGCTGTCCGCCACACGATCCATTGTGGAATCTAGTCCAGCCTACGATGAATTCGAGCGGTCGTTCTGCTCCGCAACCCAACCCTATTTTTTCCCGTTGCGCATTCTTCCAGCCGACTTGACCTTTCAATCCGATCTCTTAGCTGTCAATGATCTGTTAAAACATGCAAGGTGCACTTTCCTGCAGTGACTTCACCCCTTGGGCTTCTGGAGGCTCTGCTCTGTGCAGTCCATGTTTGCTTGGTCCAGGCTCTCAGCCCCTAGCACGGTAAAACGTACCCGAAGTCCCGAGCGAACTTCCTTAGTCATTCGGTTGCCTAATACGCAAGCACTTTGGCTGGGGATCTTGTGTACGCATAAACCTTCTCAAGACACGGCTGGGAATCCTTAGTTACCCCCCCTACTGTACCCATGCAAGTATGTCAGTCTTTATGGACAAACAAGAACTCTCAATGGCTTTCAGTGCTATGTGAACGGATCTTCGGTTCCCACATTACAATGACGTGTCTACGTGCTTCGCGTCTCGGCTGCCCCAGCCGGCCGTACAACAATGGCATCCATCCATGTTCCAGCACACGCTTCCAATGAGATTCTTGTTGTCCAATCACAGAGCTCGCAAGGTGAGCATGGAGCAAAGGACACAGTATAGTATATACATACCGGAACTCGCCTTGAGTTACAGGCCTGTTTCATTTGACCATTGCTCGGCTGTCTTCAGACTTACCAGTTGGACTAGCAGAATGGAAGCTATAACAGCAGATCTGTCTCACGGTTCTCATGTCTTTCCGAACAACTAGAGAGCTTGACAGTTTGCTCCACAGCGGCTTCTTCTCCTTTCACGCCATCTTGGACGAAACTAGCGAAAAGGGGTAGGTTGGCGGTTTGCGCAAAGCGCCAGGCTTCCACGGAATCAAATGTTAGAAGTATACGAATCTTGCCGTACTTGCAAGAGGCTCACATCGTTCATGATTATGTTTGTGGGATGGGGTGAGGCCAGTTAGATTCCATTATTGCCCAATGCTGCTGTTCTCTTCTTCACAGTCAGATTCATATACTGCCGTACGTTTTGGCGAGGGTTGAATGTTGTCGGATTCTCCTGACAGAGCTCTTCTCCTTTTTTGTCACTTGGGTATCATTTCATGATTTCTTTCGTGGCTATGCAACCGAATTGATTGGAATAACAAGCAATTCATCGGCCTGAGACCGCCCCAAGAACTCCGCAGATTGCGGTACCAAGGACAGTAATGCGAGTGAGGGCTTATGTGGCAGGCAGCATAATTGTTATTTTCTAGAGCGGTCTTCTGTCTATGCGCAATCGTCCCTCAGAGATAACGTCGACATAATCCATGAACGTCAAGGCTTGCTCCTGATTCCATCGAAATAGAATGAGCCCAGAGGCTGAAGCGACGTGTTTTACGCGACTAGTTGATTTGGTATAGTCCTAGAGGCATGGTACCTATAAGACTGATTGATGCCAAGATGTCTACCTACCTGACAAGCGGCAAGCCTTCACAATTCGACAATATGCGGCTCGTAGTCTGTCACTTGATAGCATCTATGTTCTTCTGTATTATCCGGGCTGACAAGTCGCCACGTATAGGAGATTACCAGTCGTAATTTTGAGTTTCCTGCTATTGAAGCGCATCGGAGGGATGTGCTTTGATATAGTTTCTTATGCCTCAGGCACCCGGCTCCTGTGGCCCACTCTTATCATTCTCCTATCGGCACGTGACGCGGAGTTTGGCAGAAACGGAGAAAAAAAAAAAGAGAAAAGCGGCCTCGCGATTCCAGGCCCTGCACTTCTACCACCAGATCTATTTTTTTTCGCAGTGAGGGATTCGTCGACACCAAACAACTCCGCGAAAATGCCGATCCCCGTGGACTCCGCCAAATCTCTCTCCAAGAAGCGCAAGAGAAAGCACGGCGGAGGCGCCCGTCCTGCGACCGACAACGAGGAAGCCTCCCCAGTCCAGAATGAAGCCGTGACCGAAGTGGCCGATGCTGTGGAGGAGGAAGTTAGCACGACCCCCAAAAAGAACAGCGACAAGAATAAGAAGAAGAAGGAGTCCTCCAAGAAGCGCAGAGTCGACGATTCCGACGAGGACGAGAATGACAGCGACGAGGAGATCCGCCAGGAGGAGGTAGAGGAAGAGAGCGCCGATGATGAAAAGACTGCCGGTGCCGACCTTCCTTCGATCGATACTGTCCGTCTGCCTACGACGGACTCGGAGCCTAAGAAGTTCTCGGAATTGAACCTCTCGGAGAAGACGATGAAGGCTATTCAGGACATGGGCTTCGAGACCATGACTGAAATTCAACAACGGACCATCGGCCCGCTGCTCGCTGGTCGTGATGTTCTCGGTGCTGCGAAGACTGGTTCTGGAAAGACTCTCTCGTTTTTGATTCCTGCTGTGGAGATGTTGAGCGCTCTGCGGTTCAAGCCCCGTAACGGTTCGTTGCCGATGAGCTCGATCGTTCGATCCGATTGCGTGCTAATTCGCTTGTCATAGGTACTGGTGTTCTTGTGGTTTCCCCCACCAGAGAGCTGGCCCTGCAGATCTTTGGTGTCGCTAGGGAATTAATGGCACACCACTCCCAGACGTATGGTATTGTTATTGGTGGTGCCAACCGAAGAGCTGAGGCCGAGAAACTCACCAAGGGTGTGAACTTGCTTATTGCCACCCCCGGACGTTTGCTCGATCACCTGCAGAACACCCCCGGATTTGTCTTCAAGAACCTGAAGACGCTTGTTATCGGTAAGTCGGTATTGAATTATCGTAACTTGGATGGTCTAACATCTTTCAGATGAGGCGGACCGTATTCTTGAAGTCGGTTTCGAGGATGAAATGCGCCAGATTGTCAAGATTCTGCCCTCCGAGGAAAGACAGACGATGCTGTTCTCCGCTACGCAAACCACGAAGGTCGAGGACTTGGCTCGCATTTCGCTGCGACCTGGCCCTCTCTACATCAACGTTGACCACCGCAAAGAACATAGTACGGTCGAAGGCCTGGAGCAAGGCTACGTCATTTGTGAAGCGGACAAGCGCTTCTTGCTTCTGTTCTCCTTCCTCAAGCGCAACCTCAAGAAGAAGATCATTGTCTTCTTCTCCAGCTGTAACTGTGTCAAGTACCATGCTGAATTGCTCAACTACATTGATCTTCCCGTTCTCGACCTCCACGGCAAGCAGAAGCAGCAGAAGCGCACCAACACCTTCTTCGAGTTCTGTAACGCCAAACAGGGAACCTTGATCTGTACTGATGTTGCTGCTAGAGGTTTGGATGTACGTTACCATAAATCACTATTACGAGCCACATTTCTGACGTTCTTCCTTTCTAGATTCCGGCCGTCGACTGGATCATCCAGTTCGATCCCCCAGATGACACCAGAGACTACGTTCACCGTGTCGGTCGTACGGCTCGTGGTGTGAACGGTAAGGGACGCAGTCTGATGTTCCTTCAGCCTTCCGAGGTTGGATTCTTGAAGCACCTGAAGGAGGCTCGTGTTCCCGTTGTGGAGTTCGATTTCCCCGCCAGCAAGATCGTCAATGTCCAGTCTCAGCTTGAGAAGCTGATCGGACAGAACTACTACTTGAACAAGGTAAGCTGGACTACTGTCTTTGTTGTTCCGACCCGGATATTAACGTGTCATCCAGTCCGCCAAGGAAGGCTACCGTGCCTACCTCCAGGCCTATGCATCGCACTCACTCCGCTCCGTTTTCGACGTGCACAAACTCGACCTGGTCAAGGTGGCCAAGGGCTTCGGCTTCTCGACGCCACCCCGCATTGATATCACACTGGGCTCCAGCATGAGCCGCGACAAGAAGCAGCAGCAGCAGGGACGGCGCAACTACGGCAGCCAGCCCAATAACAAGGGGCTGAAGTTCAAGCGGAAGCACGACGATGAATGAGTCAGCGCAGAGCAAAAGTAATTGATTGTAACATTGTGCGGTTTTTGAGTATTGGCATATAGTCTCGGAGTTCGATATTGTGGATATTTGGCTTGTCTACTACATATGGTTGATTCACAATTGTTTATTGTTTCTCTTTTCATCCGAGCATCCAAGCAGAGCAGGAGGCGGGATTCAGACGCATCGAAGTCATCGCTATGAAGGGATAGTAAATACTTTCTGATGCATATGCTGAAATGCAATTCAGTAATGGCTGAGTAACATCGCATCACAGTCGCTGGGCCCGTCATGCTCCGTCTCTCCGTTAAGAAGAAACTACAGACTGGCATGTAGTCCCATGATTCATGATCGAAGATGCGCATTACATCCAAGATTGGGGCCATTGACAATGCCTGCGGTAATATGAGTGGTACAACCGCCAATTCCATGCATTTCCTGTCAGATGTAAGCTCTAAACAGATCCGAGCTCAGCGCAATATTGGATGGACATCAGAAGCAGTAAAATCGATATCTTAGCTATTTAGAGTCAATAGATTGGGGTTGAATAAGTACCATACTAATAAAGTTGGCATTCACCGGGTGTGGCATGGCCTCCAGCTCAGGGTTCCATACAGTACCTCCTCTATTCATCATATCATTGATCATCATAGATAGATCTACCTGCCTAATCTGGCAGGAAAGAATGAAGGGCTGTGACGAGAGATTTCTACACTTCTCAGTGACCAGAAAAAGAAGTTGAACTCTTCCTCTCCGCCTTCTACTCGAATTCGCCTTATTGGGTTGGGTACAAATTAACCCCATACGGGCACTGCTAGTGTGGTTGAACAATTGTTCTTTCGCAGAAAAACACAATCCATTGCGATAAAAGAACTTGCTTGCTGCCCGGTCCGTCAAACGGCTGCACATCCGATCTGCGTCCTGACTCCTGCCTAACTGCCGGCTGCCATTGCTTGCTTCCCCCCTCCGATCGGGTTTCTCACCGCAGGACAGACTTCCAATTGTGAGAAAAACAGCGTCGGCAGTTAGATGCATCTTGCTTTCAAGCCTTGTCTTTCACTTGCAAGGAGCATAGGTGGCTGGTCGGGTAGAGTCTCTCTTTTCTCCTCCCCTTCCGGTGGCTGGGAGGATAAGTGAGTGGGTGACCTATGGATGGATCCCCCTGCCGTCGTTCGTCCCGTGAATCCACCCATTCAACTCCATCCCATGGCTAAGTACCAGAAATCAGACATTGAGAAAAAAAAATAACAAAACCAACGTTGCATGCGACATGGCAGTAAGCAGCCTGAACCTTGATCGTTGTGGTCCTACTGGATGACCTTCGTGACGGCGGTCACCAATCAACGAGGGAGTCTCGCATTCGACGGGATGTGATGAGTTGGCAGATTTTCTAGGTATCGTCCGAAGAGACCGGAACGTTGGTCGTCCTGGAGACCCGCGTCCGGTCGGCGGGTGTTCAAGAAAGAAAAGACGAACAGGCCTTGTCGGTGGGACCTTGGCCCTTGACTACTTTGGAGCTTTGCTCTGCTTGCGGCCTGGGGAACAAGACAGACTCTCGAGCCCGCGGGTCCGCGGCGGGTCGGACAGGCCCACCGCTGGGATAACCTGGAGTCCTGGATCGGTCTCCCTCTGCGGTACCTACACTAGTCGTTTGAATCTGATGCTCTCCGCCATGAAGCAGATGATGATGAAGGTGATGATACTGGAGTAGTACCCATAGTGGTGATGGTCAACAGTGACGCCGCGTCGTTTCAGCTGTGAAGATCGTGGCGAATTTATGATGGGTCATAGAGAGGGCTGCTTTTACAAATGTTCTGGTTGCTCGTGTTTCATGCTCTATAAATCCCAGCCAATTTCCTGGTCGCAATTCGCGACAACCTGTTCTTCTCCAGCTCATTTCTTTGCCAGAATGGGTGGATGAAAGACGATGAAAGACGACTCGCTCTTGTGTTCGCTTTGGCTCTCCTCCCCTCTCACACCTGTACAACGGTTATAGGACCACCCAAGACACAGAATGCCAGACGGACAGGATACAGATCACATCTTGGGTTGCACCACGGAGGCAATAACCCGTTTGTCGCTTCATGGTAGGTATGAAATGTCGACAACATCCCTGGCGCGGAAAATTCCTATCCTACGGAACTCGAGGCTTTCTTGCGGTTCAGGTTGGGTGTGGCAAGACCGGAAAACCCGAGAGGAGAGCGATTGATGTCGAACGATTCGAGAAAACACCTCTGGAGGTGGATAAGTGGTACTTATTTATACTTCAATCCCAAGGGGAGGTTCAGATCATCGCGCAAAGCTCGGTCACCTTGCATGGATCTCACTTTGCTGGGAATCACGCACTTACTCGCTCACGCATACACGTAAGAAGGGAAAGCCCACTTCTACCGATCCCAACCAACGTGGAAGAGAGCAATGGAGCAATGGACACCCAAAGCGAGGACGATCAAAGCTCACTCAGCCAAAGATAAGGTGGGAAACCCAAAGAGAGCGAGGCTGGAGAGTGGTGCTTATGCTCTTAGTGTAAGGGCGAAAGTGGTGCTCTTATTGTTTCGATGTTGTTGTTGGGTGACAATTCTTTCTTTTCTTTTTCCCTGTCTCGAATTTTATTTTCTGTCTCAGAAAATCGATTCTGTGCCAGCTCATCCATTGTAATCGGCGTACCTTACTTAAGTTTGGCTGGGACGACGACGAGAAGGAGGAGGAAGAACAAGAAGATGGTAGTTAGTGGTGGCTAACTTATGAGTACTGACTTAACAGCTAAATCCAACTAGCCATCATCAAGTGTTAATATTCTTTGACCAGCCTTCTGCTTTTTTTTTTCTGCTTGCCCACTTTTTCCCCTCCCCTCTTTCTCTTCCTCTGTTAGCTTCGGAGTTATTCCCGCCAAACCCTGTCTTGTACCTGATTCCATCTCCTTCACTTCTGCTCCCTCCCTCTTTGGGCTGATAATTGGATTTCCTTTTCCTCCAGGTGCTCCTCCGTCTAGATTACTATTTTATTTTATTTATTTATTTATTTTGATTTTGATTCTTATTGAACATTGTCATTTGTTTCTTTTTGCAACCTAATTTGCCTTTGCTTCCTTCCCCTCTCTCCTTCGGTGATCTCTGGCTGGACAGCCACCAATGCATGGGGACTCTTGCGGTGAATGCGCATGGCCACCAGCTAGATGATTGATTGATTGATTCAGTTATCCACTCCCAGTGAGCGATCTACAACAACTCGCCTCTTCTTTCCTTCTCGCGCTCTGTCGCACGTTCTCTTTCTCCCTCTCTTCCTATTCTCCCAGTCGACTTTCTCACTAAGGTCATTCTATCTTCCTGAGTTCTTCCGCGGGTGGTAAAGAGAGAGAGAGAGAAGAGTCGCCTACTGTTGCTACAATCACGTCTAATCCAACCGTCCATCCATCCCTCCATTTCCCCACCACCCTCCCTCTCTCCAGTGCTGGTACGCTGTTCTTCCTTTGCTTGTTGCTGATATTGATCGCATCCTTACCTTTCCTGCCTCCATCCCCACTCCCTCCTCACTTTCATCTTTGCTTGCATCTGTTTGTCTGCAGTTGTCTGCAGTTGTCTGCCACTGTCTGCCACTGTCTCCAACCCACTTACTGCACCTTCCGATCGGTCCGAGCTTGTGGTGAGACTCCAATCTGCTAACTGGCAGTCGGGGATCCAGAACCAGTTCCTGTCATCCAGCCTTACCATCTATCCATCTATCCATCCACCCATCCACCCATCCACCCATCCATCCATCCATCCATCCATTCTGTTCATCGCTTGCCCTTTGCTCTTCCTTTCTTATCCCTTCCCTCCTTTCTTTCTGCACGCTTTCTCCCCCTTCTCCAGATCTCAGATTAAGAGCAAAAAGAGATCAGCCCCCCTCTCAAGGTCCTAAAAAAAGAAACCCCGAACCCGATTATGATTCGGTTCGGCTGAGAAGGGAAAAGACAACGAGACTTACTCTCTCGATTCTTTTCCTTATCGACCATGATGGGCGTCGAAACGCGCCGCAGACCGGTCCTGCCTGCCCCCACTGAATCCATTGTCGACACCAACACCACCGGCGGCAGCGTCACAGGCACTGATCTGGCAACTGACATCTCTCGCCGCACAGACAAAACCTCTTACTCCATTCCAGACGACGGGACTCCCGTCACTATCCCCACCCGTCGGAAACAACACCATCGTTCCCGCGGGGACGATTCCAAGCTGTCCCGCTCGTCGCAACACTCCCAGACCTCCCTGCTCATCGAGTATTTCGAGGGCGGGAAGGGTTCTGGCTCCCTGGTTTCGCGGCCCAGCGTCCGTGTCCGAGTGACCCCTTCCTCCGCGCGGAAGCTGAAGGACCAAAGAGACCATATTCAAATCACCGAGTCTAGCGGCAACCGTAAACCGGTTTATTCCCGCCGCATTTCCCTCAGCTCGCCCCACAAGCACCGGTTACTGGCCGAGTCCGGCCCCGATGATCAAAGTATAAGCTCCTCCAATTCAGCTACCGATGAGAACCAGCCTCCTGGTCATTCCCCCGTTGAGATTGAGCTCATGGATCGCCATCGTGGTAGTGAGGTTTCCAGCCTGTCGCGCGACACACGGTACATGCTGCCCGCCTCGGATATCTCCTCCATGCCTGCAGATAGTATGCTGGATACCCCCTCGTCTGGCCTCCGTCGCAAACGCAGTCAAAGCCTAGAGCGAGGTCCAAGCCACGAGTCCAAGGACTACCTTAAGACCCCGAGACGACAAAGAAGTCGCAGCCTAAGCACCGAGCGGATCGCCCATCGCGTGGCAGAAAAGCTTAGCAGCGATCCTCGCGACGGCTCCCGACAGCGTCGACGGGCAGAGAAAAGTAAGTTCGACGACAGTGAGGAGGCCGATCTCAAGTCTTCCCGGCATCGAGGGCACGACGACATGATCAGTCCCGAGTCCAGCCTCCTCAGCGCCTCGGCCGTCTCCTCGCATCGCCGATCCGGTGACCAGTACTCCTTCCGATCCGGGACCTCCAAATCGTCCATCAACAACCCGAAACTACTTGAAACCGTCGAAGACGCGATTCGGAGGTTGATCCTGCCCGAACTGAAAGAGCTGAAGAAAGACCAAAAAGTCATGTCGAATACTTCCAAGTTTGACCGGGACATGAATGCCTCGCACTCCTCCGCCAGTACACCGTCACGGGATGGACTCGGAAGGCGACTGTCAAAACACGCAAGTGCGCCTGACGTTAGGAAGCCCAAAGTTGTTCTCAACAAGGATAGTCGTGACGAGGGGATCACTATTTCGGGAGATTCAGTCCCCTCTCGGGCCGAGCGGCGATCGAGTAAGGGTAGCGAGAAGTCTCCAGATATTGGCTACGTCAAATGGGCCAATCGGCCAGAGTTGACTGAGCAAGAAAAGCTGCGGCGCCAGCGAAGCAAAGGGCTGCGCGAGGCAGAAAAAGCGGGCCTCGTCGGTAGCGCCCTAACAGCGGCGGCTCTCCAGCATCACGATTCGCGATCGAGCTTGGCTAGTAGCGAAGGTAGACGCAGAAGCAGCGGCCCCCAGAGCCCGATAGGAGGCATCAACGAGACTGAGCTGGTCTTCCAGAGACACAACATTGCTCCCATGCCGTTACGCAGTGCAATCGAGTCAGATCTGACAAGGGCTTCACTGCTCTCAGAGCAGTCTGCCGATCCCTATTCTTACGAGGAGTCTAAAGAACACGACATCTCGCGTGGGTCGTTTTACCAAACCATCTCCCCTACTCCACGATCCCCGGGTCAGGCTTCTCTAGACTCGCAGCATGATTTGAAGCTCAAGCACAGCAACCTATCTAGCCATAACTTGTCTCTGCGCAGCGTCTCGAGTCATTCGTCCGTCGGAGGTGCTTCGGCCGGAGCTATTGCGGCGGCGGCTGCAGCCAACTTGCTTGATGTACATGCAGGACACCATGACACCGATTATAGTGGCCTCACAAGCCGACGACGGACACTCAGCCCAATTCAAAGCGTGGCGAGCAACATCAGCCAGTCTCCAGTAAAGCAGAACTCGACTTCTTATGATCACCACGACTTTTCCGACGATGAAAAGGGGCTGGAGCCGCGTTTGTCCATTGATTCGCTCTCGTCTGCTCCCAGCACCAACCTCGCAAGGTCAACCCGCCCGGAAGGACTCAGCATCAATAGTCAGACTGAGTCCCTTCGAAACCAATATGATCCTGGGCACGAGCTGGGCTACGAGGAGACGCCTAGAGCATCGCCACGAGGCAGTCGCTGGGTTGAACATTCGGATGGAGAAGACGACGGCGACGACTATGCCCACTCGACTGCGAGCACTGAGCGCAACAGAATGCCTGGACACAACGAGGACAGCGAGGTTACTTTCATGGACCACGCGAAGCAAGGCCAACCTGTCGCTGAAGGTGTTGCCGCCAATCCTCGCTTTGTCCATCCCCTCGCCGTAGAGTCGGCAGTGGCTTCGCTCTTGGATCCCACTATTCTAGACACCAAGTCCAGTCAGTCTGCTGCTAATCGCTCCATGAACGACATTCCCGAACAAGCCGAGAGCGATCGGGATGAGGCGATGGACAAATTGGATGACTCTCCTCATGCTTCTCGCCAAGGAAGTCCTCTCAAGCAAGGCCACAATGTGTCAAGTCCTGATGCTACATCGTTCCCGAGACGTATGGGTGCCACTTCGCCTCCGCAGAGTGTGACCCAGTCTTATGAAGACTTGACAGATCCTACTCACATGTTCGCCGGAATCCGCGACCAGAGCCCCCTTCCCGAGGAAGACCCACTTCCAGATACTGAATCGGAAATCAATACCAATCCTTCCATTATTCAAGGACCGGCGGCTCAAGAAGCTAGTTGGTCGTTCAACCAGACGCCTTCCAAAGATGCTCCGTCTCCTCTCTTCGATAAGGGTGGCGCCGTTGCCGGTGCGGCTGCTGGTGCGGGCCTGGGTTTGGGGTCGGTCGACCACGCACAATACGACCAGGAATATTACCCCGAGGACGAATATGCTGCAAATGACTACTACGACCAACAATATTCGCGGCAATTGTATGGGACACCTCTTGGAGCCAAAGACGAGGGCTATGTCTCGGCTGCCAATCCCCGTTCTCCAAGCGTTGATACGCCTGAGCCATTGAAAAAAGGGATGGGAGGGATTGATGCCAACATGGGTATGTTCGACAGTCCCATGGGAGCTGATGATTTCATACCCGGCCATCAGCGACAGCTGAGTGGGTACTCCCATGGGGTTGGATCTCCGCTATATGACAGTGCCACTGGCAAAGGCATCGATCGTATTCAGTCTAAGGACATCGTCGCACTCATGGACCATGTAAGTTCCAGTTCCCTTTCGTCAATACTTAGACAACTCTGCTGACACTGCCTAAGCTTACTGTACGTGATGCGCAACGGAACGCCAGAGATACGGAAATTCTGGTGACGCTGGTTCGAAGCGCGGCCGAGATGCGCAACTCGTTCGAGGAAATGAAGAAGTTCATCGCTCAGCAAGATGGAATGCTCATGGAGGCCAGCGACAGACAGCACGAGCGTACATATCGGGCTGTTGGCGGACCGCGCCCACTGCCGGTCAGTGCGCGCAGCGCTCGTCAAATGTCTGTGGACGATGGCGAGGAACTGAGCCAGAAGCGCAAGAACATCTTCAAGCGTGCGCTTAAGGGCCTGAGTATGAAGAACTCGAATGATCTGACCAAGATCGAGGATATGTTGGAGCAATTGCTGGAGGAGGTTGAGGCTCTCCGTCACAATCAGGATCACGGGTTTCCGCGCAATGGTAACCGGGCTGCCAGCGTGGATCCGGAAGGCTATGAGCCAGAAGGTCATGCGGGAACTTCCTCTCCTGGGAATCCCTCCGAATACCTTTCGACGTCGTCACAGCTCGTCCAGGATCCCAATCAGTTCCGGAAGGGCCTCGAGAACCGTGTGAGCACGGTCCAGGAGGTTGATGAGGATATGGAAGACGATCGCGGGGAATTCCTGAGCCCTCACCTGGTGTCTCAGCCGAACCCCAACAACCAACAGGACCGAGCTGGCTCGGCTCCTGTCTCAACACCCCCTCGGGACGCGATGGCCTCGGGGGCTCTTAGCACTGACACCACCCCGAAGATTACCGAGAAGGCAAAGAAGCACAAATCCAGCAGCTCTTCGTTCTTTCCCAAAATCTCACGCTGGTCGAAGACCACCGCCTCGTCGATGGGTGACAACATCCGCAACAGCATTCAACCGAATCGCAAAGAGCGGGCGTCTTTTGATGCTTCGCGCTCCGGGTCCGACCTCGCACAGGGGCCATATCAAACGACAAATTATTATGATCCTCAGGGCGAAGATCGACTGCGCTCCACTTACACCTTAGATGACCAGCAACATGAGAACCGACCACCGTCGCCGTTGGTGCCATCTCAGGTGTCTGAAACGCCCAAGTACCGGGCTCACCGCGGTAGCCTCGACCTGCACCATCCCCAACCCCGCCAAGGACCCACCGGACGGTACCAATCACAGCTGGAAACGCAGGCTCAGGTTTACACTGCACCGTCCGACCACTGGGGATCGAATCCCAGCTTGTCGGGTGTAAATGCCAATCCGCGCTACAGTGGTGGCGGCCGGCTATCTCCCATCTCGGACGCAGGTTATTCAGAAGCCAGTTCTCGCCAGACGGGACCCCCGCGACCCCCGAAGATCAAAGACGAAGGGCCCCTGATCCCGGAGAGGCCCCCCAAGGTTAAGGATGACGACGAGCGGTCGTATATGGATCGTGTCGTTTCACGGGTCAGTGTGCATTCCTGGAAGGGACGGCTGAGACGAGCTATGCTGACGAGATTTCTGTAGAGTTCTGCTGTTCAATCCCCACGCAGCACGCCTCCCCCGCGCAAACCGACGGGGCCTCGTCCCCTCAACTCGGGCTGTCAGTACAGCCCGGCGCGACGGAAGCGAAGCCAGTATCGAGCGACCAGTCCGGAGCAGGTTGATGCCGAGCTTGACTAGACGTTTCTGATTTCAGTTGATACCCTTTCTTTTCATTGTTTTGATTTGTTGCCTGCGGACCGTTTACGACATAATGACATGACTATTTGCACCATGTGCTATGACCAGCGTCTTGCATTTGTGCGAGCGTGATTTCTTTTTGTGTGGGTGGACGAGGTTGTGGCTGTGAATTTTGTTATACCATGTATCCATTTGCTGTCGTATAGTGATGCGCTACATATTGACTTGATTTGATGCGGTGACTGGAGTGTGAGTGTAGACTGGCTCTAGCCTCTAGTTGATAATTGTTAGTTGCAGTTAGTGTCAGGTCATAAGTAGCAGCCAGGCTCTATGCATGGCGACTGTAGCTATCCATGATTGCCGTTAACTTATCGGTTTGTGGTTGCTGGCATGAGGTGAGTTAGGGTTAGAGTATGAGAAGAATAGGAGGGGAGGGGGGGGGGAAGAGTGATAAGTGGGGGTTGCATGTCAATTCCCCAACTACCTAGTAGTAGTTAGTAGTAGTCATGATGACATGGAGACTCCAACCGCCATGGACCTGCCATGGCTCTCAGCTCTATCGTGTTTGATGGGTGTTTGAACCACGGAAATGTTCCGTATGCGGGGTAATCAACACGAAGTATAAGACCCTTAAGACCTTCCCTCCCCTCTCCCCTCTCCCCTCATCAAGTATTCCATCCTATCCTCAACCTCGTCTCAATAAGTACTAAGTTACATACCTATGCACCATGCCAGATTCACCCCCATCATCTCTTGATTTCATCATCTGCTCAACATGCGGCACGCAATTCCCCACCACCTCGCCCCCACCCAACTGCAAGATCTGCGATGATCCCCGCCAATTCATCCCTCCAACGGGGTACGTACAGTATACGTATACAGTGTCTACCTCCCCTTCCAAGTTCCCCAGCATTCACCAACACCAGCACATCACCCAGAGTCCCAGAGCCACCCAGAAGTTCTAACAAACCAGACAATCCTGGACAACCCTCCGCGCCCTCCGCCACCATCCAAACCCCAGCACAAACCAATCCCAAACCCAGACCCAGACCCAGACCCATGAGCCCCACCAACCCTACCACAACGAATTCCACCCCCTCCACCCCAGCACCGACCCCGAAACCGACCTAATCACATCCTCCCTCCTCGCAATCCACACCGTCCCCAAACTCGCCATCGGCCAGCGCGCCTTCCTCTGCCGGACCCGCCGCGGCAACATCCTGTGGGACTGCATCCCGTTCCTGGACGACGCCACGATCGCCCAAATCGAGGCGCTGGGCGGGCTGCGGGCCATCGTCATCTCGCATCCGCACTACTACGCCACGCATCTAGAGTGGGCGCGCGCGTTCCGGTGTCCGGTCTTTTTGGCCGCGGAGGATGCGGAGTGGGTTGTTCGGCGGGGGGAGGAGCAGGTGTTTTGGGTGGGGGGGCGGTTGGATTTGGGGGAGGCTTTGGGGAGGGACGTAGAGGAGGAGGGGGGTAGGGGTGAGGGTCAGGGGGAGGGTTTAGGTGAGCTGGAGGTGATCAAGACCGGCGGCCATTTCCCGGGCAGTACGGTGCTGTGGTGGCGGGCGTTGCGGACGCTGCTCATTGCGGATACGATCGGGACGGTCCCGAGTGGGATCTATCATGTCGACCGACTGCCGGGGACGGCGTCGTTTACGTTCCTGTGGTCGTATCCGAATATGGTTGGTCGCCTTTGTTGCCGGTGCTTCATCCTTCTTCGGGGGGTTTGCTGACTTGGACCTGACGGTAGATTCCCTTGCCGCCGGATGAGGTGCTGAATATCTGGAAGGCGATCAAGCACACCGACTTTGATTCGACGTATGGCGCTTTCGTGGGGATGCATACGCACGGGGATAGCAAGAAACGCGTTCTGGAGAGTGCTAAGATCTTCGTCCGGGCTATGGGGTATCTGGATCATGCCATTCATAAGGAAGTCTGTTTGTGACAAAGCATCTAAGGTATACACTGAGCGCGGCTCTCTTCGTTATTGTACAGTACAATCATACCAGCTCCCTGTCATGGCGGGTACATGAATGCTCTCTCACACAGCACGGGAAGCCTGTATACTCTAAGGTACAGTTCAGTTAATGATACTTACATCTTTGACCTGACAACACTCGGCACACCCACTACCCTAAACTTCGGTATAAGGCCTCATAGAAGTCTGCAATCCAGGAGCAACAGTGGGAGCGTTGTTCTCTTCATCCTCCGCAGGTCCAGCACCAGGACGCTGCGTCGCCGTGGCCAACCAGCTCAACTCCACCCCATCGCTGATGGGGAACTGGCCCGGATAACTGTCCACCGAGCACGCCGGCTGCAAGCGGTCCATCGTCTCCTCGACGACGACGGGCTCGGCGCGGTGGTGCGCGGGCACCTCATTACTCTCTGGCGCGACGACCGAGACCATCGACCACGGCTGGCTCAAGACGCTGAACCGCAATCGCTCCGTCATGAACCCGGAATAGCGGATGTGGGGCAGCACGATACTCTGGCGGCGATCCGACCCCAATGACAGACTCCTCCTGAGGGTGGCCGAGTAGATCGAGTCACTCATCCGCGGCGGGTAGACGACGTTCTGCTGCTGCTGCTGCTGGTGCACCTCAACCACTGAATTCGCAGTCTTGCTGCCAATGGCGGAGTGGCTAGTCACGGCGCTGTCTCCTCGACTACGTTTCACTGGGCGGTTGGACGGCCGCAGGGAGAGGATGCTCGCAGCAGGCAGTGGCCGTTTCGGTCGGAGCGAGGAGCCGCTCACTCGCTCGGTGGCCGTGGGGGACGTCGCTAGACTCTGCATCGCCTGCGCGTCGACGGTGGAATGGCGCGGATGTGCTTCGGGGTCATCGGGGTGGGAGGGGTCGGCGGGCTCGAGGCCCAGGATGAGGGAGCTGAGGTGAATGATGCGGCGCTCTTTGCGGTGGATGGACTGGCAGAGGCCGTGGCGATGGGACAGCTCGGACGACGGGTCGATGTCACGGAGAAATGCCACGAACAGTAGCAGGTTGAGCATCAGGATGGTGGCCGTGAGGTGGAGGGCGCGAGTGAGGCTGGCACCCGGGGCAGAAGCCATTTTCGTGATGGACGATCGAGCAGGTCGGTTGGGGTTTGTAAATGTGGCGATCGGGAGAGGGGGTGGTGAGATGAAAAAGATAGTAAATGCTTCCATGGTGTGGTTTCGAGGTTATTTTGTTTTAAGGGAGGCAGGATTTGGGAATGGTGGTGGTGGTGGTGGTGGTGGGAGTGGCAGTGAGGAGGAGGTGCATCGGCATTGCAGGAAGGAACCACCCTGTGGTTTGGTCCTTACATGCTGATTTTCAATGGACATGATGAAGATGGATGATGAATATCTGCATTCTGAAGTAGTGCAGAGGAGACTCGAATCCAATATTCACCATGCAGCACTTGTGTATAGTAGTTGTGTATGGTTATTGTCTCCGCATTCCATCGACGATGACTTTTCTTTATCTTATCGGCGGCTGCGGAGCCACTCGGACCCGCAAACGTCAGACTTTCTCCCCTCCTCTCTTCCTACTCTCCCTCTCCACTCTCTCCGTCTCCAACATCCTGAACTATCCTGGACTGACTCACAATCTTATCGGATTCAATGCTCCTCTCTCCCTTCAATTCATTGCGTCTCTCCCATCGCTTCATGGCTACTCTCTCCTCCGCAGCAGCCCCGCAATCTCCCCTGCGTCAACGGCGCTTCGCTCCTCTCAATGCGGAGAACTCGCGAGATTCCTCCGCACCCGCGCTGAGGGGCATCGTCTTCGATGTCGACGGCACATTATGGTGAGTTTTCAGGTTATCTTTGCTTCATCCTATGCTTCTTTCTCTTCTAAACCATTTACTCTACTCCTCCTCCTGCCTCTCCTTTCCCTCAGCCAACCCAATCAATCTAACAAACCACGCAAAGCCTCCCCCAAAACTACATGTTCGCCGAGATGCGGTAACCTCAACCCCTCCCCCCGGCGCATACTTGTCCAACTCCACCCATCCTAAACCTCCACAAACAGAGCCGTCCTCAACATCGACAAGAAAACCGACATCCTCCACCACATCGCCAGCCTCCCCACCGCCTCCGCCCAACTCGAAGCCGCCGACAAGATCAAGGCCATCGAACGCGAAGCCATGCGCCACCAGCAACCGCAACCGGGGCTGGTGGATCTGATGGATTATCTGGAGCAGAGGGGGATTCGACGGGCGTTGTGCACGCGGAATTTTGAGTATGCATTGCTTTTCTCCCGCTCGCTCTGTGCTTTCCCATCTCTCGTCTTGGGGCTTTGGCATGGCATAGGCTGACTACGGTGGCATGGAAACGAATAGGGCCCCCGTGACGAATCTCCTGCAGAATCATCTCCCGGCTCATGTGTTTCTGCCGATCATCACCCGCGAGACGCCTGGGTTGATGCCCAAGCCGGATCCGGCGGGGATTCTGCATATTGCGAGGGAGTGGGGGTTGGAGGATGGCGGGGAGGGGTTGATTATGGTGCGTTATTCGGCTTGGCCCTCTGCCTTGATGTGTGCAAGGGTTGTATGAAGGGCAGGGCTGAGTGATACGAACCGATTGTTTTGCTAATGTTGCATCCGTGGTTAGGTCGGAGATAGCCTCGATGATATGACGGCCGGGCATACAGCGGGAGCCGCGACCGTGCTCCTCCTCAACGACCACAATGCTCATTTGAGAGACCACGAGCATACCGATCTCTGCATTGAGCGCTTAGATGAGCTGGTTGGCATTTTGGGCCGTGGATTTGTCGGTCACAGAGGTGGGAACAAAGTTCCCGCGACCGATGCACCTACGGCCGCGGCATCGGCTCAATGATTTAGATCAATAAAGAGAAAGACAATGGCTTTTTGTGGCATCTGTACATAATGCTTTGCGAGAAAGGACCTGCCCTGGCTCCTTTTCGTCTGGGGAAATGATACTAAGACAAACAGATAAAAGAAAGATAATCATCCCGGGGTATTTTTTTACCAAGTACGCAAACATGCATCTATCCCCGCAGCCACTCGTAGAGGGGGTATCAGTCGTGTCAACTCAATCAACCATTCACATCCTGCATCAATCACAGGCCTTCTTACCAGCGCCGCGGCGGACGGTACGCATCTCCACCGGACCCTCCCCCTCCTCTCTTCCCACCCCGACCACCACCGCGTCCTCCGCCGCCGCCTCTGGCCGGACGCGAGGGCGCGGGTGGCGGTCTCGCATTTCGACCCCCGGACGAGGGTTGGTAACTATCTCTGCCTCTTCCACCACCGCCGCCGCCGCCACGACCACCACGACCCGGACGGCCGTTCGGCGACAGAGACCGCTGTCGATAGCCACCACCACCACCACCACCACCCGGCGGCGCAATATTTCTGTTGTTCGTGCCGATGCCAGCTCCGAACCGGATATGTCCGCGATTACTGTTGTTGTTGTTGTTGTTACCGCGGTTGACGGGCTGCTGACGCAGCCGACTCATCATGTCGTCGCTGTCGGAGGACGGTGGGCGGTGCTGGTCGGCCCGACCGCGGATCTTCATCCCGCGGGGGCCCGGCGCTTGGCCGCCTCGGGGGCCGCCGCCGCCGCCGCCGCCGCCGCCGCCACGTCGGCTGCTAACCACCGAGTTGGTGTTTGTGATCATGCCCGGGTCAATGCCGTGGAGGGTCCAGGTGGATGAGAGAAGGGGTTTCTTGAGAGAGGGGCAATCGCCGATGAGGTGGCGGTTGCTGCAGCACTTGGCGCAGGAGATCGAGACGAGGACGGGGCCGGACGTTGGGTCGTTCTGGTTGCTGAGCTTCCACATCATGTCGCAGTCGAGTTCGAGGTGGTCGGACGAGCCGCACAAGTCGCATGGGGTCTCGGAGGCGGAGCCTTTCAGGGCGGAGGGGCAGGTGTCGTCGTCGTGGCCGCGCTCGCGACAGCGTTGGCAGCGGCGCCACGTGGGGCATAGGCTGCTTTGGTGTTCGTTCCAGGCATTGCAATGGACGCACTGGTTTCGGGTTAGTTTATCTCTGCGAGCGGGGTGATGGGTGGCTGTGATTTGGGGAGAAAGCAGGCATACCTCCTTCGAGGGACAGACTTCAGCCAGGTGGCCCTCTTGTAAACACTCCGTACAGGCGATCGGGAGCTGGAGATCGATGGCATTGATGTCACGGTCGTAGAACCTGTACTTCGCCTGGAAGTCCATGTCCTCCCGGTGAAGATCGGCGAGGACGGAGGGAGCTGTCGGGTACCTCTGGGAGTATCGGCGGTGTGCATCTTCCTTCGACATCTTCGGGGAGTCGATGAGATCGTCTTGTGCGCCGCGACGTTTGTACCCATTTGTGACCGGCTCGTACTCATCGTCGCCGTCGGGGGTCAGAATGCCATCCTGAGTTTGACCAAGGTTCTGGCCGGGACCCCGCTCGCCGATGTTCAGCAAGATCGAGTCGTCCGCCTCCGAGTCCAACGAGTCCGAATCATCCGAGTCCACCGATCCCTGCATGTGGCTCGATTCCGCAGAGCTCTCCGCCTCGTCTACCTCGCCCTCCTCCATCTCATCGTCGCGATCGGACTTGTTCGGTGCGGCGTGGCCGCGGTCACTGGCCGAGGAAGTCGACGCGCTCCGACTGCGCCAGAACTTGTCATTGACCGCGTCGAACTTCGAAGCAGCCGGCTTCTGGTTCTCTTCGGTCGCATTGCGGCTCCCGCGAAGTGACGTCCGAATCGCACTTTTGCTGCCCTTGTTCCAACTGACGGGTGGTGCTGCTGCTGCGCCGGCGGCGGCGGCGGACTGCGGCTTGTCTGCCGCATCACCTTCCTCTTCGGATGAACTGGTGCCCTCAGACTCGCTGTCGGAGCCGGAGGAAGACGTCTCGTCGTCGGGATCTACTTCCAGCGAGTTGGCGCTGAAGGTCGCCCCCTGCGGCACAAAATCCTGGACCTTGCGATCGTCCGCGGCGCCATTGCGTCGTTGCCGCTTGCGAGGGTTCGGGTTCGGGTCGTGGGAGCTTTGTCTGGAGGAGCGAATGGAGGAGCCATTCAACTGTCCAACGGCGGCGGTCCGGGAGTCACCGTCATCGGACGGGGGAGCAGACATGCTGCGAGAAGGGAACGTCAGTGGCGAGGAGAGGGGGGGGGAGAGTTGGGTTTGAGGATGATGACTGGAGAAGAGTCGAAAGTGCTTTGTGCAACGCGAAGACTCAAGTTGTGAAGCATGATTGGGGAAATTTACGGAAGGCGGTAAGAACCACTGCAGAAGTCCGTCCGCCGTTTCTCTCCTTACCCAATTGGGATGGCACTTTATTATTAGCCCGTAGCATTGCTATTACCTTATCTTATTTTCTTGTTCGATTTTGGTGGTTACGTACTTCCCTATGCATCATTTGCTTCCCAGACTCTTAACTCAACTTATATATGACTTGTAGTTTGACCTGCAGCAGATCGATGAGCGTCTAGAACCATGCCTCTGCATCGATTGCCGAGGAACTAATGACTTCTGTCCGCGTCTGGATTCTTTGCGGACCGACCGTTCGGTCGGTTCGTTTGGCTTTATCTATTCTTAGTTGTCTGTGTCTGTGTCTGTGTCTGTTCTGTTCCGTTCGGTTTCTGTTTCGGTTTTCCATTGACAACCTAAAGTCTTCTCTGTCTGTCTGTCTCCTGGAGCTCCTCGGAGATCGGGGCATCTGTCATCTTCTTTTTTTCCCCCTTCTGCATCTCGGGACGTAGCCATATCGTACTTGGTGTCCTTTTGCTTTTGCTAGATTCAGAATCCTTTCCAAGTCCTTATCTGTTTTACATGATTGTAAGATTACTCGCAGTAACATCTTAATTGTGATTCTGCTGAGAGTTGAGCTGGTTAGCAGAATAGAATACAAGCGGTAACGGGAATACGGTACCGGTGCTCCCGTGACCAACCATCCATCATTCGGGGATCCTCTTCAGATCTCGCCGTCGCCTCTAATCGAAAGTCCAGTCGAACATCGGCCATCCCCCATCCTGCTTGCTAACCTACTTACTCTCTAACTATCTCTCTTTCTTACTTTTGTTGTCTGCCTCGATCAAACTACCTCACCCTCTCTTTTCTTTTCCTCTTATTCTCGATTTCTATCCATCCCACTTCTTTGAAACCTACTCCTCAACCTGCGACTCTCTCTTTCCTCGTGCCAAGATTCCCTCCTCCTCTTCCTCCTCCTTTCCGACTATCCCCTCCTCCTGCTCTTCCGATAATACCGCCAAAGTGTCTTCTCTACTCGTTCCCCGTGCCATCTCCTTCCCTCCGGAAGTCGACACTGGCCGACACCGGCTGACTCCGGACTCCAATATGTCTTCAGGCAAGGCTGGGCGGAGGAGACGGTCGAGCAGTATCATTTATCAGGAGCCTCCCGAGTCCATCGAGCGGACCAGCGACCAGGCTGCCCTCCCCAATCTGAATGCGAATTGGGTCAATGCTAAGGGTGAGTTTGCACACACACACACATGAAGGCGGGCGCGAATCTCAGCGGGCAGTCAAGCACAGAATAAACGAGGTGGCTGACGGTTTGTACGACGACAATCTAGGTGCCTGGACCATTCACTTCGTCTTGATCGTGGCTCTGAAGATCCTCTTCGACATTATTCCTGGTGTCTCGCAAGAAACCTCCTGGACCCTCACCAACATCAGCTATATGTTCGGCTCTTTCCTCATGTTTCACTGGGTGCGGGGCATCCCTTTCGAGTTCAACGCCGGGGCGTACGACAACCTCAACATGTGGGAGCAGATTGACAATGGCGACCAATACACTCCGACCAAGAAGTTCCTGCTCTGCGTGCCCATCTGCCTTTTCCTTCTCAGCACGCATTACACCCACTACGACCTGACGTATTTCACCATCAACTTCCTTGCTACGCTGGGGGTGGTCATCCCGAAGTTGCCCTTTGTGAGTTGGGCCCCACCCACCGTCTCAGGCGGCAGTATCGCAGTACTAACCTTCTTTCTCTGCCAGTCGCACCGTTTGCGAATAGGCCTCTTCTCTGACATCCCGGAGGAGTAGTCGCTCTCTGCTCCGGTTCATCGAATTTCCTTATCTTAATCCAACTCACATGTTCTCATTTTCCAGACTTGTCCTCCTTCCTATCTTTTTTCTCCATTCTTGCTAATATTCTCCACTTGGCGTCTATGTTGTCTTTCCCCCATGTCTCTCGCTGTCATCACCTTCATGTCCCCCTTTTCTTCCACTCACCCCACACTGTCAGCCATCGGGCTAGGACCTCCGTCCACATTTGGGGAAGACCAAGTGGGGCACTCATCTGTCCAATTTGTACCGGTGTGTTTTTCCAGGGTACCTTCCATGCGAAGTGGGGAGGCAAGGACTGTCGGGGGGGTTCCTCGTTCTGCAACTGGAAACTGGGGTGGAAAGACAATTGAATTGTGGTTTCATCTTTGAAGAAGAAAATTGGGCGATGGCGTGGAAAGGGGACGGCGGGCTACACTAGATGAAGAACCCAAAAATAGGGGAGAAACGGAGGGGTTATTGTACTCCTATTCTCCTTGGCTTCCAGATTATCCTCACCATCATCACTACTACACACTACCTACCTACATATCCCATCCATTATTACTTCCTGGTGCATTGTCTTGGTAGTTCTGTTGTGAGTAGGTCTGCAGGGTCAAGTCCGCAGTTCGAAGATAAGGTAGCCTCGGGGTCACTGATCTGGGAATAGAAAAAGGGGTCGACGCCGTGGACCGATGATAATGATGTTGGTGTCCTTCTGTTTCCTTTGCGAGATTTGGCAAATCTCAACTCTTCAGCGAAGCGGTACACGCGCTTGTGTCGTCTTGGAAGAAGTCGCAGCAGCATGCACTCCGAATTTCGTATTTCAACTCAAAATCAGTTTCGATAATCTCATCCCGGAGAATATCGATCGAAATTCTTTATCCCTCCTAACCGGCACTTGTTGTACTCAGCTCACAATCAACTCAGCTTCTTTATCAATCACGAACCCCCCAATCCCCAAGCTCTTTCCTTTGCACAAAGCCAGAGATAACGAGATTATACAGGAGAACTCCACAACCCCATTTCCATCCCAAAACTATATAAATCCGCGCCAACCATGCCAACACTAAAGCTCCATCCCACTATCCACAAACCCTAACCCCAAATCCCTAGGTTTTCCCAAGAAACCTGACTCTCTAAAACTAGCCCAAATCCCCCAGTTCCCCAAAGAACTAACCAAAAATCCCCCTCCCCCTCTTTAGCTGCTGCACCCCCAGACCCACCCCCAAAATGTCCTACTCCAGCACCAGCACCCGCACCACCCCCAGCAGCAGCAGCGCTGGCGCCACCATGCTGGACACGGAGATGGCCTGCTACTTCCGATGGCGGCCGTTCCTCGACGCCTGGCCGAGCAAGACCATCCTCCGGCTGGTCGTGCGGCGGGCCCGCGAGACCACCACCGCGCTGCACTCGGAGGACGGCTGGGCGCGGGCCAGGACCGAGCTCCTCCTCCGCATGCGCCTGCTGCGCGACCGCTACCCCTACCCCGAGGCGCGGCGCTTCGGCGGCGTCATCTTCTGGGACGACCGCATGCGGTTCTACAGAGAGCTGCTGGAGCGGGATTACTTCTCCTTTGAAGCTCCGCCGCCGCCGCCGGGGGGTGGTGGCCAGCAGGTGAACGGCCAGGTGGACGCCGACGCCGACGCCGACACCCGCGGCTTGGAGATGGCGGACTGCGGCGAGGGCCAGGGCGACCCGACGCCTGAGGCGGTGCGCATGGTCGAGGGGTGGCTGTGGATGCTCGAGGATAATGATCCCCAGGGCGGGGTGTGGGGGCTGTTGATGGATCGGGTGGAGGTTTGATTTCCTGGGTCTCCTTGCCCCTTCCTTACCTTACTGTTGAGGTCAGGTGTCTAGTAGAGTAGACTTTGGAGGCTTGTATCCCGGTCGTTGGGTATGGGTGGATAATGACTAGGTAGCTCGTGTTTCGGGATGCCTTGGGCTGTCTTGATGGTTACCTTCCTAATCTCCCTCGTTTTCGTGGGGAGTTCTAATGTAAGTTTGGAAAAATCAAAAAAATATGTCTGTCGCTGGAGATGGAAGATTCTTCAGTGATGTATAGTTTGAGACTGGTTTTTGTATCGGTCTGCTTTGGATTGAGTATATATGTTTTTTTTTGTTGTAGGTTGCTTTCTGTGGGGTTTGCCTTCGGGGCCCTATACGAGGGGTTGTGGTATACGAGAAAGGTGGTTAGCCCTAGTTTTTTCGGACTCCGGCTTCAAGCTTTGGTGTATTTAGTATTCTATCAGCACACACACGTATGCTATTCAAGTGCAATTACTATTGTAAAATAGATAGCTTATGTGGCATGCGATATAGTCATAAAGACTCTCATATTCAATTTAAGCAGGTCAGACTAAACCCGATCATCGCGGCATCCTTCCAGCGGCATTCCTAGCTAGCCTCCTAGATTCAATGACCAGGGACAGATACAGCCAACAACACAATTAAACCCCCGCAACCTTCCCCACATACACGTTGAAGTTGTAATACTTGTTGCACTGGCCCTGCACCGCCAACCCGCCCTGCCCACTCAGAATCGTCTGCCCATTGCGACTGACGGTGAACGTCTGCGGGCCCACCCCCATCGAGACGTTCGACGTCACGATCCCCGCGGGCACCTCGATGCGCACGGGGCCATTCGGCCCACTGGTCACCGTCAGCGTCGCGGGGCTCGTCAGCATGGTCGCCACGAAAATACTGTCCCCGAGCATAGAGATCCCGTTCGGGGGTCCGAGGTTGTCCTCTGGGCACGAGACCCCCTTCGGCGTGGGCCGGTACCAGTACACCAGGCTGTCCTTCTCGATCCGCGGGGTGGCGGCCCCGGACTTGTACGCCGCGATGTAGGGCTGGTACAGGTCCCGCCAGGCGTCGTGCGGCATGCCCTTGGCCCACTTGGAGGACCCGTCGTCGCTGTGGTTGGCGGCGTAGGGCCCGATGTAGTGCGATTCGCCGTAGTCTATAACTCAGTGGGTATGTATATCGACAGTGGGGGGCTGTCCTGCTCCGGGCTTGTGGAGTATGTGCTTACCATTCCACGAGATGATCTCGACCAAACTGGGCCGGAGAGTCAGCATCTGCTCCCACCGAAGGGTCGGCAGGTTCTCGCAGATGAAGACCCAATTCTTGCTGTTGAAGTGGGTGGCGAACCAGGGCGAGACGGCTGTCGCTTTCGTTAACCCAACCCTCCTTGCAAGCACATATTATAAGCCAAGTCAGAGAGTTGAGGCTGAAAACTCACGCGCCATATAAGTCGTCCCGGCCAAGTCCTTGACGTACCGATCATCCCAGATCGTCGTCATTGGACCCCTGATGATGCTATTGCCGCCGTCGGTGGGCCAGGCGTACCACGAGAACGCGCCGTCCGCGGCCCGCGCCCGGTTGCTGGACGCCTCGGCCGGATCCTGCAGGTTCGGGAGCGCGTGGATCGCATGCGAGGTGCCCTGCTTCACGGGGCCCCAGTTGAAGCTGTCGCCCACGAAGGTGCTCACCACCGCGCCGCCCCGGTACTGCATCTGCGCCGGGTGGCTGGCGTACTGCTGCATGTAGGCGGTGATCTTGGCCGTGTCGCCGTTCGTCCAGTACGCGAAGTCGAAGGAGATGAAGACCTTGAAGCCGACCTGCTGCGCCGCCTGGTAGGCCAGCGCCAGTTGGGTTGGGGTGTACTTGTCGATGCTGGCGCAGTTGAGCGCGAAGGCGTCGATGCCGATCGCTTGCGCCGCTTGCATGTCGGCGATCCAGTCCTCGACTTGGTAGTTCTCGACGATCCCGACCTGTGGATATGGGGATTTAGCTTTGATGAGATGGACTTGACTAGTGGAAGGGGCGAGACACTTTGACGTACCATGAAGTGGGCAAAGACATATCGGTCTGAGGCCTGGGGCTCATCGCGTTCAACTTCGACAGTGGGGAAACCCCAGACTGCTTGAAGGGTGCCTAGCACAAGGACGACCAGTTGTAGAAAAGTATTCCAGATCATGCTTGCTTCTTCAAGTAGCTGTTCAAAACTTGAGGTGCTCCCTCATTTCCTAGGGAAAGAGCCCAACCCCGGGCTTTTATGTTGATACACTCGCCATTCTCCCCCGGTTTGTGCCATTGAGCAAAAGGGAAGCACATTTCCCCTCCTTTTCTTCATCCCGGAGCACATCCATCGTCGTTCACCTCAACCAGAACATCTTAGAGGCTCGAGATTGGAGTCGATGAGACCGGTGCAACCCATGGCTGCACCTCAGAAATTAAGGTTATGCGCGATGCTGAACCACGTGAGATGCTGCAAACCGTCCGAGCTCTTCTTCCCACGGGCGATTCTCGATCCTACAGTAACACTCGGAGATTTAGTCTTCCAATTGACCAACGCTGGCAAGCTTCTGACCTGGTCACATTCATCGTTGCGGCTCGGCAGCGGCAAACAGTGACAAGTGACAAGTGACAAGACTGTAAGTTATGCAGTACCTGCCCATGTCAAGGTACGAGCCGAGCCGCTTTTCCGCATTGACGTCTTCCATAGACAACGTCCTCCAGCTTCGCAGACAAAAGTCCGGACTCAAAGCAAACGTGTGCGTTGGTCGCGCTGCAACAAGCCTGTTTTACTCGCTTTGCAGAGCTCTCAATTGGCGGTCGGGAGCTGAAACTTCCAGAGATACGACGACATGCTCAAATGTCACTACTTACTCTTCACGGCATTGCCGTCGTGCATGCAAGCCGTGTACGACGTCTGCTCGACTGCATCAGGCGCAGGGCGTAGGACAACTACGGATGAGAATTGGCTTTGACGTCGGACTTAAATGCTCAGTGTTTGCTTGTGTAGGGACTGGCATGTCGCAACTACTGTACATCAACCCCAGTGACCAGTCAACGGCCTAGAAACACCTTGCAGAGGAATTAAACCACACCAACCACAGCAAGTGCCCACGGACTTCATGCCCCAGCATCAGCAGCTTCTCACGTACGCTGTCTGGTAACACGTATAAGCTGGACCCTAAAATCCCTGTGAACCGAAGGGTTCCACTCCCTGAAGAGCGCAGTCAACGAAGGCTGGGTTCCGAGCATAACCGTACTCAGTTTCTCCAAGTCGGGGTCGTTCTCTTGGTTGTTGTTGTTGTTGCTGCTGCCGCTGGCTTCCCATTCCATTTCACGGTTCGCTGGAACCCACCTCCCCTTCAGCGTGGCTTCCGATACCTCGAACCTCCACGGCTGTTTCCCTTCCATCGCATCACTCTCAAATTGTCTCTCCTCATCTTCCTGTTCATGGACAACCAGATACACCACTTTCACGCCCCGCCATCGGAAAAAGGCGCCGACCAGGCTCCCCGGATGTTCCTAGAGCAGCCTCATCGGCACCGCCACCGACCGCAGCGCCCGCTCGGGGGCCGGAAAGGTGATGAACGTCGGTTCTCGTGCTACTACTCCACCCACTTCGCGGTATCCGGGCACACTCTCCGTCTTGCGTTTCTCCTGGATGAACCCATCCCACAGCTTCGCGGGGACGTAGAGGGTGTCGGTCTCCGGGGAGAAGGGACGAACGAGGATGTGGTGGTGGTGGTGGTGGGACGGGGACTGTTTCGGTCTCATCCACGACGAGAGAGTCTCCGCGTTTTGCTCGCCCACCCAGCACAGGGCGGTCCCGCGAGCCTCCCAGTTGACGAACAAGTGCGGGAGCTCGACCGTGCGGGGGCGCACTTGGCCGTGCTGGACGTCGATGCTCTGGGGCACCACCGCCGCGAGGGTGTCGTAGGCGTGGGTAGTCTGGCGCTGGCGCTGGCTGTAGAAGTAGAGGGGCTGGTCGATGAGCTCGGGTAGGGCTTCCTCCTAGATCTTGAGACGAAGCTCAGCGGGCAGCTTTGGAAACTTGGGGAAAGAACTTCTTGTTGCCATCGCTCTGGTGAAATGTGTTCGAGACTGTTGTGATATGGGGTATAGGCTTGATGAGTCGGCTCAACAAGACACTCAGTTCACTAAAAGATATCTTACCAGTACGAGTTCCAAGACCGAATAGCGATCAGTCTTGCAGATGTCGTCACTTTTTGATGCACAGCAGTAAATCCAAGCCAACCTTCTTTGAAGATCAGCTAGCAGAATCTGTGAACAGCGTTGATATGAAGGTACTCAGGGTGATCTGATGCTCCTAGAGTAAGGTAGATAATCAGTGAGAACGGCTTCTTCTTGTAACATTGGCAGTGGGATCTCACTTCTTCATAACCATGAGAGTGGGTGTTAGATTGATGAGAATGATAACTTCTTTCAAGAATGTTTTCTGCACTAAGCTCAGTGGGGACGCGTCCCGCATCTTCACATGCTATACACATTCAAAACAAGAAAGCAATCATTCACTATGGACACGGGCGTAAACTGCCTACAGCCTTCATGGCAACAGTATTTCGCCGGTATGAACATCACGTGAGCGATCAACATCTTGCTGAGACCTGAACTCTTCTACATTCTGATGCCCCCATTGCCGGAAACATGCCGACTCGCATCGATCGTTGCTCATGGACCTTATTTTTGATATATGATGCAAAACTGACTGTACTCAGGGTGTCCTTTACTGGATGAATGCGCCAAGACCAGAGAAGCGGATCTTTGATAGCAGATGTATAGAGTGTTACCTGCATATAACGAGCAACTCATCAACTGTAGAGGCTGCTGAGGAAGGGTGAAAGGTTTGGGGTTGTTAGACATGTATGTACTTCAACATCCATGTATAAAGGTACTACGCCAGGCTAATTTGTGAGTTGAGGTTGCCACCACGCCGCCCATCTGGCTACCAGAAGCAAGAATTAAATATACACACACCTGTACACATACAGATTCCAGAGACCTAAGCATGGTAATTGGCAAAAGGCCGTCTAATGGGCACTGATGTGCACTATATTATGTATACCTATGTAACAGTCTGGCATCAAAACCTGTACACAGGATTCTAAATTGAGGCCAACATCACAACAACGGGTGCTGTGGTCTAGTGGTATGACGTCACGTTGTGGCCGTGCCAGCCCCGGTTCGATTCCGGGCAGCGCCACTTCTTTTTCGGTTTGCTTTCTTTTTACTTCTCTGCCATACTCTATGACATTTGAAGATAATTGCATTCGAAGATGATTGGTCATACCATTGTCCAACAAGCTGTTCGAAACTTGATTCATCTCATACTTATATACACAAATACAACTGGCTACATGCAATGCGGCAGAAGCAAACACGTCCGATGCGGCTATCGATAAGCGCCGCGTTTCTTTGACCGGCTATCAGCCTTTATCGGCGCGATTCTTTCTCTCCGCGCATCGCAGCTCTTCCTCTCCAATCTTCACATACATCATCCTCTGCAGCTATTTTGATGGCTATCCTAGAAGGTGCAGAGGCATCTATGCCTCTCTATCGCCCTGCTAAGCCGCTTCCCTTCGAGCTGGTCCAGCACTCTGGCATTTTCCTCGAAGAGAAGCTATGTATGTCTCGCTCGACACAGTCCATCTACTTCTTTGTTTGCGGATGCTCACATTTTCTACCAGATACACAAGCTCTTAACTTTCTATTAGAAATTCTCACTGCCGGTACCATTGCTTCCACGCCAGCATTCGTTCCACCTCCTCAGCACCTGGCTGTCGCCGCGACCTTCCTTGTACACCCCTCTACGACCACTCGCGCAAAGACAGCCGAGGAGGAAGAAGCCCCCAATGCATCCCTCCGTCTCCTCCGCCTCACAAACGCGCTCGTTGGGCCCAGAGCCGCCAAGTTCGGCCTCGCGTTCTCCTTCACGCACTTCGAAACATCTCGCCATGGCCGCCGACGTCGCGGGGCCGACGACGCGCCCACCTCGCCGGATGCGACAGAGGATATCATGACGCCGATAAACCTCGACCTGGGGGAATCACAATCCATCTGGTCCCGTGCGGAGGACTTCTGGCATGCCGTCGGCTGGGCTTTCAACTGCTCTGTTCTACACCACGAGCGCTGGGAACACTGGCGGATCTGGCTCGAGTTCATGTGCGAGGTGCTCGAAGGTGACTGGAATGAGCGACATAAACAGTGGACAGAGATCAAGGACTCCAGCACGAACGCCGTCGAGGTGAACGTTGCGAAGCGCAGGTCAAAGACCAGGGCCAAAGAGAATGATGCAGCCGATCAGATACTCAAAGACAGCCTCATCGTGCGCTACATCGAAGGCGCTAGCGCCACCTACGGCCGGAATCGTCGAATCGTGAAATCTATCTTCGCCGATGGCCGGGCTACAACCTCCAACGAGTTCCGCGTGGTCTTTGAGAATGAACTCAAGCATGGCAAACACAAGAAGTCCAGCCACAATAGCAAGAAGCGCGGGATGCAGGTCAACATCGACGCAGAAGAGTATGGGGACTATCTGACCGACGACGACGAGGACGAAGACAGTGTTGACGCCGACGATACCACCACGACAGATGACATTATTGTCGAAGACGCCGAGCCACGGCCGCAACAAGGACGCGGCCGTGGTCGTGGTCGCGGTCGCGGCGGCGCAGGGACTCCAGCCTCGTCGAGACGAGACGGTGGTGGTGGTGTTGCCCTCCGGCAATCGAAACGAGCCCGACGAGGTACTCGCCCGCAAGAAACTCGCCCAGAACCCACCATCTTCACCACTCCGGCAAATTACCTGACGCCCGACAACTACGGCACGCCTACAGGCACGTTCAAATACTCCGATCCTACCTCTCAACGCTATGTCCCGGACGACCAGATCCCCCCCGGCCACCTCGCCACCATGCACGCCGATCCCTGCACCCTCGGCGGCATGCGCTCGCTCACCCTCCGCCAGCGCCTCCTGCACCTCCTCTCCACCGTCTCCGAAACCATCCCCGAACACTTCATCCCGCTCGAAGAGCTGTATCATCTCTTCGCCGAGAACATCCGCCACCTGCCCCTCCCCTCGTACCAGGCCTTCATCAGCCCCACCGCCCTCCCGCACTTCCCCCCGGCCGCCCTCACCACCCTCTGCGAGTACCTGCTCTTCCGCATGCGCGAGTCCGCCGCCCCCGACACGGCGGACGAGTACCTCAGCCAAGCGAAGCTGGAATACTGCTTCCTGCCCTACGGGGCGAACACGAACTCCCCCGCCGACAACGCCAAGATCTCCATCACCCTGGAGACGCTGATCATCCTGCTCGCCGACAACGACATGCTGACCGTGACCCCGGCGCTGAAGGAGGCCGTCGGCGAGGGAATCATGGCCCGCGAGCAGCGCCCGATCCACGATGGGAGGAAGAAGCGCGAGGCCGACCTGCATGCGGGCGACATCGAGTGGGCGTGGCTGTTGGAGAGCGGGCGGAGGCTGTGGTTCCTGGTCGAAGAGATCATTCCGCTGACGCAGGGGAATGAGGATCATGGGATGACGGTTGCCACGGTTTGAAAGGCTTGGTTCCCAGCGAGAAGACTGATTGTGGGTGGTGGTCCTAAGCGTTTGCATCTGCGAGTCGGGCAATTGTAATTTGTCTTGTCGTGCCTAGCCTGTGTTTGTTGATCGTGTTTGTCTCTTCTTCTTGTTGTTGTTGTCTTTTATATTCCGGGCGAATTGACCTAGGAAGTGCTTCTTCTCGAATAGTCGGATAGATACCCTGTTGTTGTGATTGTAGCAGAGCTGATGTTTCTTGATTTGAGGATCTGAATTACATTTTTAATTCTCGTTCTTCCCTTTACTTATCATTCATCTGAAGAAAACTTTCGTACTACAGACCCCACCAAGCCAGGGTTCCTTTCCAACTGGACCAGTCAACGAAAGCAAAAACCAACAAACCGCATACTAAATGCACATCAATTCCAAATAGTAGCTATCATGCCGACAGCCAGAAAAAAAAAACGGGTATAAGATAAGGAACATCCTCAGTAAGCTAAATCCCCTCCATCGATCCATCACTAGATCTCCCAAAACATCCACCAGATCTTAGCCAACCGCTACCTACCAACTACATTTCCAAGCACATCCCCAGCGCAGACGCATTCCGAGAATGCTAAACAGGCACAGTGAGTTTCCTCCAAGCAACAAGATCAAGGCGCAGGCCGCGGCCCAATAATCTGCCTCCGGGCGCCGCCGACCCCGAGTCCGGGGCCGCCGCGGTTCTGGTTGTCGCCGCCCATGTAGCCGTACTGGTGGACGTCCCAGGCGCCCTGGCCGGGGCCGGAGCCCAGCGAGCCGTCGCGGAGTCCCCGGGCGGCGGCCTCCTGGGTCTGCTTCTGGCTCTCCTCCCACTCGCGCTGGCGCTCGCGCTCGCGCTCCATCTCGCGCTCCAGCAGGGACTTGGAGGCCCAGCCGCCGGCCTTGGTCTTCTGCTGGGCGGCGAGGCGGCGGCTGTTCTCGGCGTCGACCTCGGCGGTCGTCGTGTAGTCGGCTGGGCGGTGGGTGGTCGGTTTTGGGGAGGTGGGGGGGTTGTTGGTGGTGAGGAAGCGGTCGACTCTTGTTGAGGGGGAGGCAGGCACGGGGACGGGGACGGGTTTGCGGATGGGGGATTGAGGCGGAGAGGTGTAGGTTGCTGGATCGGGGAGAGGGCGCGGGGGCATTGCCGGGGGTTTTGATTCGGTGGGGGTGGGTTCGGGGAGAGGGCGGCGCGCGGGGAGGGAGGGAGGGGGTGGGCTGGAGGGGCTCTCGGCGATGGGAGTGGGGAGGTTGTTGTTGTTGTTGTTGTTGTTGTCTTGCTGGTCGTTGTCGTGGTGCTTCTGCCACTCGCCGCGGAGGAGTCTGCGTTCTTGCTCGAGGGAGGAGAGATCGTAGCTGGGCTTTGGAGGCACGGGGACCGCGCGCGGGCTCCGTGCGGTCTCCGGGGATTTTGCGCGGGTGGCATCGTCCCGTTCGCGCTCGTACTGCCGCTCGCGCTCCTTGGCTCGCTCCAGTTCGTGCTCCAGCTGGCGGATGCGGTGTCGCTCCTGGGATTCCGACGTCGCGGCGGGTTTGCCGGCCCCGGCGACCATGCTGGCTTGGTACTGGCTGAGGAACTGGCCGTTGAGGCGGCTGTCCTGCGCTTCGCGGCGCTGGAGTCGCTCCTTCTCCAGCCGTGCCTCCGTCTCGCGCTCCTCCTGCTGGCGCTTGTCCTCCTCTTCTTGCCACTGGCGCTGTTGCTGGTCCCAGCGTTGGCGCTCCGCCTCCACCTGCAGGCGCTCTTGTTCGCGCGTCCGCGCCGTCTCTTCCTCCCAGCGGCGTTCTTCCTCGAGACGGGCCTGCTCTTCCTCGGCTTCCTGCTGCTGTTGGCGGCGCCGCTGGTCCTCCAGCTCCTGCAGCCGTCTTCTCTCCTCCTCGTCCCGCCGGCGCTTCTCCTTCTCCGCTAGACTAGGGACGTGGGGCGCGGCGGTGGTGATCTGGCGCCGCGCGCCGAACGCAACACCCTGGTTGCCCTGACTGGCTCCGCCCATGTAGCCGTATTGGTGGATGTTCCAGGCCGGGGCCGTGCTGTGCTCGTCCGACTTCTTGCTCCAGGTGCTGACCGGCTGCGGAGATCGCGCTGGGCTGGAACGACCCGAATTGCTACCGCCCAACCCGAGCGACTTGGTGGGGGTATAGGCACCTCCCTGACTGGACCCTGTCACATGTGGACTGAGCGAGCTGCCCTTGGACTGCGGTCCAATGGCGTAGGTAAATTTGCTGGGCTGGAGAGCGTTGGCCCGTCGGCTGAACGAGGTCAGGCATTGGAGCACTTGGGCGGGGTCCTTGGCCTCGTAGAGATCGACAGTCAGGAATACGTCATGCGGGGGAAGGCTGAGAGGAGGCATTTGGCAGGCGCGCAGGAAGTGCGAGATGTTTTCCATCTGCACGAACGGCATGGATGACTGCTTGTATTTGACGCCCGGCGATACGGCGAGGTTTACGAGTCTGTGAGCGGGCTGACGTTCAGTTTGCGATTCCCATACGGGAGAAGGCTGTTCTTCATCGGACAGAGTTCCGGGTCTTACCTGCAAAGAGCCACTCCATCTTTCAGGGCTTCCAGAAGATCCCCTGCCGGGAGTTTGTCATGGAGCACTTCTTCGATCCAGCTGCGGACTTCCGCGGCTGCTTGCGGGGTATAGCGGGACAAGCGCAGATTGCGCAAGTCCTTATCCAGGGATGTGACGGAGGCCATTTTTTTGGATTACCACACTCAGCCGTGTTTGCTCACAGAAGTGTGAAGCATGTAGAAAGATTCCAGAAGAACCGAAGATGGCGAGTCAGCGCTGAAATAGGGGTGGAAAGGGGGGGCAGTGTAGGGTTTCTGTTTATATAGTGCCTAACTGCGAGTGGGACGAACCGCGGTACGTCACAGGGGGGGGAGGTGGCTTAGGACTCTAGGAGAAGACTCGCGGATCGAACGGATGCGAGATTGGAATGGAATGCGAAGGGACCAGTGCAGAATGATTGAATTGGAGGATTATGTTATGCAAGTCAGCAGAAGAAAAGAGACACTCTCAGAGCAGACCGATGAGGACAGGAAAGTCAAAGTAGAGAAGAGAGTCAGTGTCAGTCAGTCAGTCAGTCAGTCGCACGGCGAAAGGGAAAACGAGGGCAACAGGCGGAATGCGGCAATCTTGGCCTCGTAATACGCCGCCAATACGGTCTTTCTCGTCCTGCTCGTAAGTTACCGGCCGGTATGCGCCGATGACGTTCCGGCCGCAATAATAATAATTGATTATTGCCATCCCAAATCACTCCCTTCTGAGTGGATGAAAGACCGCATCTCATCTCACACACGCCCCCGTTGCTGCCTGACATCTTTGCTCCCAGGCATTATCTGGTTTGCGTCGGGCAAATGAGTCCCATTAACAGTCTCTGGTTCAAGTGGAAGAGCCTGAAATTGCCGTGGCGCACTTCCTTTCTCGTCGGTATGTCCGCTCCATCAAACCGCATGAATACAACAACAGTCTGACTTTGAGACTCGCACCCCAGGCCATGATTTGAAGGGAAATACCTATTGGGAATTCAAAGATGCCCTGAACGCGAATCGGTATCGTCGCATCGTTAAATGTGACCCCAAAACCCACCTCTCCGATGTCCAAGTCAGCCGTAAGTGCTTCCTCAACGTTGGGTCAAGCCTGCAGTGGCGCTTTCAACCCCCAAGACAAGTCCCCCAGCAAACTGACCTGTTCTTTCGTCCAGCGCAATGGCACCAATGGCTTCGATACGTACGAGCGGAGCCTCCGTCGATCGAAGAACAGCAACAGGACATCATCCGACAGATTCAACTCAAGGAGTTGGCTCGTCTCGCTGATGAACGATGGGCGAGCAAGGTATCTTATCTCGACAAGCCGAAGACTCAGCAACCCGCCCCTGCTACCCAGACCAGCGACGCGACGTTGAACCCTCCGAAGGATGAGGCGCAGGCTAACAAGGCTACCCCTGCTGCTCCTGGGAACGAGAAGAAGGAGAAACCAGCTTCAAAACAAGACCCTTGGGCAAAGGCCGCCAGTGGACCTGGTGAGAAGTGGCAGCCGGATTCTTGGAATCCGACCTCTTCCCAGAGATGAGCTGGTTTGTTGCTTCGAACTTCGACCTTAATCGCCCTGGTCATCGATTACGATCCCAGGTCGCGTGCATTATGCGAATTATGCTACCAGACTAGCCGTGCATCCTTCAAAGCTGCTGAGATCCTGGATGGCCGTCTTGGTGCTTGCAGAAATCACCCTCTCCACTCTCTCTACGTTTTTCTTCAGAGATCATGAGAATTGATCAGCGTTCCTCGCCAGATCGAGGAGTCATCGCGCCGTGCCGTTGTATAACGAGAGGCGCATTAGGCACCGGTCTTGCATGGCGAGAACTCTTTGATGCAGGGACTTGCAAACACCTTGTGTCAGCTCGAGCGGCATTGTATATTACCTACTTTAGAGTGTATGTACTATAGTTATTGAGCTAAGCAGAATGGGTCTATGGCGTTCTGCCGGGTATCGCAATGAATTCGAATACCAAATATGATATCCCAAGGAGTACTGGAATTAGGGGTGGTAAATTTCTCTCCCAAAGGTAGTTAATGGGTCGTCTTGAGATATATAGTCGGACTCTACGCATCCACAGGAACGGCAAGGTCCACCCACCGACTGGTAACCTAATGAAGACCCTTCAATTTTGCACAAATAGATCTTCGATATCCCGGGATCATCTATAGCCAAAGAATAAATTGAATTGACAGATCAATAGACAAATCGTGGTCACGGCGATGCAGAGTGGACTGCATAGAGTACTGCAGTTCGGACTTGATATTTGCCGTGCTGACTCAGGATGACGACGATCCGGCAGATTTGCGAGTGCAATCCCTGTACGCTAAACCCTTCCGGGAATTTCCGAAGCCGGGCCGACAAGGAGGCCGGAAGGAGAGGCAACAAGCCCAAGTCAGGTGCCCGGTGATGACGGAAATCTGACAGTCGAGGTTCGCCTTGTTTCTAATCCCTTTCCTCTGCCCAAGCACTATCATCGGTGCCATTTCTCATCTTTTCCAGACTCTTCTCGACCTGGAAGTTACGTCGAGCTGCATATGCCTGTTTAAAAAGATATTGTCTGCGAGAACTGCTGACGGGTTTTGCTCATTACCCCTCGCCTCCTCGCCCCTTTGCCCCCGCTTCACCATCACCAACCACTCCCCAACGAAAAGTGGGCATAAGATTCTAGCGCCTGCGCGTCGTTCATCCGTCCCTGCCCCTCACTCACTGAGAATCGATCTGCCGCTCCCTGGGCTCTCACCCATCGTCAAGATCTTCATTGCTCACCCTCGATACCGAGGAGAACGTTCAGCCACCACGCGTCGCAGTGTTTGATCCTTCGTCACATACTGCGCCTTTGACCTAGTCGCTTAAAACCAAGCGGTCTACAGTCGTACAGTCTATATGTATCACTCGAAATCATCCATCAAAAACGATCGCATTTTGAAGGAAGGAGGATTGAAATACTGTCATCTGATTGCATACAACTGGAACGACTACGCGTGCATGTGTCACAACCTCTACCATCATTGAATTTTGAAGCGAACTAATTGAAAATCAACATGTCTATCAACGTTATCTTTGTTCAGGGCCTTGCCGGCTCTCACTAGGTGAAAATCTTCACCCAGTTTTTGTGCTTCACGATGGACTCCTTCAAAACCATTGGGGGCCTTGAAAGCCACGGTTTGAACGTGAAAAAAACTTTCTTCGTTCACATTCTATAAAGCAACATCTCTGTTCCCAGTCGCCAGTCGCCAAGACAGGTACGGGTGGGATCTAAACCTTGTACGTTTACATCCTTGTCACAGGACAAACCAGTCCTTTGAGCTACCGGCGCGGAAAATCCGGGGAAGCCGGCCAGCATCCGGACACTCATCGCATCGCCATGAGCAGCCAAAACATGAACAGGAAGTCATGGGAGTCCCTGTCATCGACATTCTCTCAATTGGAAATCTCCATCTCCCATGACAGCTGCTATGCCTCTGATGAATACTCTGCCCCCGCAAAACCTACCACTGCTGTCCACACTCTTGAGGCTCCCTCTCTGGTGCCCGCGGTAGCGGCGCCTCTCCAGTCGATCTTGAAGCCGATTCTGAAAAGACCATATTCAGAAATCGAAGAAGACGAAGAAGAGGCAGAGTCTGGCTACGCATCTGAGGAATCCGAATACGGTTATGACAGTTTTGACGAATCGGATGATGACATGTGTGAAGTCTCAGATTGGGATGAAGCTTCTGACATCATGTCTCAATCAGATGGGGAAGACGACGATGTCGCGTCACTAGACGGCTCGTTTATCATCGAATTCGGCGGATCTCATGTTCAGTTCGATGCGAACATATGCTATATCGAAGCGCCAGAGCTAGAGGAAGATGATGAAAGCCCCGAGGCTGGACTGACTTGCCACGAGTTGATGGAGATGGCACGAAAGTCTGGTAGCCTGCGGCTACAAGAGGGTACAGGTCCTGGAGACCACCCTGAGGACTGCGAGGACGACGATAGTCTGATCCTGGAAACTTTGAAGCAGCTCCCGGAAGAGCACCCCGATGATGTTGTTGACCTGGACAAGAGTCTCTTCGTCGCCTACATGAATGGCATCAATGGGCTTACCGACCCACAATACAAGTCTCGCCTTCGCAGCCGCGTTGACGATATAAAGTCTGGTCGTGCACACACGCCATACCTAGACGAGGATGGAACCACTGGTGCATACATCGATAACGCGCTCAACCACGTTATCGGAGTCTTCCGCAACATCGTCGCCGAGGAGGAGTTCAACGAACTCGTTGACCTCAGCCACGTCAAGGGCAGCTCCACCGGGCCGAGTGGGAGCATTAACCAGAAGCTCTTGACCAAGCTTGAGAATATCCTCTCCGAGAGACTGGCCTCCAATGCCGTCAATATCGGGCCTGACGAGTTGAGCTTCTTCACCAGTGGGCTTGCTTACGCTCTAGACCACTGGACCAGTTACATGACGCGATGAATATGATACGCTGTCCATGAAGAATCACGAAGAGAAACAAAAAAGCACTAAAATGTGAAAAAAAGAAGGCCAAGAGCCGAAAGATGTCCAAAGGGCCTAAATCGTTGTTATTTCATTTGCCATGGCCTAAATATCAAAAGTATTTCGCAAAAGCTTACGAGCGGGGATTGTAGCATCACTAATGATTATGAACCCGAAATATTCTTCTAATATCTCATCAAACGTAACTTCGTAGGCGTACAGTGCAGTCCACCACTCATCCAGTAGTAAGTAAGCACAAATCCTGATCCCGGCAGGATTGCGCCTATAATCCGAGAAGAATATAGTTACCTTCCGACATGGTCGATCTTAGTTGCCACGCATAAGGCCATCATCCACTCGCCACCCTGCCTGCCGCTTTCCAGGAATTTTTTCGAAACACTGACGCTGGCTATAACACATGATCATATTATACTCATTCCGTCAAGACGCCATGGGTAATTATGCAGTGCCCTACAGTACTCCGTACACGTCCACCCCTCCCTGGCAGCATTCCATCAAACTGAAACACTTGAAGTAAGAGGGTGCCAAACGTTATGAGCGCAGGGCTAGATCCGGTCGATCGCTGAATTGAGTTCTGCGCCAATAGGAATCAATCGATCGTTGTACTGTTTCTCATTGGGGGACGGTAGTCTAGGAAATCTAGACTTTGGATGCGTAACAGTCGAGACGCTAGGCTCCCAGATTACCTCGTAGGTGGCCGTGAGAGGAAGAGGAAGAGGAAGAGAGAGAGAGAGCGAGGGGAGAGCGAGGCTCTGGATGCAGGATACCAGTAGATCAAGGGTTTCGGGGAGTCCGTCGTGCTACATCCGCTCTGGTTCACGAACGGGAAGCCGACAATGTGGATGTTGGGTTCGAGAAGGCTGGGTTGGTGTACTACAGTATATGCGCTGATGTCAGATCTCGTTGAGCAGATCCGGTGATAGCCGTGAAGGAGTTGCTGGGTTGTAAGTGAAGAGAAGTAACTAGGTACCTACTAACGTTACGAGGTATACCTACGGCATAACCATGCTCTATCGGGAATGGCAGGAAGGGCCACTGCACTGCACTGCACTGCAGGGCATGACGTTGGGAGGAACGCGACGGAAACTTGATACATCCAGTCACATCATACGATCTGAAACTCCTGGTGCTGAGAGTTGACCCCTGCACGCTACTTACTACCTAGGTTCTCACTATAGCATATCCTTGTACTCTGTGTACATGTGCATATTCATGCAATCACACATTTTTGATGCATCGCAGCATCCTTCAGGCGCTACTGCGCGTATCGCCAAGATCCTGTCCTCTTCATCCCTACGTCCCCGAAAATCATGATGTCTGGATTGTGTTGTGCTTGGTTGGTTGATCGATCATGCCGTGTATAAGCAGTGGGTAAGTTAGTTAATGGCTGGCTGCTTACTGCTTACTGCTTTCTGACAGGGAAGGGTTATTCGTGGCGGGATTGAGGGTGACATCCATGTTTTGTTGGTTTTGAGGTTGACGAACGTGTTTCGTTCGTTGGGGTCCGTTTATACATGTATGGGGGCCGGTTGGGGGCGCCTTGCTTGGTTGCATCTGGACTACAGTAGAATGGCCTTGTATCAGCCCCAGCTCCAGGCTTAGTCCGATGGTGGCCCTGCTTTTCTGCCTGCCTGCCGGCCTGCCCTGTGCGTAGGGTTGGGGGCTGCATGTACTGTACTTTAGGTGTAGTGTGGTCGAGGTCAATGCACGCAGGGAAGGATTTATAGTAGGTAGGGAGATAAGGTAGTCTCGGCAGGATGTGTAGCTGGGAGCTTGATGCTTATAGTTATGAGGTTACTTGTTTGAGTGGTGACTACATGTGTGGGCTGGGGAGTTTGGGTCTAGTTGTTGCGCTTTGGGGATGAGGATACACCTGTTGGCTTTGTTATGCTATCGGGTGTAGCAGCCGCTTCCAGCCTGGAGGTCATCCATCCATACGGGATCCTGTGTGCTGATCTGGTGGGTATATGGTCAAAATCCGCGACCTGGACAATAAACGGCTCGAGGAGTCATGAAAGAGCGTTTAAATGCACCAATTGCACATGTGTCGAAAGTTGGGATCTCAAAATTCAGCCGGGTTTTTGTATGTAGCGGGGCAGCCTCATCCCCGGTCTGGTTGACGGACCGAAGAATCAACAAGCCTCTCAGATGATGTAATTCGAGATCTTGGGGCTACGATCCATGGGTTATAGTATAGAAGCTATTTTAGTGTTATACTGGCTTGTTCTGGAGTTGCTTGTTGCATTTGATGTCTCCCTACCGGACTGGTATCGGGTAATCCATCTCACCACCCACGGAGACGTTGATCTGGTAGTACTCCAGGCTGAGTATAGCAGCACCTAGTCTAGGCAAAAACGATAGTACTCAAAACCCAGCCGGGAAAGCCCCCCTCTCAGCTCGTATCATATATTGCGCCCGCCTCCACCAGCAATGGGCCTGGGCTCGAGATGCACTTCAGCTGAAGAGTGGATTGTTGATACGTTCCCACAATCATATATTAAATCGGAGCCTGGAACCCAATCATAGGCGGCCATCGGTGAGGTGTACCCGATTAACTATGTCTCTTACCCGCTGGCTTGCCCGGAAGGGGCCTACTGCACTTTCATGGAACTGAATCAGAACGGGCATTGGCGTGGGAGCACGACATGGTCATGGTGCAGGTGAACCAGCCTGAACCGCTGGAGAGAAGACGGAAATGGATCCCTCCCTGATTGGATCCCTGTGCCAGTTCACCGGTCCCACCGAGGCAGTTGAGCAGGGATTCGACGGAGCAATAGTTAGGTGCTTGATTCGTCTCTTGTCGAACTTACTCTCCATCCAAGATCGTGGGAATGATAAGTGACTCGTGTGAAAAGAGAGACAAAAGTGGGAACGGGATGGTGAAATAGAATTTGAAATCTCTGGCCCTAGTCTCGAAGGCCGCGTGTGAACGGCAAGAGGTGGGAGACTGCGAAAGTCAAAGTACGTGGGGGGATTGGGGATTCCTGACTCGCGAACTATAGGAGCACTGTAGTCTGTAGCAGATCAAATGTGTTATCAACTCTCGAGAAGGAAAGTGCTGTCAGGAGCCCATTAGAGGCATAGGCGCATAGCATGCTGATTGACATGGGCAATTTGTCAAGGCGTCCTTTTTAAACCTTCAATCCTCCCCGCGGGCCACAGCAAAATCCAGTAGTATATGGGGTATGGAGAAACCAGCAATACCAGGGAGGCATGTCCCACGATCATCATCAGTGCACCCACCAGTGATCTCCCTTGTCAGCTTGGAGATCACTGTCCGACTGCGCGGCCTCCTATTCTCCTCCCGAGGGATACAACCTAGGGTGTCAAGGGAGTGTTTCCGAGTCGAGTGTACTATTCCTGTTTCTTGATTATGTACAGTACCTATGCAGAACATCTCTGGACAATTATCCGTTCCTCTTGAAAATCGAAACAGCTCCTGTGATGATAGTGGCTTAATTGGTCATGCAAGCCACCGGACAGTGGCCGTAGCCATGATTTGCTTACCGGGGGAATAATAGTAGCAATCAGATTTTGAGTTCCATGGTGCCTGGGCTTGAGACCGATTTCGGGAAGAGATGAGGGGGGGGGGAACCGAAACTTGGAGCGGGATCACGGACGGATTTTGTCCTTGGGGTTAGGTTGAATGTCTCCTCGGTTATCTCCGGTAGAAATACTACTCCGTAGAGTGCTAACTTATTACTTCTCATCTGTTCTGAGTACTTTGGAGGTGGAATCCAATTGCACTGCACTTCTTCCGTGGTCAATTTAACATGACTGAATAATATAATAATAAAGCATGAGACACGGCTCGCTACGAGAGGCGAGAGCAAAGAGTTAATGTGAGAGGCTTACATTCCAGTCGGCTTGCAGTAGCGCCCCCTTAAACTGCCCCTCGTGCCCCTGCAGTCGGGACGGTATTTCATCCTTAGTGAGTGACTAATCCTTTAGGGTTCCTTTTCCCTGCCTGCCCGGTGGGGCCTTTTTCACTAGTTCGGCTCTGGCGATCGTCGGTTTTCTTGGGGCTTCGGTGCCTTTTCTTATTTGCTTCTAGTCGCAACCGACTGGCCACTTCTCCTGGATGCTGGTGGCTCATGGTAGGGGTCCGGATACTGGGTATGAGGTCTTTCTCTCTCTCTCTCTCTCTCTCTCTCTCTCTTTCTCATGCTCAAAGCCCCATGGCCATGACCAACGGACCTTCCAACCACGATTTCGGATGATACTCGGAAAAACAGACGGCTCATGTTTATCGAAATCGAGGGAGGAACCGTGGAATGGTATGGTATGGTATGGTTTTGGCCGCTTGTCGGGCGAACTAATCGCAGTGCTCCGTCCATGGATTGACGCTCTCCCCGAAACCGATATCTGAGGCCAAGCTGTTCCTGACCCGAGAAGGTCTCAAGTCGGTGGCGACTCCGAGGCCAATGTCGATCTTGCCAGAGCCCTCGTGCTTGATGCATTCCGACTCGTGGGGGGTCCATCAGAATGATGGACTGGCGGGAAACTATAACAAGTCATAAGTCATGAAGAGCTTGCTTTTTCCAGTAACCCATGCGGTTCACAAAGCGGAGAAGCCTGGACGATGTACGGAGTAGATGATAAGTCAGTCAGTCTTTGGTAGAAAAAGGAAAAAGGGAAATCACCTATTCTTACTACCTCGAGTACTTACCTTCCGATTCCAGTTCCAGTTCCAGTTCCTGTGCAGCCAAAGCGTTGTTGGTGGTTCCTCTTCCCCCAAAGTCCCCACACCACAACGATGTTCATTTGCTTCTCTTGACCCAAGTTAACCCAAGTTGACCCTCCCTGGTGGAATTGAAGCGGATGATGGGTTCCACCTCTCCTGATTTTGCTAGTCACTTTTTGTTAGTTCCGCTGCTGTGTCTGTCTGTAAATTGTAAGAATTTCTCGGATCCTAATTTACAGAGACGGTGAAGACTGGAGCAGTCGTCCATTCACATTTGTTGACTGTTGCTGCTGCTGCTGCTGCTGCCACTTCTATGTACATACAGTACTGTACATACATACATACAAACTAATCATACTGATGGCTTGACTGTTACTCCTGAACTTTCACCACCTCCCATAAGGTCCTTCATTCACACTCTTTCTTTCTCTTGTCTCCCTTCTCATCTACCTAGTCTACCCCCCTTCTTTCCCTCTCCCTCTCTCTCTCTGTCTCTCGCTTCCTCCCCACTCGACTTTCTTTCGCTTTCCCTTCTTACAACTCATCTACTTCACACTTTTACTCCCTCAATCGCTTCTCGCCGACCATCCGCTGAACCACCCTCTCCTTAAAACTACAACACCACCCCTACCCCGACCTTAGTCTAGATCTTCATTGATCTTTCGAATTCCGGTTTTTCTCTACTTTCAGAATTCAAGTACTGCGACATGAACGCTACATTCTATTAGTTGGTTCGTTACACGGGTACGTTCTAGCCTCGACCCCATTTTGCGACTGGCTGCGTCTCCCCGCTGGCACTGCGAGTTTTTGCTTTTTTTTACAAACTTCTTCTACCCGATCTTCCTTTGTTCTTCTTATGCTTTAATAATTGCTTTTGCCGGATGCTCTGTGGCTTGACGCAATCTTACGACATCCACCACATCCACTGTTAAGGCAGTACCCCCAAAAACGAACAAATCAAGTCGCAAGGCCCCCAAGATGGGCTGTGCAACTCATTTCGTATTGTTCAAAGGCTGACCAACTGATTCTGTCGTGTTTCAGGATACTAAAGTCTCCATCATTCGCTCCCAAGCTTGCTGGGCACTCCGAATAATAATACACCCCGCTCCCGTCTTCTTTGTTCGATCCGCGCTCTTCAGACCGACCTCTTTGCGACTGTATGTGATCCTCGCATTGCGACCATGCAGCACAGCAAAGGACCCGAATCTCCGGAGCTGGGGAGGACGGTCTCGCGCTCGCGCAGCACCAGTGTTTCCAGCGATTCCCAACTCCCCCGAGCCCATCTGCTCGCCCCCACAGTAGTTACACCACCGCCCACTTTTATCGCCTCTTCCGCTGCAGCCCAGATTATCACCACAGACCAGGAATTCAACGCGGCCGACTTTGTTGCCGATGAAGATGGACCGGGCTCGCCTGCGAGTGCTTTTGTGACCCGCGAGGCTCTGTCAGCCCTCAACGGATTCCTCGACTACCTTCTCTTTGATATACTAGCTGCAGCAAGGTCGACACAGTTGGCCTGCATCCGGCCAGCGGTGGCAGACGTTCTTAAGCCACGCCTCGCCAAGGAAGTGGTAGAGGCAGCGGACGATGAGTTGAGTGAGGTCTTGGGTGGCCCGGAAGACGAGCAGCTTGAGTTCCGTGGCGGCCAGACCCCTGGCGGTGAATTCGACCTAATTCGTTCGTGGAAGCTCACTCGCCTGCGATGTATGGTTTACACGCGACTGGGTGACATGGAAGAGGACGAGGAGGAAGAGCATATCGCACGGGAAGGCCTAGCTGACGAGGACGGCGTCCCGCGAAGACTGGCCAGTCACGTAGGAAATATCACACCCGCCGCAGCCATTTTCTTGACTTCGATCATCGAGTATTTGGGCGAGCAAGCATTGGTCATCGCGGGTGAGACAGCTCGATCACGACTGTCGACAAAACTCGAGCAGGATTCCGAACAATCTATGGAGACTGGTATCAATCGTGCAAGTATGGATCGACTGGTTGTGGAGGACCATGACATGGAAAAATTGGCCTTGAACCCGACATTGGGTCGACTCTGGCGAACATGGCGCAAACGCGTCCGAGGGTCCAACCTGTCGCGGGCAGTTTCACGAGAATCAATGCGCCGCCGCCATAGCGTGTTCACCACTACCGGCAGTAGGAAGAGCAGCGTTTTCACCGCGGATGAATTTTCAGTCCGTTCGGCAACCTCGCCAGTCCCCGAAACACCAAAAGACGTCGACCCAACCTTGGTGCCCTTGCCGCTTAATGACCACGATATTCAGGAAATTGAGGTCCCTGGTTATCTGCCAGAGCTTGAGACTGGCGAGATTCAAACCATGCAGGCTGTAGTAGCCCACAAAGTTCGTCCCCATAGTCTTATGGTACTCACACTGCCTTCCCCGAGATCGCCATCATCGAACGGCAACTCGCCCCTTACCCCTAAGCTACAGACCGTGACAATCACCCGTCATGCTCGATCAAGATCGTTGCCCAACGCTGGACCCGGGGAGGAGACTCCAGAACCTGAGCAGTTTCCAGAGCGACCGTCACCGACTGCATCCGAGGAGCGGCGGCGCTTGGAGACAATGTACGAACATGACGAAGATGACGAGCGAAATGCCGACCAGGGACGCAAGGAGGAAACTATAGAACTCGTGAACCATGTAGACGAAGAAACAAAAGCAGTGCCGGAGACGACCACGGTTCTAGCCACCTCTGTTGTTGCCCACGAGGTAATCACTCCGGTCTCCCCAACGTCACCGATCGAGACAGAAATCCTCGAGGGCCAAGGGACACGTGCGAGACCCAGATTGGCTTCTGCGCAGCGACCGCGACCAAAAACGATGCGAGAATCATCGATTTACGAAGAGCGGTCACCGCCTGCTACTCCTGTTTTGGTGGATGAACAATTTGGGTCAACGGTCAAGGAAGACGCACCGCCGACGCAAGGGGCTGACTCTGTCTCGGTAGCGCCCGCTGTCGATCTCGACGAGTTATCATCCGAGGAGTCTGTAGCCCCTCCTACCACTCGATCTTCGACCGATGACGGTCATTCGTACAAGGCCTCCAGGCCCCTTTCAACCTCTGGAGATAGCGCCTCCTCGGACGTTTCGCGGAAACTACCCAAATCTAGCCCTCTCTCCAACGGTACCAATCATCGCTACGGGCGATCCAGCCCTGGAATCTCATCGGTCAAATCCGGCATTGAGCGTGCCGCCGTTCAAAGACTGTCAGGGCGACCATCCACCTCGGTGGCATCTTCAAGCTATTCCAAACCGCGCCGCTCGGACAGTTTCGGCAGCAGCCGCGAGAGGCGTCCTGTGACGTCCGGCTCATCATCTGCTTCAAGCAAGCTAAAGGGCCTGATCGTCCGTACCGGGGATTCCAACTCTTTGCGCCTGCGGAACTCGTCTGAGATAAGCAGGGTGTCAACTCAGGAGTCAGTCTTCGATGACACCACCGGCCTAGATGAGCTTATCCGCAGCGAAGAAACTTTACACTTCACACTGACTCCTAGAAACATGAGAGAAATGGAGGTACGTCTGGACCCCCTCAACCCCCCAAGTCGTCAAGGAATGTCACTAACTGTGAAACCAGCTGCCTGATTCACCCAGATGGCGAGCCCAGCAGACCACCCCGTCTGAATCGGATTTCGCGCGACCAAGAACATCTCACGCATCTTCCAAAAGCATCATGGACCTTGCTCCCATGTCCAAGTGCAAATCATCGGACCAACCCAAATACACCCCCATCGTGGTGCCTGCTGTACTCCCACCGCAGCCCACCACTGAGCAGAGTATTGTATCACCGACATCCATGAATTCTACTGGCTCAGGTACCCCTACGATCACTGGGTTTGACAAAAGTGGTTCTGGCAAACCATCAAGCGTGCGCCGCGTTTCTGATGCGACCGATGTCTCACGCAGGGTCTCCAGACCAGTGAGTGCTTCAGCTCGTAACAGCAGTGCACGTTTGCAAGCACGCCCTGCTGTGGCCCCTAAAGGAGATCAGACCTCCGATTTGATCGATTTTATCCGCGAGGGACCGCCTACTCCCGGTGCTCACCGGATTTCACGTGCGGTGGCGCCATTCCGCGACACTATGGACTCAGACGAATTGCAGGCTCTAGAGTCGGGGCGTCCGAGTATGCAAGGATCACTTACGGCGAATACACTAACTTCCGTTGGCTCCCATACCGGCCTTCTGGAGACAGGTCTTCGGTCAAGCACTCCCACCACACATAGCAAGGATAATTCGGAAGATATGCGACCGAAACGAACGCAGCGTCGCGTACGAGACCCCTATGCAATTGACTCGGATGATGACGACCTTGAAGATCTTCTCGAACCCGCGAAACCAAAGCGCGATGAGGAAAGTCTGATGGATTTCTTGCGAAACGTACCACCCCCTGCGTCTGCAGCTCCACCGCAACCTTTGACTACGAATGTGGGTACCCGGCGGGGCTCATCTGCTGGCTTTGCTGGTGCTTCATCTGTGAAGACCCTGCTCACTCGGAGCACGGCTACCGAGAAGAACGTCCTCGCACAACCTTCAAGGAGCTCCCCCCGCCAAGCGTCCGATACTTATATGACTGGGGCAAACAACAACTATACGACTAAATCTGGTGGATCCATGAATGCTGCCTACGGCTTACCGTCTGTTTCTCAGAGGCAAACCGAGACTAGTGCGCTAGCCGACTTTCTGAGGAATACTGGCCCTCCTGAGCCTCCAGTGACCAGACCTACGCAAACCGCTCCCCCAACTAAGTCGAAGGAATTAGGCTTCTCGCGCCTTTTCGCACGTCGAAAGAAGATCGAGGTCTGATTCATGCCACCGTGACTTTCTTTTTTCTTTGAGGACAGCTGTTGCTTTCTCTGCGACCCTGAACACGACATGCTATCACTGGCAAATGACCTGTCTTTCTGAGCGTTGTGACTTTTGATGATGATACCTCTACCTTCAATTCTTTACCATTTCCTGTCCATAATGACACTATTCCTGACATTGGAACTATTCCTTGTTCTATCTTTTCACATCTCCATACCCTCGTTGGCCATGTTCTGTTCGAACAATATCACCCCTCGCTTGCAGCGATTCTCTTTTCTACTTCTAGTTGATTCCCCTGTGTTCTCAGCTTTTCTTCTTCTTTTCGTGTCAATGACCCCAAGGGCCACTAATTCCAATCCAAATTCTTGCAATCTGGGATCTACATCCTATGGTATCACTTTTGGTTCGAGCCATCTTTACATCCTACTTTGTATCGAGGAATAGGGCACCTTTGCCGATACTGTACATAGTAACATAATGTAGCTGCCTGACACATTTCAATAGTGTCTGCGACCAGAGATGAAGACTTTCGTATACTGTCACTACTTGCAGCCAAATCCATATCGCATAAAGTATAAGTACGATGCTGCGGCCAAGATATCCAGACTAGGCATTGTTGATTCAACCTGAAACGGGAAGGGGGGCCGATAACCGGATCAATGTTATGCCGGCCTTGCCCGGTCCCCTGGAGCGCGGCGTGGCATCAATAATACTGGCCGCTTCCGAGCTTCGTTGTCAATTTCCTAGACTTTACTGTCGGCCGCTGCGACAATCGCCGTTAACAATGGCGGCAACTCACTTTACGATGAGGTCCCTTCTTGGCCTTCTATTTCTTCTTTTTGTTCAACTCTCTTCCGCTCTCAAGTTTGACCTGTCTGCCGTCAGTGGAAAGAATGAACGGTGTATCCGCAACTTCGTCTTCAAGGACCAGCTGGTTGTAGTCACTGCCATTGTCAGCGGCAACAAGGGTGACGGACAAGTGGTCAACATGCACGTACGTGGCAATAATCCCGGAGCTATCTCTGTGGCGTCGGATCGAGCAAGCATCGAACTCGCCGTGATTCTCGAGGGACCTTCGAAGGACTGGGGTCGGGACACGCAATCAGCTAACTATATATGCTGGGAATAGATCAAGGATGCCCTGGGCAATGAGCACGGTCGTCCCAAGGACATTGCCGGAGAGACTCGCCAGGCCTTCACTGCCCCTGCCGACACTGCCTTTGATGTTTGCTTCGACAACCAGTTGACCACCCGCCGTACGTCTCACCTTGCTCTCCCCTGAAGACTTCCGAAAGAACGTGCCCAGTGGAATGCATAACTAATCATCTTTGGGGGGGGGTGATCGTACAGACGCTATTCCCAACCCCTACAAGTCGATCGAGCTCGACGTCGAGATCGGTGCCGACGCCCGCGACTGGTCCAGCATCCAGGTTCAGGAGAAGCTCAAGCCCGTCGAGACCGACCTCCGTCGCATCGAGGAGATGGTCGCGGAGATTGTTAGCGAGATGGAATACCTGCGCGCCCGTGAGCAAAAGCTGCGCGACACCAACGAGAGCACGAACGAGCGTGTCAAGTGGTTCGCTTTCGGCACTATGGGCATGTTGGTTGGATTGGGCGCTTGGCAGGTGGTCTATCTGCGGGCCTACTTCAGGTATGTTCCTTTCTCTTTTCTCTTGCTTCATTGCGTATATGGGGATCTGGATTCGAGCAAGGGTTGGCTAAGCCTTTCATTCTTTTTGCGTACAGATCCAAGCACCTTATCTAGATTTCTTTCTTGTAGCTTGGAGTGTATTCTGTGGGGATGGAGGAGGTTACAGGTTGATGCTTCTCTACTTGTCATGACCAATATATGGACTTTCTTCCAATTGCATTGATATACAGCTTCTTGATCGTTTGTAGTCTATGATAGCCGTGGTGGGTGAGTCGCACTTGGTGATTATCAACAGTAGACATGACACTTAGCATAGAAACCTCCTAGGATCAGCGAATAGGATACCGTTTCTCTCCAACAGTTCCCACAATTTCCCAATGAGAAGAGAATCCTCGACTGAAGTCATGATAGCATCAGATGCGAAAGCTGCCACTTTTCGAAATCGGCAGGTCGCGGTTGGTGCATCGTGCCGTGCAAACACAGCAAACAGCTGCATCTGCGGATGATGTCAACCCGGTCTTTCTTCGCCGGATCAATTGCTCGATTACCGACGGACTTCCCCAGAGTCCGATCAAAAAATCATTATCCTCAGGACTTTCTCTTTGCTCCCAGTAACTCATTCGGGATATTGACACATAGCCACGATGTCCGCATCCAGACTTGTCCACCGCTTTGTGCGGCCATCCGCATCTTCCCTCTCGTTTACCACAACGACCACTTTTGCCCGTCGCTCTTTCGGCAACTCGGCTGTTCGTCTCAACGGCGATAGCGCCGTGAAGGATCGCGCGCCCTCGACCGCGCCCCAGCACCGAGAGAACCAGATCAACAAGCCCCACAACCCCAATGTCCCCAACACGACCTCTACGATGACCAAGGACTTCCCCAAGGTGGGCGCCAAGTCCGCGCCGCCAGACCTCGTGGGCGCCGTCGACCCGAACTACAAGCCGGCGGACCCGTACCCCGGCAAGGTCGAGCATTTCACCGGAGGGCGCGAGGAGACCGGGGCCCAGAAGCCGGAGCTGGGTGTCGGCGAGATGGAGGGTATCACCTTCCGGGTTGAGCCTCTCCGCCGATCGGGCGAGGATGTAACGACCATGCGCGCTCGGTTATTGTGTATGTCTTTTCCCCTTGCCTCTTTACTGGCATCACTATTCAAATCACCTCTTGTGCGGGCTTATTAGTTCGAACCCCGAGAGCGTGTCGTGTCGGAGATATATCGCTAATTGACATTGATATTTGCAAACAGATCAGAGCCGAAAGCGCGGCATCCTCGAGTCCGACCTGCTGCTGTCGACCTTCGCCGACGTCTACCTGGGCAAGATGGACCAGGCGCAGCTGCAGGAATACGACCGCTTCCTCGATGAGAACGACTGGGATATCTACTACTGGGCTACGCAGGACCCCCCAGCCGATGGCGGGGAGCAGTCCCCTTCGTCCACGGCCCAGGGGGCCCAGGATACCGTCACCGAGACCTGGAAGCAGACTGGAGCCAAGAGCGGCGAGTGGGCGCAGACCGTGGGCGCCTACAAGGCTGCTTACCGGCCCGTGCCGTCGCGGTGGAAGGAGTCGAAGGTGCTGGAGCTGCTCCGGGCGCATGTGCGCGATAACAGTGCCACGGGCTTCCATGCGGCCAAGAGTAAGAAGACCGGGGGTGCTGGGTTGGGAAGGATGCCAAATGTGCAGGTGTTTAACTAGAGGAGAGTGAGGCTTGCGTGTACTATATAAAATGAAGGTGCGCTAGGACTGATATTCTGAGTATGTATATTACGTTGGTAGTCGGAATTGAACACTGCATGTAAACTGGACTTTGACTGGACCGGGGAATATTGGAGGCCGGGGTAGATCGATCGTCGACGGGAGCGGAGGATGCATAACTAACAGGCTGGAGGGTTATGCCAGGGTGAGTCAGCAACAGTGCCACGTGACTCGCTTGTCCTGGCTTAGGGTTGGGCGAGGCGCACAACAACCAGTCGGGCGGGCACGCTAGTTAGGGCTCAGGCGGGCACGCTGTCTCCTCCATCCTCGAAACAGTTGCTGTGTGCATTTTTACTTCCCAGCCCAGAGTCAAGGACAATTGCTCCGCCCGCGTTCATCCCTCTCTCCTCATCGTCACCCAGACTCCAACATGGCTGAGCAACTGGTCCTCCGCGGCACCCTCGAGGGTCACAATGGCTGGGTTACCTCCCTTGCCACCTCTCTGGAGAAGTAAGGGCATACCAAACACACATACCGAAGAAAAAAAAAACCTACCACACAACCTCAACCGAAGTGCGATTTTTGTTTGCGAGTTTTGCGAGGAATGGTGCAGGGCGATGGAACAATTTTATATATGCTGCGCCCCAAAAAGCCACAAAAGAAAGACCGGAGGTTTGGAGTGGTATATATAGGTTGTTTGATTGTCCGCAACAGGAATCATGAAATGATGGCAACAAAATCGCACTAGGTTGAGAGAAGAAAAAAAAATGATAGTTTGATATGGACAACATGAGTTCTGACATTTTCTTGTTCTTGTGACTTCTAGCCCCAACATGCTGCTCTCCGCCAGTCGCGACAAGACCCTGATCATCTGGAACCTTACTCGCGATGAGCAGGCCTACGGTTACCCCAAGCGCAGCCTTGAGGGCCACTCTCACATCGTCTCTGACTGTGTATGCTACCGATCTCCGTTCCATCCTCCAACCATCCGTGTCCAACCCGAAGGCCAAGCGACTGCCAATCCAGGCTGTTCGGGATGAGGGAAAGGGTCAGAAACGAAAGCAAGAAGGAATGATGGGCTGACCGTGTGCGGGCTTCGTTTGTATAGGTGATCTCCTCCGACGGTGCCTACGCTCTGTCCTCCTCCTGGGACAAGACCCTCCGCCTGTGGGAGCTCTCCACCGGTGAGACCACCCGCAAGTTCGTCGGCCACACCAACGACGTTCTCTCCGTCTCCTTCTCTGCCGACAACCGCCAGATTGTCTCCGCTTCCCGTGACCGCTCCATCAAGCTCTGGAACACCCTCGGTGACTGCAAGTTCACCATCACCGACAAGGGTCACTCCGAGTGGGTCTCCTGCGTTCGCTTCAGCCCCAACCCCCAGAACCCCGTCATCGTCTCCGCCGGTTGGGACAAGCTCGTCAAGGTACGTTCGATTTTTCGGTCTGCATCGGTTTTTTTCTTTCTTCGATTCGTCCAGAGGATGTTTGCATATCTACGTATTTGCTACTTCAGAGCCTTCTGGCCATGAGACAAACAATCACCCAATGCCTGATGGACAATCGACCTGTTTTTTTGCTGTTTGTGGTTGCGAGAATGGTGGAATTGAATTTCTGGTTCATCCAATGCTTGATCTTCGGAATGAAGACTAACCCGCAATCCATCAAATAGGTTTGGGAGCTCGCTTCCTGCCGTCTCCAGACTGACCACATCGGTCACACCGGTTACATCAACACCGTTACCATCTCCCCCGATGGATCCCTCTGCGCCTCCGGTGGCAAGGACGGTACCACCATGCTCTGGGATCTCAACGAGTCCAAGCACCTCTACTCCCTCCAGGCCGGTGACGAGATCCACGCCCTCGTCTTCTCCCCCAACCGCTACTGGCTGTGCGCTGCTACCGCCAGCAGCATCACCATCTTCGACCTCGAGAAGAAGAGCAAGGTTGACGAGCTCAAGCCCGAGTTCATCGAGAAGGGCAAGAAGAGCCGCGAGCCCGAGTGCATCAGCTTGGCCTGGAGCGCTGATGGCCAGACTCTGTTCGCTGGTTACACTGACAACAAGATCCGTGCCTGGGGTGTCATGTCGCGGGCATAAATATGCTCCAACCCAACCCTCAAAGCTTAATTAGGATTTTGGTCGGGGCGGAAAAGTGTGCGAGGAGAGAGAGAGAGACAATATCAACTTGAACTCATGTTTGTTATTTTTTTTTCTTTTTTTTTCCCAAGATCAAAATAAAAAGGGCAGGCATTGGTTTGGGATGTATGAGCCATGAGCAAATGATAAAAAAAGGACTCTGGGTTTTTCTTCCGCCTGGTGTTTCTAACTCACACCCAAAACTCACCCTATCCCCACCGCCCTCCCCCCAATTTCCCCCCTCTATACCCACCCCGTTCATTCGGGCTTCTTTCCCCCGGGTTATCGTTTGTCTCTCTTCACCATGTCTAGCTCCTACTCGATTCGTGGTCTTAAAACACGACGGATTGCCGGGGAGATTCTTGTGAACGATGAGAGGTGGATTGTTCGAATACTATTCAAAAGATGTTAAAAAACTTATATCTTTGCTCTCCCTCCTCCTCTTGGGGTCTGATATAATCGGTCTCGTAGTTGGTTCTAGACTTAGTTGGCTTGGTGGGCACTCTCTCGATGAAGTCATAGTCCAGTCAGCTAGAGCAATCGGTCTACTGTCTAGATCGTCGCACCACTACGTACCCTAACTACCATCTAGCTACACGGATTTCCAAAATAGGAAGCGGCAGAAAGGGCATGGAGCTGGAGGCGGTCAGAACTGGAACCTACTAGGTACCCTCGTTCGCCTCAGATTTCGTAAGATGACCTCCGAAGACATGCTTTACGTTTGGTAGATGCACATACATGCACCGGGTCCAGACTGTCAGAGTCGAATAATGTACATTTTCTTTTATCTTTATGGGGAGATGCGTATGCACGGCCACAGGTACAGTCAGTACATGGATGGCCTAGCTCTGGCATTCACTGCGTCTTGATCTCTTTCAGCGCCGCCTTGACCCCCTCCACCAAGCCGGGCTCGTCCAGGCGCTGCGCGATGCTCAGTGCATTTTTGTAGTGCTCCCTGGCGACGTCCGGCTTCTTCTCCAGCCGCGCCAGCTCGCCCAGACTCTGCAGCGCGGCCACACAGGCCTCGTTGCATTCCGCCTCCTGGCCCTGGGGGTCGATCTTGCCCGCGACGGCGCGGGCCTGGTCGAGCCACTGGCGGGCCTGCGCGATCACCTGCTCGCGCGGGGCCCGCATCCCGGCGGTCGGCTTGGGGGCCGCGGCGATCTCGCCCATGGTGGCGCCGATCGAGGCCATCAGGAACGGCTGCTTGCACGTCGGGGTGTCGCCCTCCGCGGCCTTCATCACGTCGCTGGCCCGGATGAACAGCGGCAGGCAGAGGTCGTACTTGCCCTGGGTGAAGTAGAGGTTGGCCAGGTCCTTGAGGGCGATGGCGATCTCCTCAAGGTTCATCCAGCCATCGTCCTCGTCGGTAGCCTCGGCGCTTGTTGTTGGTGGTGGTGTTGCCTTTGTTTGGTTCCCGACGGGAAGGCCCAGGGCCACCCGACGGTTCATCTCGGTCAGGCAGAGCTCCACGGCTTGCCGCTGGTTCTCCTCCGCCTTCTCCAAATCCTGCATGTAGTCGCTCTCGTATAGCTCGGCCAGCTTCATCGACATGCCGACGCACTTCTTGAGCACCTTGCTCTGCTGGCGGTCGTCCCACGCCTGGAACTCGGCCTCCTTGGCTGGATCCGGGGTACTTGCGCCGGGTTGCTCGTCGTCCCGTTTCACAGCATCCTTCTCACCGACGTCCTCGCCGGTCGCCTGGCGGATCCGCTTCTCCACTGCCTCCTTGCTGGCGTCGTTGGGATCCACGGGCGTGGCCACCGTCGGCTTCTGCGGGAGCGACCGTGCCCGCCGCGTCCGATACACCCAGGCCAGCGCCCCGGCCCGCGTCTGCTCCAGCACCTTCACCGCCGCCGAGACCAACCCGGCCTTTTCCAGCATATGCGACACTTGCAGGTGAACCCCCAGGATCTCGTCCGAGTACTGGTGCAGCCCCATCTCGAGCCCGATGTGGATCGCGTCCTTGTACGCCGCCATCGCCTTCTGCGGTTGCAGGTCCACGTCCGTGTAGTAGACCGCCGTGCGCAGCCGCTCCGCCATCGGCGGCGGGAACTTGCTGTACTGCGGCGCGACCTGCGTCACCTCAACGTAGGCGATGTAGGCGAACAGGCAGGTGGCGCTGAAGACGGAGAGCAGGGCCAAGGGGAGTACGATCGGGTTCTTGCGCCAGATGTCCTTGCGGGCTTTGCGGAACCCCAGCTTCCATTTTTGGGCCGTGGTGAGCGTGCGCCGAGCTGGTTGGGTGGCGAGGCTTGTGGATTGCAGGGTGAGTGGGGTCGTCATCGTCGTCGTGGCCGTCAAGCGCGGTCGGGAGGAGATGCGTGTTGTTGAGAAGGGATGGCGAGCATTCTGGGGTGTGAGGGGGCGGATTCGGAGGGCGCTGCTGGCGGCGCGCCGGGAGAGCGTGCTGAGCATTGGGGCGGTTCGTCTTCAGTATCTGTGTTGGTGTTTGATAGCAACGGAGTTATTTTGACGAGACGAGTCAAGTTATCCGTGAATCTCCTTAATTGATGGTATTTGAGGAGAGGAAGCGTGGATGTGAAAGAAGAAAGATGGTTGTATGGAGGACAAGCAGCGGAGCGGAGGTTGTCGGCGGGACGATTTTGTATGACCTAAAGCGGAATGGTCCGAGCTTCTCCTCCGCCGCCCAGCGCTGAATGACATGACGTCGCAGCTACCGTCTTTCTTCAAGGTAGCATCTCTACTTGCAATTATCGCATAATCTTCGATCTTCGATATACTCGAGGCCAAATCTAACACGGGCATAATGTGTGGACGATATGCACTAGGCGTGGTACGTGACCTCAATACAACCAGCCCCCCCCCTACCTCTACTCCATCTATACATTTATAGTTCCGAGCAAATCAGTATTCGGGCCAAGATGAGCTAACAATCCCCTCCCCAAACCAAAAGCGCATGAACTTCGTTCGACGTCGTCTCCAAGAACAGGGCATGCCCGTCGACGAAGTCCCGGACGACGACGAGGTGCGCGAAACATATAATTTCGCGCCGGGCAACAATGGCGCGGTCTACCGCGTGGACACAGCATCCATTGGCGTAGCAGAGCACGAGCCCGAGCACGAGCACGAGCAGCAGCATGGGCCACCAGAGCAAGACGACAACGAGACCCCTACTAACCCCCAACAAGACCCCACCACCACCACCACCCACCCGTCAAGTCCTGATAAGCAGAAAGTCAGCAATCGCCCCCGCTACAAAATCCAAAGTATGCGATGGGGCCTGATCCCGTTCTGGACGAAGCGCAAGCCCGACTACGGGTCGCTGATGCGCACGATCAACTGCCGGGACGACTCGCTGCTCGAGGACCGCGGGATGTGGACGTCGATGAAGCGCAAGAAGCGCTGCGTCGTCGTCTGTCAGGGGTTCTTTGAGTGGTTGAAGAAGGGACCGGGAGGAAAAGAGAAGGTGCCGCATTTTGTGCGGCGGAGGGATGGGGATCTGATGTGTTTTGCCGGGTTGTGGGATTGTGTGAGGTATGAAGGTGAGTCTCTTCTCTGCTTTTGTTGCAGGAGCCCCCGGGTTGGGGGGGGATTTGTACGTGGTTTTTTGGAGCTAATGCTAATGCGAACGGGAGAGGGGAAAGGGTCGGATGAAGAGCTCTATACGTTTACGGTCATTACAACATCCTCGAATCCGTACCTCAGGTTTCTACATGATCGGATGCCTGTGATTCTCGAGCCTAACAGCGACGCGATGAACCGGTGGCTGGATCCGGGCCGGACGACGTGGTCGAAGGAATTGCAAGCCATGTTGAAGCCGTACGAGGGCGAGTTGGAGTGTTATCAGGTGCCGAAGGAGGTTGGGAAGGTGGGGAACAACTCCCCGGACTTCATCGTGCCGGTGAGCAGTAAGGAGAACAAGAGCAATATTGCCAATTTCTTCGCCAATGCCAAAAAGGCTGCGCCGGAGAGTGGTGATGCACCGTCGAAAGAGGATTCGGACGACAAAACCGTCAAGGATGAACCGGACCATCGGGACACGGTAGACACTGAGTGGACCGAGGACAATGCTCCGCTGCCGGCTACGGGGGTCAAACGGGAGCATCCGGCAGAGAGTCCTGCGGAAGTCGAGGATGAAGCTGCGAAGAGGCAGAAGACTCAGCCTAGCCCGCCAGCCTCACCGGATCAGGGCACCGAGCAGAAAGCAAGTCCAACGCAAGCACCAAGTCGAGGAAAGCAGATGCGAAGTGCAACCCACAATCAGAAGCCGGCCAAAAAGCCCCAGCAGAAGAAAGCGGCGGCAGGGACTCAGCCCATAACGAATTTCTTTCAAAAGTGATTTTTTTTCTCATCTGGCTTGGCAGCGAAGTATATTTTGGCGTGGATTGGGTCGTCGGCAATTATGAGCTGGTCTCTGAGCGGCGTTGTTCCATTTTCCGAGTCTATTTTACAGATTGTGTCAACTGTCCAGCAGTTTTTGGATCAGTGCAGTCTTTGGAGACGGCAATGAGGATAGCAAGGGTCTATTGTACATGGTCACTACCGACGGAAAATGATCCCGTCTCCTGCTGGCGCAGCTTTTGCACCAGCTTTTCCCGCAAAAATGGGCTCAGCCCCAGACTGTTATACCCTGATTAGTTTTGGGTCCAAAATGACGGTGCTTGCATGACTTACATTCCATCCCGAGTCACCACGCGATACGTCCCTGTCGGGTTCGTCAGCTTGGGTCGGTGAAGAGCTTTTCGTATATCGGAGTACATACCGCTCGACTGGTAGTTACCGTTCCCACCCACGAAGTTTCCTTCGCCGTCGACTTCCAAGCTCCCAAAGATATCTTCGGGCCTATGTTCATTCGATCAGTCGTTGGTTTACACCACAAGCCGGACACCATCCATACCAAGCTATACGGCCATACTCAGGTGGCCGTCGGTTATCCGAAAGATGAATCCAACCACCTCTCCCAGCGGAGCCAGCGCCGCCTTGGCCACTGGCTCCGCCGCTGGAATCGCCCTCGCTGCGGCGTTTCCTCGTACGTCCCCCGGTCAAAAGCACCCCGCCGGTGCTCAAATTAGCTCCTGACGTAGACACCATGACCTGTGCTTGCGATATAGCGTCGGGGTCTTTGTGACCGTGCTCAGTCATGACATCTTGCAAAGTCTCTAGGAACTTGGGGTTCTCTTTAAACGAGTCTGGCGTCGGAGGTAGTTTGGATGAGACACCGATGGCCAGGTCGGGGTTGGTTGGCTCGGAAGGAAGCAAGGACAGTATGTTGGTGCCATTCTTGGGGAATACGTACTGTGCGAGAATGTTAGCACGAAAGAGGAACAAGAGAAGCGCAATGGCTTCTATTGAAGCTCGCGACGCTGCGCCAGTGGCTCGAAGGATGCACTTACTATGTGAGGATTGCCTTCCAAGGTCGACACGGAACGAACCTGTGCCCACTGGTGCATTTGGCGCACTGAATTCCTAAGAGCGAACATGCTGAGGGAGGAAAAAGGAATCAAGGATGATTGATCCTAGTGGTATCTTCGGACATTGAGTCGAAACAATAAATGAAGCGCAAGCTTGTACCCCGGGGCCGATGACGATTGTAGAACAAACCAGACAAACTCATGTGATTGCGCGTTTTCGGGCGGGCTGGAAGCAGCAGCTCCGCCCGCATTGAATGAATGACCTTGAAGGCAACTCGCTCAACTCACTTCCTTGTCCTTGTCAACTTAGCGGTTCTGTGGGGGATTTCTCTCCCTCCCTCCCTCTCTCTTTCCTTGCTTCCTAATTGATGATCTATTTTTGTCGAGTCACTTTCCTTGCAAATACTATTTAGGGTCGCTAAGGCCCGTTGCTTCTTCTTTTCGTTACCGGTTGCATTCCCGCGTAAAGAACGACTTGAGTCCGTATGGCTCTGCCTTAGCAAGTGTGGTTCTATTCTCTTTTGTGATACCCGGATCCAAGTTTGGCACCTCTCAGCTTGTCTTCTCTTCTTGATCGCACAAAGTGCGGACTACGATTTCTGCTCCGGCCTTGACTTCTCAAGGGAACCACAGAGAGAGAGCCTGTCATGGCGACGCCATCGTCCAAGCCGAACCCAGGAGCAACACCGACCTACCTGACTTCCTCGCCTCGTCCAGCTGGCGCGCACCCAGCCCGCCCCATCGCCCACAAGTCACCCGCGGGGAGAACCCCCTCCGTCTCCGGACCGGGCGGTCACATCCAACCCCCCAACAGCAGCAACCCCGCCAACGCCTCGGCGCACCACTATGCCACCCCGCTCGCGGCGACAACCGGGGCCGACGACCCCGTCACTCTGAGTTCGCCGTCGGCTCTGCTCGCGCTCGGTGGCTACAGCGGGATCAGCCCGTCGCCGGCCGGCCACGACGGCGGCCTGGTGGGCGCGGGGATGAACGACAGCGACATCCAGGCGCTGGGCATGCAGGGCCTGAAACTGGGCGGCGGGGGCGGCGTGCGGGACAACGACGAGGAGCGGAAGAGACACATTGAGGATGTGGTGCAGCTGCTGCGGACGCGCATCGCGGGCCGCGGGGTCTGCCGCGAGGGCATTGAGCGCCTGGGCCAGCTCGAAGGGTTCGAGTCGATCTGGCAGGAGGACAGCCTCAGCATCGCCGGCAACTTTGTGGATCTCGAAATCGAGTTCCACCGCGGCCACAATGTCGTCAAGGAGGTGAGTTTGAGCTACGTGACGCCCGAGTCGACCGACGGGGAACAGCGCGAAGAGGCGACGGCCGTGCTGAAGCGCGACCTGATCCAGTCCCCCGCGGACGGCGAGCGGGGCGCGTGGAAGCCGCTGACCGGGTTCCATGAGAACCTGCAGTGGCTGGCGCGCCATGATAGACTCAGTCAGGAGGTCAACTGCTTTGAGGCGATCGAGGGCTTGTATGAGAGCTTGACGCGCGTGTGGGAGGCGGAGTCGGATCAGCACAAGTTCTTGGGCGTCTACGATCATCTCTGCAGTGGCTGGGTCGGTCGGCCGTCTCTACACAAGGGGGGTCGCGTGGGGCTCGGCCTTGATTACTGGGTGCAGCAGGCGCGGGTCCTGGATGCGAAGCAAGCGAAGCAGAAATCCGCCTCCTCCGACGAGATGGTCGTCGATCAGCCGGCGGAGGAAGACGAGGCCGCGCGAAAGGGCAAGTGGAGCGTTGTGGTCGAGTGCGAGGAGGGATATCCATCTCTTCGCGTGTCGAAAGACTGGGTTGCCGCGGAGGTTCTGACAGCAGTCCACAATGGCGAGAATGGTCCCTCCTCGAGTGAGTCGGCCGGGTCTTCCGAGGGAGTTGTGGTCAACTGGGCCGAGCCCCCCGAAACCGTGATTGCGGCCGCGCAAAGCCACTCGGACGCCATGGCGCTCGACTCGAACATGCTGGGCTCTTCTGCGCCCAACCGCCGGTTTGTGGCCAGGATGGAACCGCCGCTGGATCTCCCCATCTTGGCGGCGTCAGATATCTACCGCCATCTCGGCATGCAGTTACCTCCGGAATTCAAGATGGTCACATACGATGGACTGTTGGCCCCTGGCTGGTCGCCATTATCGGCGGCTGGTGCGATGGGACTGGGACCTGAAGAAGCATCGCAGCTTGGTCGCAGAAGCCGTAGGCTGTCGTTGCAGACCATTGACAAAGATGGCAAGCCGTGCAAGAAACAGCATTGCTACACGTTCCAGCCATTCGAATCTGTCGCAGGTCGGACCCTGAGAGACATTCCGTTCTCGCACCCAAGACAGCTTGCAGACATACTTCCGGTACGGACCCTGTGTCGTATTGTGCTTATTATGTGGGCATACTAATGATTTCTTTGTTAGATCCTACGACAGTACGCGTTCCTGGCGAATTTGATTCGTGGCATCTTCACTACTACGCCCATGCCCGACAACGACAAACTTCATGCACAGGAAGATCTTTACAAAGGGTTCTTCAATCTCTCGAATGCCAACAGATCGCAGACGATAACCAAGGGTGACATCATTATTCTCAGCAATGACGATCCCAACGAGAAGAGGTTGAACTCATTGCTTGGAGGGTTTGGACAAGCAGGTGCTCATACCATAGGCAAGGGGAAAGGTGCTATGGACGGAAGCTCTGACGATGATTCGACCACCGAGGATGACGTCAAAGTAGACGTGACCTTGCGCACGCAGCTTGGTCAAGCCCCGGTCATCATGCTCCTGTTCACTGTGGACAACCTTCAAGGGAAACCGACACTGGATCAAGAATATTCTACGCTGAGCAAAGTCTCTGTCAGCCTTGAAGTCGGACCCAACGGTCGCGTGTCCGTCATCGACCTCACTGGTTTGTTTGATGATGAGAACACCAGTATGGATCCGATGGACACTCAAGCGAGCGGAGGCCATGACAATGAAGTATCCGAGTTGCAGAAGACCATCGCGAGGGTATTAGAAGTCTCGCAGGACTTGGGGATTCTGGTAGAGTGGGTTTTACGATGGGCCCGGCAGCGCAAGAGCCGCTGATAGCCTACCCCCCAGACCGGGGTAGGTCACGGATACGCTGCAACCACGGTGTGTGGGGAAGAATCGTCTTCAGATAGTGACCTGTCGATTGGCAATCGGACGAGGCGGTGACGTAATAGGGATGGCCATGCGTTACCTGTCCTATCTCTCTCTCTTTGTGCATGAAGGCTTGAACAAGCTTTGCTGGCCATTCTGGAAGCAGCGTTTCACCCGGTTGCTCAGATTTAGTCCCAATGCAGTGTCTGCATGGGGCGTACGGGGGCCACCAGATCCCCATTTGGCGTCTTTGATCTGCACTGGACTGGCACTCGTCTGGTGCTATCTGAGCCTAGCCGGATGTGGAAGAGACGATGCTCAGCTCAGACCCCCGAGACTTCCTCAGTGGTTCCATGTGAGATCACAGAGCTGCGTCACGTCATGTGCCATGAGATCGTGCAGCGTGGGGATTGCTCCCTCGGCCCTAGGGACCTGGACCAGCCGAGGACCAGGGGGATATGAGAGTCTCGAGCCGAACGATACCATGATTTGATATTTGCAAAATGGGCCGTCCGCTCCGGCGAAACATGATTGATTCATGGGCAATTGTACCCGCAGGACGTCGCTAGCTCTGCTCTAATATAAGACAGGATCTTACTTCCATGATACTACATACTATGTAAGCTGGAATAGTTACCCAGTCACCATCAAACCCAGGCACGCGCAACATTTCTGAAGTAATCGAGTAAGAAGCCAGAAAACCCGGCCGTAACCGAACCATGACCCCCAAACTTCTGCCCTGTGTTTGAAGGATTGAAGACCCTGAGTCGGAGGTTCCGTCCCTGGAAAGACGGCAAGACCCAATAACGGGGCAGGCTGTACGGAGTACTCCGTACGAGAGTAAAGGAAGGATAACTTACCCAGCGGTGATCTGATCTGATACCTCAGTATTTCCACGCAACTTCTGCAGAGTAGTCGACTGAACCAAACCCATCTGCCGGAAGTCGATCAGTTCTGACCCTGTAGATCCAGCCAACACTCTTTACCGTAAGTTATAGTGCTTGAAATGGGGCAGGTAGTAAGTATGAGGGATTTTCCCCCGTTTCCGTTTTCCCGCCCATCATTCCTCATCCTCCCCGGACTTTGACCACCTCCCCCAACCAGATGCAAGGGGAGAAATAGGAATGGAAATGGAAACGGAAATGAAAATGCAAGAACTTTGGGATGTGTCTAAGTTTTACCAGAGCAGTTTTGCGTCTGGAGGTGTTGGTTGGTGGCCGCCGGGTCATTTTTTCCCGCGCGCAAAAAACACTAAAGTTACTAGCTACCTAAGAAGCATGAGCTGTCAAACGATTCTTTCCCTTTTCCTTTTCCCTTTCCCTTTTTCCCTTTTCCCCCTTTGTATGATGCTCCCGAAGAAATGCGGGAATTTTTCTTTCCTGTGATTCTCTATAACTTTGAAAAACTCTTGAGCAGTTCGAGGAAATTACAGAGTCCGGTATGCAGGTGTCAAACCCTTGAAGGGGGATTGTGATTCGGATCAACTGCGCGAATTACTCTCCTTGACTTGCTTGCTTGCACTGTCCAGTAGTTACAGGAAGTGTTCATTCCTGTAGCGTTCTCCGTAGTTTGAAGTTAGTAAGTTAGTCTAATGAGTCTAAATGGGGGTCTCTGCGTAGACTACAGCTAGCTGCCTAACTATGGAGCTTTTTTTCGGTTGTAGTTGTTTTGGCCTGAAATTCGTTTTGCATACTGGGTCTACCTTACATTGTCTAGCTCTAGAGGGAGGGGCATTTTTTGAAATTGAGATTGAATAGGGCTGCTGCTGCTGCTGCTTGCTGCTGCTGCTTCTTGTGTTTCAGTTTGGTCTTGGAAGTTTGCATCGTCTTTTACTTTGTATAGGGTATGGATTTAGGATTGGGGTGTCTGTTTTGCTTACTTGGATTCATTCTTCAGGTGTAAGCTCGGTGGGAGTAACTTAGTTATCTGATGATTATCTAGGGTACTATATTGCAAAGCATGTGTATAACTTATATAACAGATACCTAGATAATTATCTACCAAACTCTACGCGTTCATGGACAACAGTGCTGTAGTTCGTTTGCTCGCTCACGTCTCGCGCCTCGCGTCGGCTGAATGAGTCACAACCACAACAGTGGTTAGAAAAAACCAAATCCAAAATCTAATACCCAAGACAAGCAAATCGGCACAGAAGTAGTCCGTAGATCGTTCCTGTTCCTGTTCCTGTTCCTATCTCCCGTATACTGTCTTCAACCCGGATAAAAGTGGGGAGGGGGACGGAAATCGAACATGGTCTGTCTGGTCTATCAGGATGAGAGCTGTCATTTCAGTAGTACCATGTACCATCCTGTACGCACGGTTAGAATACTTCGGGTCAGGCATTGTGGAGGTTCTTGTTCGTTCGTTGGTTCTTCACGGAGGTATAAGTGATGTGGCTGTTCAATTTTACTCTGTACAGGAATTGAGATTGGGTGGTTGGAAGGGTTGTTGGGTTGTTGAGGGGAGGGGAGGATAGGATATAGATCTCCGACGCGTCTTGCAGACGGAGTCACATAGGAATTGCAAATTCTATAGACGTAAGTTATTCATACAGGGTATGTTTCAACCTGCAGCGTCTGCGTCGCAGCTTACTACTCTCTAGCATGCATGTCATCCCACACCCGCTACTCCGTATACAGTCCGACATCTAGAACCTCGACCGACCACTGACTACCCAACCTTCAACCACAATCATCGTTTCCTGTATGTGTTGAGCTATTTTGCAAATTCTCCAATTCCCAAAACCACGTCCCTGTAAACCTGACCAACTGCAATATACTTAGTACTATGCTAATTCCTTCCACTATCAAAGGGATATCAGGTGTTCTTTGTTCTCTCCCCCCGTCTGGATCCATAATGAGATCCACCAGCCAAATTAGTCCTTACCCGACGGCCGGCCCGGCCATCGCACAATCAACCATCTGTAGCTCCTATCAACTTCTGCTGTACCCGCCACACGGGCTCGATTTTCTTCAGCCAAATTCGCAGAGGTTTCTCTCCTTCGCACGCAGTGAGCGAGCGCAATTCTATCCTTGCTGAGTCCCTCAGAAAGTGACTTCCTACCCCCTCAGCCTGCACAGGCTGAAATCGGCCCGACACCAGTCAGCAGCGTTTGTCATGACCCGGGGCAGGGAGCCAATCGGCAGTGGACGATAAGAGGAGACAAGGCAGCGGAGAAGGTGATTGATCAGGAGGCGGGGATCTACAGCTGGTCCCATGGCTGTGGCCATGTTTCCGATAAGCTGATTGTCTGTGGCTTTGGGCCCGGTGAGGGATTATTTCCCCATTTGTTTCCAGATGCTGCACTCGTCGCTTGAAAGGGCGCATCTCCACGACTCCACCCTTTGCTGGAAATTGACGCCATGGCTCGAGAATCGGGGTTGATTCGTGCCTGACCGCGACTACTGCCCGTTTTTGTTGGCAGTCAGATTTGCAATCCTGGATGTGTTGGTTCATTATTCATTGATCACGATAGTCCAAGTTGAGACAGGAGTGGTGTAACTGTGTACGGAGTACGGTTGCTCGTACTGCTAAGCCTCAGTTTCTTGAGCCTGCGCCACAATCAGGAGTCGCGATTTGAAACCTCTGGACATCTATTCCTGGCTTTGACCGCCTCCGCAGACGATACGGGAGCCTGTTTATAGAAACATTGTCTCGCCTTGGGCGATGCGACTATTGCCGCCATTGCGTGGAATTAAGCTATGATGCGCTGGATGAGTTGCCCATGACATCCGAGCGATCAGAAGGACGAGGCTCTCTCGTCGGGTGGAGGCCTGAAAGAACCTTGACGACATCCACAGGGCTGATCGAGGAGAACAGGAAAGGCAGCCACTCATTCTTGCCCGGATTCCTGAATCTCCCGGCTTAGCCCTGTTGCCATTTGTCGCAGAATACCCTGGGGAAGGGCAAGCCATAATGATGACGCTGATGCAGCGGGAGCCCCTCCCTTTGATCGGACACTAAGAGACTTGATGAGGGTCGCCACTAAGTACAGCACACAACTGTACTCCCCTAGAGAGAAGCGAAAAGTCTGGGGGATAGACAGGGATAGCTGGATGGATAAGGGCTTCTTCCCTCCGGAACCACCCATCTGCCATTCACCAAGAACTCTTCTCCCATGCGCGGTCACCCCGTTCACCCGTCCATTCTTCCCTTCCCCCCTTTGACTTTACCCCCGTTGCCGGTGCAAGGAACCTTTTTCCCCTTTTCTTCGCCGTCTTGCACCCAAGGCGGTGGCAGGGAACGGCAGTGACTCGGCTGATTGTTCATATTAGTCACCCGAACCCAGAAATAACTGCCGTTAACATGGAAACATGGCCGGTCTCGGGGGGTGACGACGGTGATGGTGACGCTTTCTTCGAGAATGGTTTTGCCACGCCCCACCGGACGCAAAATCTGGGTTGCCCGCGTGGTATTCGAATTACCGGCTGTCTGTACGGGCAGGCAATTCATTCCCCGGGGTAATAGCTGTCAACGAGGATAGGTAGACATTGAATCCTCAATTCCCTCCCCAAAGTTTTTCCACCACCATGTATGGGGTGGGAGATTGGATCCGATCTGTGCGCGCTGCTCCCGACACGCTACACGGAAAAATCGAGACTTGACGCGGTCGGATTCCATCCATGCGCGATTAAAATGAAAACTCTTTTTCCCTCCCATTCAGTCCGGCAGGCGCGCCAGGATCCACCCACGCGACTCATGGCGGGGTTTCGAGGGGCAGTCAGCGATAAGACATCCCTCAATTGAGATAACCGCAAGGTGCAGTTTGACCAGTACGTATTGGGGTATCTTGTGCGGCGGTAACATCCTGGTACGGATTCCTGTGATATCAAAATCGCTGCCTCGGTTTCCCTTCTTTGGTAGATTGAAGAAGAGCATGATCACTTTGATCCCAGCTCCTCGATGACAATATGGTCTCACTCCAGCCACATGTACAGTATCGTTTGCGATAAGGCAACGGAAGATAGGACGCGGCAACCTGAGTGTCCTCTCAGGTGCTTCCTATCAAGTATCAACTCTATCCTATCCATGCCATGGCGCTCTGCCAATAATAACCCCGGTCATTGCGATTAGGCGCAAGTCACGTCCGAGCTATTTGGGTCCTGCAGCTGATATGCATGGGGACTGACGTTTACTTGATATTGATAATGGGGTTTAGCAACCGTTTCGTGTTGCTATCTTTCAGCCACCAGGGATAGGAAGGTTAGCAAAAAGAAGGCAGACGAAGAGTTGACAATGTCACAGCCGTGATGATGGAGGGGGAGGGAAAGGAAGTCAAGAAATAACTACTGGTCAGCCGACATGGAAAGAGGTGCGGCCTGCCAATTATCAGGTCTGATAGTACTTTCGGTGTTTCTGTGCTTGTGTGCTTCTTGTCTGTCTGATAGGGATGGATGGATCCAGGTCTGAACCCAGATCACCACCGCGTGGGGGGGGGGGGGGGGGGGCCAGCATCGAAGATGATCCATCTGGGGAAGCCCAACCGTTTCCGGCCTCCATTGGAATGATGATATGGTGACTACCGGTAGGTAGTAGGTACAATACTAGCCTGACCTGGTTTATCATTATCATCGAGAGGACTTACCTATCAGAAAGCAGGAAGATAGGATTACATTGCGAGGAAGATACCTATGGAGTATAGTAGTAGTGTGGGAGGTTAGATTAATGGCGTGTGACAGGCAGTTTCTTCCTTTCGATAGCTTCAATTGCGCATCGAGATTACCCGTTCGGGTAATATCCGTGCTGGACTGACTGACCGCTGCATCCTAACAGTAACTTTAGTTCGAAAAGTCTATCAAACGGCGAGTCGCAATTGCCTACGAACACTACTAGTTAGTTAATGGCAGTCATGGTTAATTTACAAAACCTTTAACGATGATGGGCTGACTGACATGACTACGACGACTGCCAGCGTAGGTAATCTTGACATCGTGACATCGGAAAGAGTGAGTGGTCGAGGCTGGCCCATTGATAGAATGCGGGCGCAGTTCTGGTGGCGTCCCCGAGCCCTGGTCAATCCTGCAGCCTTGGTTGCAGTATGCTATTAAAGATGTGTTCCATCTCTGAAAGCTGTTGAATCTGTAGGACTGGTTACAGAATGAAAGAAAACATTGTAGAGAAAGTAAGAAAGACAAGACGATTCCTTATTGATGCGCATCTCCAGTTGCAAGAGTTGCAAGTGTTGCAAGTGCGAGAAAGAGCATCGTGAATGGAGTGATAAATTACCAGGTCCCAAGACCGTGCCCAACCGGAACGGTAATTTTCAGTACAGCTAGGTTTATTTTTGAACTTTTTCTTCCCAGAATGGAAGTGGAAGTGGGTGGGACTGGGTCTTTTTTGGGAATGGATTTTTTGCCTCTCTCTCTCTCTCACACTTCCACTCTTTGCCGGTAGCCCCAGGCCCGGCCGACCACAGGTTTTGATTGAATGAATCAATGAAATGATTAAATCGGTTTAGAAATTCAGAAAATCAGAAATTCAGAAATTCAGAACATGGAAAAAAAAGACGCGCCCGCCGCCTTTTCTCCCTCCTTCCCGAAAGAAAAACCTATTCTCTTAAATTTAAAGGATATCCTCCCCCCACCCAAACTCCCGTTGTGACTTACTTTCTCCATTCTCATCCCATCATCTCCTCTCCGCCATACTTTATCATCTCTCCCTCCCCCATCCTTTACTCTCTCTCTCTCTATTTTCAAGAGCAACTTTTGATCCTTCCGCCGCTCTCGTTATAAATCGCACTACATCAATCTTTTGATTGTCCTGTTTGTGTCGTTCGACTGCGATCTGAACAACCCAAGTCTACGAGCTTCGCACCTGCAAGCTTAATCGCTAAAAAGCATCCTTTTGTTTTCTATCTTTCACACACAACCACACACACATTCACAATGGTACGCATCCCTTAAGTTGGTTTGGCAACTGCCCCGGTCATTCTTGGTCCGAATGCATTCTCTGCAGCGACAAGAACTGCGCGCTGACTCATACTCTCTCCCACTGCAGGCTGAATCAACCACCATCTCCAACACGGAGAATGTGCGTTCTTGTCTCATTGCTACCTTGCAAGATGTTTCTTGAACCGCATTGCGGTTTTAAGGAAATCTTATACTGACTGATGCGCTGGCAACAGCTCATGAAGTACATGTCCCTCGACCAGCGGGGTAACGTCCAGGCTGAGTACATCTGGATCGATGCCACCGGTGGCACTCGTTCCAAGACCAGGGTACGCCTCCCCTTTTTCTCATGTCCCTTCACTCTTGCCATTGCAGGTGGCGCAGCGTGTGGGTTGGATCGCGCGGGATGCGGAGAGAATGGCTGCTGTTATCTAGAGGGATGGAGGGATTCCTGCTCCCGATAAGCCCTGCGCACGGGGATCCGACCCTGCACGCCCGCCCTGCAATCCACCTGCATTAGTCTCACGTGATTCATCGACTCATCCACGGAATTATGACTAATCATTGCATCTTCCCCCACAGACTCTGTCCAAGTCCCCCAAGTCCGTTGATGAACTGCCCGAATGGAACTTCGACGGCTCCTCCACCGGCCAGGCCCCCGGTGACAACTCCGATGTCTACCTCCGCCCCGTTGCTATCTACCCCGACCCCTTCCGTCTCGGTGACAACATCCTCGTCCTTTGCGAGACCTGGGACTCCGATGGAACCCCCAACAAGTTCAACCACCGCCACGAGGCTGCCCGTCTGATGGAGGCCAACGCCAAGGAGGAGTTCTGGTTCGGTCTCGAACAGGAGTACACCCTCCTCGGTACCGATGGCTGGCCCTACGGCTGGCCCAAGGGTGGTTTCCCCGGTGCCCAGGGCCCCTACTACTGTGGTGTCGGTACTGGCAAGGTCTACTGCCGTGACATCGTCGAGGCTCACTACCGTGCATGCTTGTACGCTGGTATCAAGATCTCCGGTATCAACGCCGAGGTCATGCCTTCCCAATGGGAGTACCAGGTCGGCCCTTGCCAGGGTATTGACAGTGAGTATTCCGTCCTGTTGCAGTCGCGATCATCACGTACTAATCTCTTTCGCAGTGGGTGACGAGCTCTGGATGTCCCGCTTCCTCCTCCACCGTGTCGCAGAAGAGTTCGGCGTCAGAATCTCCTTCGAGCCCAAGCCCATCAAGGGTGAATGGAACGGAGCCGGTCTCCACACCAACGTCTCGACCGCCTCCACTCGTGCTGACGGTGGCATGAAGGCTATTGAGTCCTACATGAAGAAGCTCGAGGCCCGCCACGTTGAGCACATTGCCGTTTACGGTGAGGGTAACGAGGAGCGCCTGACTGGTCGTCACGAGACCGGCAACATTGACAAGTTCAGCTACGGTGTTGCCGACCGTGGTGGCTCCATCCGTATCCCCCGCCAGGTCGCCAAGGACGGCAAGGGTTACTTCGAGGACCGCCGTCCCGCCAGTAACGCCTGCCCCTACCAAATTACTGGTATCATCGTGGAGACTCTTTGCGGTGGCAACTAAGTGCGTCTAGCACATTTACTCCAAATGTGAAAAACATTTCATCTTAGCGCTCGTATACCCTCCGGCTTCGACATGGAGTCAGATTGCGATGCAGCCTGGTCATGGGAGAGCAAACTATAGAATTTCTCTTCTTCTTTTCTCTCTTCATGATGGTACTTCGGAGTTTCTTTCGAACCCTCTCTCGTGTGCCAGCGCCTGTTGATGCATTCGTTGTCCTGTTGCTGGTCTTGCATGTTTCTTTCTTACCTTGGGTTATGTGTTACGTATGGCATAGAGGACTGATACTCGGAGGAGAACCGACGACGGTCTTTTTGAAATTGAAACTGGGGATGAAACTGGAAGGATCAAATAGCTTTGAGGCCGGAACCACGGTCAGTATTATAGTGTTCAAATAATCAATCGTTACGAATAAGCACATCCTCAGGATGTGAACATGTCAAATCTTCTTTGCCCTCGGCTCTACTTGCGCCTAGACCATATAGACTGTTTTCGGTGCAATCTCAACATTTGCAATAGGATACTAAAAATTAGATACAAAGATTTATAAGTTATATCCATATTCACAACTCGGCAGTCCATACGATTCCCGTCCAGCCATCCATGTGAGTGCCTTACAAGGCTCGATGTCTGAACATCTTTCTTTTGCATGCCCAAGGCCCATGCATCAGCCATCACCATAAACACCGTCATCATCATCCGCATCATCAACCACCCCGCTTAAAGACCTTGAACAACCCGGCCCCCAACCCATCCAGACCCCTCTGCCTGGCCTCGCGTCTGGCCGCCCCATCCGCAGCCACCGCCGCACCACCGCCTTCCTTATCCCCATTCTTCTTCCCATCCACGACGCGCAGCAGCACCTCCATGGTGACAGCCGCCAGGATACTGGCGCACAGGATACCGACCATGACGAGGTTACTCTTGCGGTACTTGGCGCGGCCGGGGGCCTCGTAATCGCTCTTCCAGCCCGAATACAGGGCGTAGGTGGTCATGATGCTCCCCAGATTGCCGAGCCCGGAGACGACGGCGGAGGCGGCGGCGACGCCGACCTCGCCGTGACGCGGCTGGAAGATCTCCGTCGTCCAGGTCATGGTGATGGGCACGGTGGGGCCCAGGCCGAAGCCCACGATCAGCAGCCCCCCGTACCGGGGCCAGGAGTTGGTCGCCGTGCCGGCGTAGGTGGTCAGCAGGAGGCCTAGGATCTGTAGGAGGACTGGGACGGAGAAGAAGAGGGAACGGTGGCGGTGGAAGCGGTCGCTGATCGGGGTGACGAGGAGGATGGCGATTAGGTCCATCTTTTTTCGGGGGGTTAGTTTTAGAGTGTTATGGGGTTATGGGGTCATGGGGTTATGGGGATGGGGGAGCATACAATCCATATCGGCGCAGTCAGGAGACTGAGATCAATCCCGTTCAGCGAAGGGTTGATGCTCTGGATGATGACCGTGGCGTAACTCTGCGTGCCGATGCCCACGCCCACGACGCCAAAGTACATGATCAGCAGCGGCCACAGGCGCCAGTCCAGGAATACGTTCAGCAGGTCCTTCCATGTCCACTGCGCGCGGTGGTACACGCGCTTGAGGTCGTGGTAGTGGATCTCTGCGTCGCGGCCGCTCAACGCCGGCGGGCTGCGCGGGAACCACCACATGTACTTCCGCTTCTTGGGCTCCGCGCCGGGCGCGAGCGGCCGGTCCGGCAGCCACCACAGGAGTAAAAAGCCGACCGCGGTGGTGATCACCCCGTAGACCAGGAACATCCATTGGAACCCGACCAGGCCGCGCTCGCCGTCCATCTTCTGGAACCCGGCCGAGACCAGACCGACGACGGCGGCGGAGACCTGGGCGGCCGTGTAGTACTGGCCGATGCGTTTGCCGGTGCGGGAGGGAGGGTAGAACAGGGTGAGGTAGTAGGTCATGCCGGGCCACATGCCCGCGATGACAATTCCTAGGAGCAGACGGAGGAGGCTGATTTACAAATGTGATTAGTGACTGGTTAGGGCTAGGGACCAGGCAAAGAGCGGGGCATGAACCACATACTATAAACTCCAGGCGGCCTTCATAGCCGTCATGCAGCTCCCGATAATCCCCACACTGATGACAATCCGACTCATCCAGACATGGGGACTCAGACGGGTCATGATCAGGTTGGAGGGCAAGTCGAAGATCACATAGCAGACGTAGAACAGTGCGAGAGCGGTGGAAATCTGGTGTGGCGACATGTTCAGCACCGAGCCCAGATCATGCCCCGAGCTCTCGTTCATGGTTTGCGCGAGGCCGACATTGGAGCGCACCGCCGCGCAGAGGAAGTAGAGCACCCAGAATGCGGGAATGATGCGGAAGTCTAGCTTTCTGCAAGGGGTTCGATTTGAGTTAGCATGTCATGTCATGTTATGTCAGACGATGCAGGATAGCAAACACACTAGTACAACTAGTTCGACGAGCTACCCAACTCACCTATAGATGCGCTCGATCTCGGCAAGGTCAGCCTCGGACTCGGGCTCACTGCCCGTCTCTAGGTCATTTTCACCCTCCCGACTGTCGAGCGATCGTTCGTGAATGCTCTCTGTGTTGGGTTGTTTGGTCACCCCGTGGGGGTGGTCGGGGTTGGACTCTGCGAGGGACATCGTGGCGGAGGGGGCCACTTTGGGACGGTTGATCCTTGTTGAGGACCAGGGAATCGAAGCAGTAGTGGCGCGCGGTCGATGCCACTAGTAAGAATGCTTACTCTAGAATGCACGTGCAAGGATAAGATTGTTTGTCGGCGGTAGAGGTGATGAAGAATTCAGACAGGAAGAGATGGTGGTTTGGTTTGGCCACGAGGGGAGAAAGAGTTGGGAACCCCGCACTTTTTATTCTCGGGGTCGGGGGAGCGATAGCAGACAGAGATCGGAGTGTCCGGTGAGAAGATGGCAGTGATCAGCCCTGGAATGGAGTCGGAGATGGTCAGTTCTTGGTCTGTCTGAAGGCTACTGTGATTGGGTTTGGCAAAGGAGGGGAGGGAGGAGATGCAGCTCGAGCACGAATAAACTTGCGATAACGCTGGGAATGTAGTGGGGAGGCGCAGACAACGTACCTGCAGTGCGACGGTCATGATGACAAAAAAGAGGCGAGGCAAACGCTTTTAATTAAAGCAAGGGGAGAAAGGGTAAGATGATAACACCTGCAGGAGACACAGAAAAGAAAAAAGCTTGGTGAAAGCCGAGGAAAAAGCAAAAAGGCAGGCGAAAAGTCAATGGAATTTGCATGTATCATTAACTAATTGATTGATTGATTGATTGATAAAAGTGTGTACTTCCGTAAAAGGATAAAAGAGGGACCTGCCGGAGGAACCATTGGCCCGGTTGGTTCCAGACCCTCTTCGATGCTGTGCTTCTCTACTTCTTCTTACTCTTGAATTACTCCCTATTCTACCTGGTAACTGCTCTAAACAGTAGGTCTTACAGACAACCTTGAAACCTACGTGACAATTCTGCTCAATGTATTCCCCGGAAAAAAGCATTGCCAGTTTTCTTCCTTTGGCCCTCGGACGGGTAGAAACGGGGCTGCTGGTTGACTTCAGCTTCTTTCCTCAACTGCTGCTCCCGAACTTTCTAGTTCAACGTTAATTCAACCTCAGTGACTCACTCTGTCGACCTGCAGAAACATCCGATACCGGAGGTAAACCAGCCGTGAATGAAGAGAATAGGGATCTTCATCCATCTGTTCATAGACACTTTGCACGGCGACAGTCGGTGACTCAATCCATCAGACCGGTGTGAACTTCCCCTCCCCTCTTTTTTTTGTTGCCATCAGCCATGGCGGTTCCCACTTGTTGAGTGCGACACATGCGATCGAGGCCCACCGCGGAGGTCCCAACACCCACTCCCCCCACTGCTTCCCATGTCTCAACTGCCGGACAAGAAACGTTCTTTTTGAATGGGATCGAGCCAGCCTCTCACACTCAACCAAATAGAGCTTCAACGACGAGATTTGGCTGTGCAGGCATATGTGTAGATGATCATTCTGCTTTGCAGCCGGGACCTTCCCGGTATCAGCAACATCCTTGCCACACAAGTTTTCTATGCTTCTATGTAGTCGGCGCATAGATTCTCAGTGACAGTTGTAAAACAATGCCTGGTCCTAGACCTTTGATCATGATGGATCGGAGAACATTGAGATGGTGAGAAGTGGCATAACTGGCAACGGTGACTGGTAGTGTACACTCTCGACCACTTGTTTCTCACAGTTCCTGGCTAATAAAGTGTCATTAATGAGAATATAGATAGATGCTCACAAAGTGTAAGTCCCGGTTTGAAAAAGATCAGCAAGCCTTGACAGGTGCTTGGTTCAATTCCTTATTGCTGGGGCCCGCCATCTTTTGAGATTGCTAAGTGTATGGCGGACTTGCATGATTGGCCACTGCAAGAGTATGCATCCAGTCAGACTGGGAGCCCTCGTTAACGAGTACTCGCCGCAGCGACGAGAAACGTGATGATGTTGCTACGCAAGCAATGAAAAACTCGGCGCTGCTCTCCACATAGAGAGTCAGCTGCAATTTGGCTTAAGATCCTCAGAAGTTGAGGTTGGAATCGTGCATAAGACGGTTGCATATGACATGTGGCAGCCATCCTGGTCTGAAGGCCATGCCAAGGTGACGGTTGCGCTCACTGGAATACTAGGGACTGGCCACTACCAGTCTGCGTTGGCCTGTAGCTTGAGAGTACTTGCACTCACGTGAAAGAGTCAGGCACTATGCGAGGGCGTCTTAATAGCACGTGACACGCACTGCCTGATGAGGAAGAACTACAAAATGTACGCGAGATACCAATCATCTGGCAAGGAACAAGGCCCGGGCCATCTTCATTCAAGCACCACGTCTAGTCGTATAGCATCGTCCATCAGGGGTATATTGAGAAACGTCAATCGGGCGCCAAGGCCCCAACGCAGAAGAAAAGCAAATCAAATCGTGTAGTCGTCAAGGCGCGTCGAAGCATAACAAGCAAACATGATCGGAGCGATCCGCGCAGATTCGATGGCCGATCATTCTAGATCTTCTCGGTGCTAGCCACATCATCGCTATCCTTATCGGCGTCCTTAATGGAGTGACTCAGCACGCTCGTGCGACGCACCGCATCATCCTCCTCGTCGTCTAGCGTCCGCAGCAGCTCACCGCGGGGGCCGTACATGTGAGGTTCCTCGTTGGCAACCTTCACCACTTGGAAGATACTCTTGGTTTTCCGGAAAATGCGGTCCATCTCTTCAAGTGACCGGCACGCAGTCTCAGGGTAGAAGAAGAGCACCACGGGGAAGATGAATGCGTTACTAATCACGAGTCAGTCAGTTCGGCGGCCTCGACGCATGCAGGTGGCGGCAAGGGGTGTACTTACATGACGGCAAAGATAATGTAGGTCTGGTACCCAATGTTGTCGAATGCCACTGGGGTGATCATCACCACCATGAAGTTGAAGATCCAGTTGGACGACGTGGCCAGTGCGTTTGCCGGAGCCCGAATCTTGAGAGGAACCACCTCGGCTGGATACAACCAGGTCATGCCCAACCAACCGATGGCGAAGAATGTGTTAAAGATGAACAAGAACACGACAACAGTCACCTTGGCCCCGTTCGTATCGAGACTGGCACATACCGCCAGAATGACCATGGAAATGGACATACCCGCGGCACCGAACAGCATCAGCTGCCGCCGTCCAAATTTCTCGATGGTGAAGACGGCAATCCAAGACGCAAGGAAGTATTCCGTTCCATTGCAAGCTGCAATCAGTCGTGACATTTCCAGGCTCATTCCAAGCTGGTTTTCGAGGACAATAGAACAGTAATAGGTGATCAGATTGATACCTTGATTATGTCATTAGCGAGTGCATTCGAACACCCAAATGCCATAGACAACGTACCTGAAATCTGCTGGAACATCTGGTTGACATAGGCCAGTACCACGCGGTGGAAGTGACGATCCTCAGTCATGGTAAACATGTCGCGGAAAGAGCCCTTGGCCATCTCCAAAACAGTGGCTTTGATTTGTGCGAACTCGGTCTCGATGAAAGTCTCGTCGTGCTTTCCATTCAAGGAGTAAAGCACTTCACGCGCCTCATCTTCACGGCCCTTCAAGATGAGCCAGCGAGGTGATTCCGGGAGGAACATAACGAAAGCTAGAATGATCAGAGCGAAAAAGATCTGGAAGGCGAGGGGAAACCGCCAAGCCACCTCGCTGGGGTCGGCGAACAGCAGGCCAAAGTCGATCCAGTAGCTGATGGTGATGCCGCAGGTGATCATGGCGCCTTCGATCATAACTAGCTGGCCGCGGCGGTTCGATTTACAGCATTCAGATTGCCATGTAGGCACCGTTGAGGTGTTCATGCCATTTCCTGAACAGTAAGATCAGCTCCAGACTCGGTATTTTCCTGCAGAGACCTCCCAATCACCTACCGAAGCCAGTCACTAGACGTCCGACAATGAACTGGGCTAGATCGTAGGAGGTACATTGCAGCAGTGCACCAACAACCATGATAGCCGAGCCGACAAAGATTGTCTTCCGTCGACCCAGCCAATTGCCAATCCATATTGTCGGAATCGAGCCCGCAAAACATCCCAAGTTGTAAGCTGCGACAACAATACCTATAATGGGTCAGGAGAACGTTGCTTAATCGGATAAGCCTAGCGCGCTCTCACCTTGGCGAGTGGACTGAGCAGATCTCGCACTTGAGCTTAAGTTTTCATAGTAAGACCCACTGGTCGAGATGGTAGGGAAGTATTTGATGAATGAATCGAGGGTCAGGAGACCACCAGTGACACCCTGGTCGTATCCGAAGAGCAAGAAATCCAAACCAGCAATCAAACTGATCGCGATCTGCAACTTGCCTCCTGTGAGGCCCAAGTAGCTACGCGCCATCTTGGTGAAATGAATTCCTTTCGCTGATGACGACTTTCTAGGAAATTGATGATACGGATTTGTGGGGGTGAGGGAAGAATTGGATCCAAGTTCAAGTCGGTGAAGATCTAGAATTCATGGAACGGACGGGGAGGTATAAAGAAAGGAGAAGATCGAGTGAAAGGCACAATAATCAAAGAAAAGAAAGATCATCTCGACAGTTGCAGGGGCGATGGATGGGATTTTAAACCAGCAAGAGGCATGGGACAAATTGGCTCTGACGGGCTGCGGTCATAATTACCGGCGCATGGAAAATTAAACCCAAGGGCTGGATACCTTAGATAGACTGGTCTTGGAAGTGCTTCGAGGTACCGATAATTTTGCCAATTGAGACTTGATTGGATAACGTGGTACTCCTGGTCGCACTCTCCAGACAACAACAATTGAAGTATGCAGTAATCTGTACTGCACGGTTGTACTGTACCTCCTAGGGAAAAGTGGATCCGGGCTGGAGGTCAGATGCACTAGGACCATTCGCTAGTGGAGGAAACCGGGGTTCTCATCCATCTCAAGCAAGACATCCATTCATTGTTAGGCCTTCAAAGGGTGGTGGGGCATTGATTCAGACGGACGAAAACGATCAAGATGCTGGTATGCAAGAGCGTGATTGGTCTAGGCCAAAATGGATCCCAGTTGGGATCATAGAAGATGGTGCATTTTCCCCGTCTGCTGCGATGACTGACTGACAGACTGACTAACGAACTGTCTGTCTAGGTCTCTCAGCTCATACCTTCCCCTTGTTTACCCCTCGCCAGAGGCGAAGAGACGGAAAGGCCAAAAGGTGAGACTGAATCGGTGGGTTCATTCCACAACTTAGTCGAGGAAGATGTTGGCAGAGAGTGAAATGGCAGACCATCAGGTCGCGCGGGCGGTGCAGTGATCGGCGGGGAGCGGCTTGATCAGGCTTGGTTAGTGCCAGGCGGGGAATCAACGAGTGAGAGCACTGGACTGTTCAAGGTTGGTGCGCATGTAAGACTAAGTTAGTTGACTTACTGGTTAGTAGTTACGGAGTAGTACTGTAGAAATAGCATCAAGTCAATTTGCATGCCGTCATCACAGCCCTGGGAGCTGGAAACGTTGTCTGTCTAGCTGTTTTTGGTCAATCCGAACAAACTTGACTTTGGAAGAAGTAGTCGGGCAAGTAGCGGGCCACCGACCGACCGCCATGTTGTGTTAATTTTAATGACTGACCACCTGTATACGTTACAGTGCCAAATAATCCCTCGGAGCGTTCAGTAGGAATCAGAAAGAGAGAAAAGAAGGCTTCGATGCAGCAACGCCGATCGGAGAGGGTGTCACCTTCTCTCGTTGTTTCCATCCGCGTGGTTCAAAAGCAGGAAAAGGCCAACGATCGGGGCTCTAATCGTCATTTCCCTGCTCTGTTGACCAGTGTCCACTCACAGGGTTCAACTTATGTTACGCCGTAAGGTGCCATGAATCATGATACCCACCGTGGATCTCCTCTCACCCCTCTTCCCCTCAATTCGGGACTCGGGATGATTGCTGAGGAGTGAAGGTCGGACTGATTATTCAGAATCCGGGGGGTCTGGAGAACTCCGCAAAGCCCTGAGGCACTCTTACTTTACCACTTTGGGAAAAGATCCAAAAGGGCCTCGGCTCGATCCGCCTCGTGGCTGTCGATTCTGTTTTCTGAATCTCTTCTCCCTTGCTTCGCCAACACTTGAATTCCAACCAAGGAGGGGCAAATTTTGATTGATGGCCTAGAACCACTCATTCTCTTCTGATTCTGATAGTGACCAAAACCTACAGCGAAGCATTTGGTATGCGACGGAGGCTCATGCAGGCGACCGGCTGTCTTATGCTGGTCCCGTAATATTATCGTCGACAGAACACTCAAGCCCGTCTCATTACTGACTAGTCCCGATCGGATTATCTCCAAGCCGACCTGACCTGTCTCTGTTGTCGATTTCAGTCGGCGAATATAATCCAGCATCAGTTATTCTGTTACACTCGTTCACCACATGCGCTCCAATCGCAGTGAGGACGGAGCTCCACCCGGGCCACCCAGGATGCCGCTTAGTGAGAGCCTGTTTTAAACAACGGACCAACCGCAAGTAACAATGTCGCCTCATCAGTTGGCGTGAGATTAACCTGGAATCAGCCAACAGCATCATACTTTACCTGGGAATTGGAAAGAGGAAGGTATGGCTTGACCCGAATGAGATCAGACGGGTCCCCCGTGTGGGCGCCCCCAGTTGAGGCCGCCCGGTCCTGCCGATGATGCTGGAACAATTGCCCAGATGGGCCGAAAGCCCGGCCTCCGAAGCATCGGCCAAACTTATGCAAAAGCAGTCAGTGCCACGGCACCTTCGAATTTCTCAAATAACACCTCCAAAATTATCCAGTGGCACATCTCAGTTATCTAGTGCTCACCATATATCCTAAAACTCTCGAGGATGCAACCGACACAATTGGTATGTGTGCCTCAAAACCAATTGATCATGGCCGCCGACTTGACGGGTAAAGGGACGGCAAGTTAGTCTTCGCAACCCGCGCCTCTGACTGGCCATCGATGATCATAGGCCAAAGCCACCATTCCTCAATTCTGGTACCGTTGCAAAAAGCGCGCACGCTTGGAGAGGAGCCATGCTCATGTAGCCCCATTTTAGCCAGCTCAAGTTGACTTGCCAAGAGAGACCGCGGTCAGGGCACTTTCCCCCACCTCCACAGTCGAACCATTCGGTTGTGGCCGACCCAGTCCTCCCCATCCATGCGTTACCTCGGGTTACCCAATTCGGACAACCCGAAACCTGGGGATAATCGCAACCACCCTCCATGAATTGGCCGGTCTTACTCCGCATCTTACGCAGCCTATCTGGAGTCAGCTCTTGTTGATCGTTCATCCGTCATGCACCCTAGACTTATCCCTCCCCATACAGTCACAGCTTCTTCGTCAAGTCCAGAAATTGTGGTTGCATGGACCTCCTGCATGATTAGTCACTGTGCATCCACCTAATAACTAATTTTTAACAAACATATGCATAGTACGCCGGAGTTCAGTTTCTGAACTACCAACTAGCATGGGACGACTCTCCTTACCTATCCAAGACCCAAGAGCACGGTTCAAACAATTGCTTCGCCGTGTTACACCCGATTGAGAGCCGGAGCGGATGGAGACATGACATGATGTGTTCTTGCTGGCTATAATATTCACACAATTCATGAGATTCGCAACCAGCAAAAATACTTTCTTAGTAGATTCCTATCTGTCTATTTGGAAACCGGATAAAACCTTTTCGTACTCGCATGTTGGGCCAACCTTCGTAAGTGTTTCCCCTTCCACTTTCTATGTAGAGCATGCGTCACAATTTCTGCAAACTCGCACTATAGAACCAGCTACACAACCGCACAAAACCCCTGGTGGAGCGCGCCAAGTCTGCTATCCTTTAGCCCTTGACGCGGCGGTCCTGGTTTTGGCTCAGGTTTTCCTGCTCGTAGGCATCGTGACTTGCGATGAGTAATGCCCCGTGTGTGGACGAGGGTTTCAAGCAAGCATTCAGGAGATCAACAAAGAATATCATTATTTCATGCCGCATGCATTGTTTGTTTTGGTTCTCAAGATACAAAGTATCTTGTTGCCTCGAGAGGTCACGATAAACTTCTTCGTCCCTGAGCCTTATTCGACGAGTGACCCTCTGTACGGTCAGCCACCGAGCTAAGTGGCTTGATCAGAGTTCTCCATGGAGGGTTTCTGGATGTTTTACTATATTGAAGGTGTGAGACCGAAAGGGTCGGTGCGGGATGGAGTGTGACGTCATTCAATACCCCACGTCGCGGCAACGGACCGAGGCAAGGTGTTAACTGTTCGGCCTCATTGATTACTCAACTCGCTGCATGCATAAGTTGGATGTAGTTACTGTACATAGGAGGAATCCCATTGTCAGCTTGGTCGGAGAGAAAAGATCTAGACTTGAAACAAGGATGGGCAGCAGGCAATCTGAGATCTTTGAAAAGACAATAGCAGAGAGCTTTACAACAAGCAAGGTTGCTACTTACCACCACTGTCTATAGAGGCGATACCATGTTCAATAACCCATAGACATATCAAGTCTCCAGAAAGGTATCTTAGCCCCAGGACCCTACTTTTGTAAACGGAATCACCGGGTCAGATGCTCCTTTTCGAATCTGTATACTATGGAACAAGTCGTGGAAGTAGCATTCTGTAGGTGTGTTGAGTTCTTTCCCTACGAGAATTGCCCCTTCCTCATATGGATGCTTTGAGACTCACTTGTCTATACAATCCTTTTTCTCAATCTCGTACTCGATTTTCCCCAACTCACCCACTCTCTCATGACTTACCCCTCCATTACACACTCATCATATCGATTCATCCATCATGTTCCACTTTATCACTTTGCTCACGCTCATCCTCACGTTGTTGCAGTCATTCGGACAGGCGGTGCCGCTGACCGACTGCAACGATGAATACTGTGTCATGACGCGTGCAGAATTGACACCTCTCGAGATACAACTCGAGCTCGGCCCACAACTCTGCGGATCCTCTTATATCTTTGGCCCGGATGATCCTCGATGGCCACAGCGAGTGATCAGGTTTCAGGAGTATATGGCCCCGCAATTCACCGTCTGGGTTCAGGTCGGCTGTGAAGATGATATTTCTACAGTGGTAAGTATTTTGTTTTCCTTTTCTCGCTTGCAACATCCCTTGACTGACCTGGAAAAGGTTCAATATGCCTATCAAAATGGCATTCCTTTCTACACGGTCAACCGCGGCTATGGATTGCCAAAATCGCAAGGGAAGTTCCGGGGTATGGCCATTGATGTCCAGCTCTTGACCGACGTCGTGGTGGATCGAGAGAGACAGATTGCGCGTGTATCGGCAGGAACAGCCACCCAGGAATTGATCGACGCGCTGTGGAAAGAAGGTTATGTTACAGGTCCGTCACAGCCATTTCTGTCGCATCATCAATTCATATGGCTAAACTGTCTTCTCTACTAGTTACCGGAGCCAGCTCGTGTGCAGGCATAGTTGGACAGGCTCTTGGGGGCGGCCACGGAAGGTACAAAACGCGCTATGGCCTGATGCTCGACAACATGGTTCGACTGAATGTCGTGCTGGCCAATGGAACTACAGTTGTAGTCTCGGACGACAGCCATGAGGACCTGTTTTGGGCCATGAAGGGTGCCGGACACAATTTCGGAATAGTGACCAGCTACGAGATGAAGATCTATCCGCATGAGGAGGATACTTGGTACTTTCGAAATTACGTGTTCACGCAAGATAAGCTGGAGCCCTTTTTCGAGCAACTGAACAAAGTAGTAGCTCGCAACGGGTCGCAACCGGTGGAAATGGACGTTGATTATGGCCATTTTGAATTCAACCCATTGTTCAGCGACACTGACGTGAGCTGAGTATCTCTGTTATACCTCTGACTCAATTTCTGACGTCTACCAGGTGGTTCTCTACTGGACCTTCAACTATGCTGGTCCGCAGATCGATGCAGAGAAGTACCTGGCTCCATTTGATGCTATCGGCCCGATAAATGTCACCGACGGAACTGTGCCCTACCCTGACATGCCCCTGGCTTCAAGAAATGGTAACCTCGACTCAACTTGTGCGAAAGGATTTGCAAAGAAGGCATCTACCGTTGGGCTGCAAGTCTATAACACATCTGCATGCCGCCAGGTCTATGATCTCTTCGATGCCAGGCTGAAGAAGTATACGGAACTCCGGCCAGCATCTTTTGTCTTGTTCGAAGGATACTCCGTCCAAGCTGTCAAGGCGATTGACCCAGCGACTTCGGCTTTCCCGCACCGCCATGATTATATCAATCAGTACGGCCTTTCATGTCTCGTATCTGAGCTTAATGTTCCTAGAGGGTGAAAGCTGACATCATCGTCATACAGAATTACCACAATGACGCATGCTCCGAATTCCAATCTTGATGAGCCGGCAATGCAGCTTGCTCATGATATTCGTGAACTCTTTATCGATGGCCAGCCAGACCGGCTACCCAGTGCACATGTCATTTATGCATTTGGTGACGAGCCCCTAGAACAGGTTTATGGGTACGAGCCATGGCGTCTGGAGAAGCTCTGGGCTCTCAAGGCTATATATGACCCGACCAACCAGTTCGCCTATCATGTGCCTGTTATTCCTCTGGAATGAGAGACTCTCCCGAGGCCTTCAAGATGTGTTTATTCTTGCTGTTGATGTAAGCTAAGAGGGACGAGGTATTGTTACGCTTATTCATTGCAATTGAACTACTGTTTAAGTATTTCCCAGTGCATTGTCAATGCAGTAGCAGTAGCCCTACACAGATTTCAACTCTCTTTTCGCCTCATTGGCGAAGATTGCAAGGTCACAAGACGCGACTATTGTCATCTTAGTTCGGTCCCTTGTCAGAATCAACTTCTTTTGTGTTGCATTTTCTGGTGATAATACAAAGCGTCGATCACTTCATGTGCATTATGATTAAATATGCTCGATGTGCTTTAAACAAGCTGGCATGCAGGCAGCAAGTCACGACAGTTGAAGCCTAGTCTTGGGTCGTATCTATTTTAAGATGGCTTGACCCGAAGGCTCAGGTCGTCACTGTACCCCTTGCTGCCTGCAAGGGTCGAAGCTCAGACCGGACAGTATGACTGAGGAGCAGTCTCCAGAAGACGGTGCTACTCACCAACTGCAAGGGGGAGTCGCAGTCCCGGGTTGAGCTTGTCATTTTCCCATGTGGCAATGATGTTCGTGCAGCTGCAAGTGGGCAAGCAAGCGTTCTGGGTTCTCATGGCCGTCTCTGGGTTGTTGGGATGGACTACCTTAGCCTAGACTATGTCGATGTGAGTGCGGACCTTAGATTGACAGCGTTAAGGTATAGGCTGCCATTCGTCTAATGGCCGTGGGGGTGGAAGCTTTCTGAGATGGTGTGCTCTCCTAAGAAGGCTGCCGAGTGTCTTTAGCGTCGTAGATGAAGTCGTGTCTGCTCATCTAGTTTCTATTACCATGTTTCCGGAGTAGCTAGGTGTGGTGGACGTTGTGTGTTGTGTGTTGTGTGTTTTAGGTCGTTGTATCACTTACAAGTGGATGTCTTTGTGTACTTCTTCGTGATAAGGGCTGTCACGAGGGTTTGTGAATTGTATTGGTATCGTCTGCGTTGTAGATACTGCTCAAATCTATCAAAAACCAATGGTTAGTGTTGCGTCGAAATGAGGAGTAGTAAGGAAATACCGTTTATCTGATGGATGGGTTTCGATTCATCGCTTGTGCGCTTTTCCTGACTCCAAATCTCCTTCGCTTGTTCAGATCTGTGGCACGTTGTTGCAGTGATCAGCAGCTTTGCAATGAATGTGGTTCGCATTGAAAGCTGATCAGATGCTTAGGGATGGGTGGGCTAAGCTCAGCCGCAAAAGTGGTATAGTGATTGGTAGTTTCCCGGGGTGTGGTTGTACTGTTAGCAGCTAGGGGGTTTACTAGGTACTAGGTACCTAGTAAGATGACTGGAAGGACCAGGCCTCTTCTTCCAATCCCATCTCTCTCTCCTCTCTTCACCTCCCCGTCTTCCCTCTATCTGCAGACTCCCGGATTAATTAACTTAAATTTAGCTATTTTCAAATTTGTAATTGTACAAGTCCTGTGTATCTGTTTCTATTTGTTTTATCTATTTTATCTGCTTTACTGTGCTATCTGTTTTGATATCTGTTTCAACTGCCCTACATGTAATGAAGATTAACATTCTATCTGTTTCTCATTCTGTTTATAGCTTTTCAAGCTATATTGTATTCTTATTCATCTAAGAATAGTCTAATTTGAAGAGCTAAGTAAAGATTAAAAAAAGATAGTCATAGATTATTCTACAATTTAATCTGTTAATTCTACTACTCTACCAGTCTATCAAGCCTTAATATACTACTTAGCTAAGGTGTTGAAACATTCAATTCGGTCTTACTGGGTATTGATAGATATCTATGCCAACTCCTACTTCTTCTATTCCTGAAGTGGTTCACGCGCGCGAGATTACACTGATATGCATATTTCACGGGTACTACAGGCTTATGAAATGTGTCTATTCGGTTATTAGTGCTATTCGGCCGCTCCCAAGGTCTCCCCAAGTATGCTTTGGGCTAATTGATAACCTTTGGTAAAAGCCTGCATTCTTTGACTGTCCTGTCGGAGAAGCTCATACGCCACTTGTAAACACGAGGTTTCGCGGTCAACGATGTTCTTCAAAGCAGACCGGCTGCGATGGGACAGGAGTGCAGGAGAGCGTAGGACCGACCACTGGAGGCCCAGAAAGGCCAATGACATCCCCAGCAGGACATCTAGGTTCCTCACAGGTGCATTCGACGCGCTTAGGAGCATCTCTGCAGATGTTGAAGGCCACGCCCTCAGAATATCCGAGATCGATCTTGGCAAAGGTGCAAATCCTTGACGATGGATGATTTCAATCCCAATATCAACCAGATCTGGCATGCTAGCTCGATTCACTTCGTCCATCCCAGTCACACCATCCGATTCCGGACTGAAGTTGTACTGAGCGCGCAAAGCCCGAATTATGGCTGCCCCGAGCTCCGAGGCAACACGTGTGGGAATGCTGACCACTGACTCTAGGAGCGATATGTGCGCAAACCATAAAGGCAAAATTATTTTGCAATCGCTAGACTTGATTGGACGGTATTGCAAAGGCGCTTTGAAGACGGATTCATCGAGTGTGAGATCGGCAGAAAATGGAATTGATGCCGACGGTGAACGTGTGGTGACCAGGGAGGTAGGACCAAAACGGTCGTCTTGGCTTCGACCTGTGAAGTCCCAATACGCTTTGTGTCTTTGCTCGTTCTGACCCAGGGAGATGATCCAGTTCTTCAGATGCTCAATCTCACCCACGGTAAACGCACCAAACATCTTGCCCCCGACTTTGAGCTCACGGATCAACCTGCTTCGTTCGGGATCGCCCTTGACAATCCATGGGGAAGCATTGCTCAACTCGCGGAGCGCATCTCGCATCTGGCTCTTGGGTTGACCGAGGCTTGACTCTAGCCATTCGGCCAACGGCATTCCACCAATTCGGGCACGACATCCGGAATGCAACTTGTTCGACACAGCAGCCTTACCTGCTAGCAGTTGTGCAATATTGTAAGTATCAACTTCCGGGATGAGAGTCTCATCTGAAGCCATGTTCCAGTGGACTTTTTCTGCCGACAACGAAGATATGTCCCTCTGAACGTGTCTTGACTGATTTGAGGACAGCATATAGCCCGCCTGGATGCGCTTCCACGCTGTGTTGGCCGCGTGAGACCCCTCATTCTTCCGAATGTGGGAGAGGTACTCCGTGACTGCATGTGCAGCCATCATGGCGTGCCCAGAGTGGGCATTATCAATGGAAACATGGAGTAGGAAATATTGCGCATCTAGCTTGAGTTCCTGAATCTCTCTCGACAGGACCATGGTTTCTAGGTTCAGCCCTTCAAAGTGCAGGTTGTACCCCAGAATCTCAGGCAAGAACTCGTCGGGAAATAGCGAAGCAAGAAGCTGAACTACTGCCGCCTTCCATGCGCCAAGGCTCTTCATCTGGAGCGCGGGATCTATGAAACTTGGCTCATACGGTGCTGGCAAGCGCACCCCTAGATCACGCAAGAGGTTGTTATAGATATGTGCATGGTGGAGGTGCAGTGACCCATCGCCGAGCTCCTCCGAGAGCACTTACCAGAGCTGCGTCGTGATGGGTCGAAGTTCAAATGGCGTGGTGATGTGATGAATATGTCCCAGCCAGGCACCGTCCACCAGCTTGAGAGGTGCCAACTGGGTCAATAACACCACCGCTTGTTCGCGATCTTCTGCGAGGAGCCGCGGGCCTCCCGCTTCCCGGCCCGCAATGTACTTTTTGTACGCTTCACCGACCTCCCTGTGACTGTCATGTACGAATGCGAGCAATTGGTCTTCGTTGTAGACCTCGATGGCAAGGACATCACTGTGTTTCTCGGGGGGGTTGGATGCGATTGCTTCCGACAGCAAGGAAAGAAGTAGCTCTCGGGCTTCGGGTAGTATTCCTTGGTGATCTTCGATGTTGTGCAGTTTGAAAAAGAGGGATTGATAGTAGTCGATGGTACGTCCCGATCCGGGACACATACTGCCAATGGGATCATGGAGTAATTGGCGCTTCTCCTGTGCATCGATTCCTGCATTGTAGGGCTTCTGCTGCACTGCTCGTTTGGGAGCCCCTCTCAACAAAGTATACAAGGCAAAGATCAAGGACACCGCGGCAGCAATGGAGAGAACTGTTCCAGAGAAAGGCATATTTGTTTGGCGCTGACGACCAGTTCAGCGCAAATAGCCTAAACGCGAGTGATGGCCGGTATACACACACACACACACACACACACACACACACCTCTTGAGTTTGTAGTCAGTTGCGTGGGTTAAAGGAATATTACCTCAAAACGCTTCTGCTTCCGATCATATACCAACGGGTGGGGCGCTGTAGAATTTTCCCTGATATTCCGAAAGGCTATGTCCGAACACTAAGACACTTGGAAATATACATACGAATTCTTTTTTTTTTCAAGAAAAGGGTTATAGCCTAGCTGGCTGAGAGAACTGACTTCACGAGCCTCCACCATTTGTGGGGTGGCGAAGATTCCGTTCGTTATCAGGCATTGTGATTTATGTGATTGACGCTCAGAGCTGAGCATGTACAACCACAAGCCAGCTGAGCAGACTTCACCCAAGAGATCTCTCTCGCAAGCTGGTCGATGAATTGACTCATGATCCGCTATGGAGTGAGTTGAGGGCTTGACTGTCCAATCGTTCGACCCGTAATATCATTACTGTGGTTTCATGAGAATAGCGGCCCCTACACTAGCAAAGTATAAAGCTCATGTTTTTACGCCATTTTTTGTACGAAGCACATTATTCTTCCATCTCTCTTTAGCCTATCTCCTTTGGCAAAATCTCCCTCCTTAGTTTGCTTAACACCATCGCAATGGCTACCACTATATCACCAAGCACTTATACCCCTTTACGATCGGTCAGCCTAGATCGACTTCTAGCGAAGGACCCGGAGTCAATCCAAGAGCTTCTACAGGGCGCGCAAAGCCCCGGGTTTTTCCATGTGGACTTGCGAGGAGTCGCTGGAAAGCAGATACGAGCGGATCTGGCGCAGGTGTATCAAGTTACGAAAGATTACTTCGATCAACCGTCGCAGGCGAAGCAGGAGCACTTCAGGGCCGATATTGATCGAGGGCAAGTCCACAATCTGTTCCAAACACGTTCCAGGGCCTGCTAACCTTTGCACAGATACAAACCTGGCCATGGGTATCAAACCTTTGAAGTAAGTGATATTGAGACCGGGTTTCATCCACCGCCAATGTCGAGGGGGGAAAAAAAACTCTAACATTGATCCACAAATTCAGCTCGCTCGCGAGGAGCTTGCAAGTTCCCAGTTAGCCTGTCCGGGTCAGCTTGCAACCCACAAGGAGTTGTTGACGCGCTTCACCGCCGACTGCCACGATCTAGCCCTGACGCTCGTACGCAATCTATCAGACGTGTTGGGCCTCGCTGGTGATGCCCATCTAGAGACAAGCCACTCAGACACCCAGAGCAATGACTCGGGGTTAAAACTGATTGAGATCCCGACTGTCGAGCGGATGGATGAATTCCCAGATACGACACACACTGACAACGGCACTCTGACCCTTCTATGGAGCACGGAAATGGCAAGCCAGATCTGTGACCCGATCACCGGAGAGTGGGGATGGGCTGAGGAGCGAGATGGACACGTTCTAGTCAATGTGGCTAATTCGCTTCAGAAGCAAACCGGTGGCAGACTCCATTCCTGCCTCCACAAGGTGGCGCAGCCTAGTGATGGCGCTCATGAACGATACATGGTTAGCTATTACTTGCGCCCAAGCGCTAGATGAATTGAATTGGGGCTAGAGGGGGGGGAGGAGATCGGCGTGGGCAAGCTCAACATAGACTACAGTTCGGCAATGACATCCCTTTACTGCGTAACTCGATCATTTCTAGACCCCGCCACGGGTCGATTTCCAATGTTGGACCTAAACTCCGAGCTGGTAAACCCGCGAGTTACCCGTCAAAAACATGCTGTAGGATAAAAATAAATTGAAAAAATATATTCAGTCATCGAGAATTTTCTATGTCAGCTGTATAACTCTGATACTTGCTCTGTTTCATAGATTAGATTTAGGATCGGAACCCATCCTCAACCTACGGGCTTGAACTGCAAATGCCGTGCCAGACTGCTAGTGGGGCTTGAGAAGATCGGACCAGTCAGCATTGATATGGGGAGCGGCAGAATTCGACGGGTTTTCGCATGCCTGTAGGTGGGGACCCTAGTTAGCTAGGGACTTGACTTAACCATTAGTAGTATTACGTGGGAAACCATTCAGGTAGATCACAGCAGTCTAGAGCCAAGCGCCTCGATCTTGAATGAGTGGGTCGGTTGAGCAGCCCGAGCTGAGGGAGTGGGAGACAACCTCAGTTTACAGAACCCCAAAAGTTACGCGGTCATTCAGTATTTACAATAACAGATCCATGGTACTATTTCCAGTCTGGAACTTATACTAAATACTAACTATAGGCCAGCTTCTCCGCGAGTCTCCATTCTTGATTTGTGGCATGCTCGGCCCGGATCGGACGCAGAACGTGGTTGATGAGCGCGATGATGGTTGGTTGGAGCGTTCCTAATCCCAATTGTCCGGCTTGTAAGTCTCGCTCTAGCTCCTCATACGTGGTGTATTCTTTGGCGGAACCATCCACCAGCTGGGTGGTGATTTTTTTGTCGCCCAAAGCGCCCAGATGATAGAGAGGGAAGAGACAATGTTGGAGCATTGGCAAGACGGCCGTGGCAGCTGGGCCATCACGCTCTGCCCATGAAATGCCTTCGAACTTCTTCTTGATTGTGTCTGGTGAATCCAACCACTCGATCTTGGTGTCTGCCAAGGCAGACGACGACATTTTGCCCTTGTGTAATCCGGGAACGATCACGTTGGCCAGATGCGATACAGGCTCGTAGCCGACACGAGGGAGGACTTTGTCAGCATAGGCGAACATACCGAGCTGGATGAATCAAGGAAGATCAGTACTAAGCAACAGCGTTTAAGAGGGAATGTTCTGCTTCCCTCACCTGATCCACGCCACCAAGTTGAAAGTCACCACCAATGTAAACTTCACTGAGCGCCTGGTAGACCGGGCACAACAGTGGACTCATCATGTGGGCCGTAGTGACCTCGAGACCGACCATTTTGATGTCTGCTTGGGAAGAATGAACCAGCACCCGCGCTAGGTCCTTGCAGAACGGCGGAGTTGAGGTGTAGGTGGATTCAGCCACAAAGGTTATTTTGGACATGTCGACTCCAATAGCTCGAAGGATGGCAGCAATCAGGAAACGGTAATACTGTGTCCGATGGGCGACTACTTCTTGTGAAACGTCATAATTGACGAGATATGCATATGAGTCTCCCAGGTAGATTGTCACCTATCGGTTTTTTTTTTTTTGGATTTGTTAACACGGATTCGGCGGGGTGGAACCACGTTGTGAAGAACTGACCTCGCAACCGGCTGCCACACACTCAGCAACTTTTACCAAAGGAACCATATAGCCAAAGTGTGCTACGGATTTTCCTCTATGTAAGCGGGTTACGGAAGTCCCAAGGTCTTTTGGCACTTACGTCGTCCAGTGGGCGCCGTGCCTATGGAAAAAAAAAATAGGGTAAGCTACTAACATTTCGACCTCAAGAGCAGCTGGGCTTAATTACCCCAGTAGCCAGATACCTTTCCTCCTTCCTGCAGCTTCCTCTTGATGCGTTCATCGCTGACAACCTGCAATCGTGTGGTGATCGCGTCGAACACCTTTTGCGCATGGGCGTCAAGTCCCATCGTGGTATCTCTTCAGAAAATGATTGGTTGTGAAGACAGAGGGGGTTCTCCAAGATCACTGTAAACTCTAGTAGCAAGACCAGCACGAGATGGTAGAGCAGGGCATTATATATACCACCTTTGTGTATTCGATTACAGTATTGTTGTTGGATTTACTCAAGACGAAATATAACGCCCCACAATATGCCAGCTTCTAATCCACATTTTAGAGTTCGATAGTGCTAAGATTCAGCTCGTGAAGAAGATCGTCGGAAAGCCCGATTATAGGGTGTGACTCGCGAGTGTAACCATTGGGACCCACTGTGCAAGAGGCTGGCCACATGCTATTCGTAAAAAGGATATGATTTACAACGATCCCCACAGGGATCAATGTTTTCCCGCCCTACCATAGTAGATATTCCTAGATGTTGCTTTGGATGTCCGGTTTATGGAGTATAGTCAGATCGTGGCGGTGGAAACGAGAGGGGAAAGGAATGGAGGGCTTTCACTTGACTCGGTCGGTACGAGCTAATGTTTCTCTTCAATGACCATTACATTTTCTTTTCTCATTATCACGCAGAATTTAGTTCTCTTATCACTTATCATAGAGGGGTTACCGCACTCACCCAAGACCAATTCAGTACCTTGCTCGTGCAGTATTTGACGGAGACCAGACACAGGTGGTGAGCCGAACATCCATACAATGGATCAGGTACCAGCATCCTTCCCCAACTATCTCCCGGTTCCAGAGCTACAAAGGTAATCCTGACTGGCAAGATTAATCGTCCTTGCAGCCCACACACCCTGTCTGGCAGCGCTGATTTTCAGAAGATATCCGCCACTGGAGCCATTCGAACACCATGAGCATGGCAAAAATGCCGATTCTACCTTCCCTGACCTCTTTCCCCCAGGAGCTGGTGTTATTGAGCATCTGACTCCCCAGTTCGGCTCCGAGGTGAGCGGCATCCAACTAAGTCAGTTAACGAACAAGGGCAAAGACCAGCTGGCCCTATTTGTTGCCCAACGAAAGGTTGTAGGTAGGTGAATTGCGATGCCCCCTTCCATGAATGGGCGTCAAAGTGTGCAGGCATGTGTGGCTAACAGGGATCTGGTTGATGCAGCCTTCCGAGATCAAGATTTCGCCCATCTATCCATCGATGACGCCCTCGAGTACGGCGGCTACTTTGGCCGTCACCTCATGCATCCTACCTCGGCTGCCCCGAAAGGCTATCCTGAAATCCATGTCGTTCACCGTGGCCCCGAGGCCCAAACTTGTGCGAATGCCTTGCGTTCGCGCAATAGCGCTGTCTACTGGCATTCCGACCTGAGCTTCGAAGAGCAGCCGCCGGGCACTACCTTTCTATACGTCCTAGATGGACCTCCAAGTGGAGGTGATACTATCTTCGCGGATATGGTTCAGGCTTACCAAAGGCTTTCTCCTGAATTCCGTCAGAGGCTACATGGACTCAAGGCTGAGCACACCAGTGCGGAACATATCCAGAGTGAGGGGGGCAACTCGCGCCGGCCAGCCATCACCACGGCACATCCAATTATCCGCACTCATCCGGTAAGTATGAAGCGTGATAACCTGTCAAAGCCTGGCAATAAAAATAAAAACTAATCTACAAAAATAGGCAACTGGGGAGAAGGCCATCTTCGTAAACGAAGTCAGTAAGTATAAGAATCTGCCTTAAATGAATCGTATTCTATTGCTGATGAACGCTCTAGTCACCAAGCGAATAGTCGGGCTCAAGAAAGAAGAGTCGGACCTGCTACTCAAGTTTTTATTTGACCAAACAGCCTTCTCTCACGATCTTCAGGTGCGGCTTCGATGGAGGCCAGGTACTGTGGTGGTATATGATGTAGGTCTAAATCTATTGGGCTAGTTCTTCGACAAGGATAATAGCTAATGAACCTCAGAACCGCGTGACCTCGCACGCAGCGCTATTCGACTTCGAAGATGGATATCGACGGCATTTGGCAAGGCTTACGCCTCAGGCTGAACGGCCTTACGAGACCCCCTTCCAGGAAGCATAAGTGCACGGTTTCGACGTACAGAAGCAATCACAAACTCGTTAAAGAAGAATAGACAATGATCCCATCAAATCTCTCCGTAGCTCGAAAAATCCGTATGTTTATAACTGGACTAAAATCCAACTTCTTCATCGTCATAGGGACATACAACTAGAACCCAGCCACGCAGTGCATCAGTCACGGCCCCACTTTTTCAAAGGTCTTCTTGAAGCGAATTCTGGTTGTCATTGGCGTATATGGTGGACAGCGGGGTCAGCGTGTTTTATAACTCTCCAACTCCCCTCGGCTCCTTTAGGGGGGGCGGGGAAATCTTTCTATCAATTCAAATCTCTGGATGAGCCACCATGACAGAAACCATCCCTTGTCTGACCCCAGATCAGGTTGATCGATACTTTGAACATATCCAGTTACCCCATGTGTACCGACGAGATCGGAATCCGAGGTTGGATATCGCCCTGCTAACGGCCATCCACACCTATCATGTGTCAACCATCCCCTACGAGAACATTGCGCTACACTATGCCCCTTCAGCGCATATTTCCCTGGGGGTCACTGATATCTATCACAAATTTGTCGAGAGGGGCCGCGGTGGATACTGTATGGAGAACAATATTTTTCTTCATCATATTCTTTCCCTCCTAGGCTTTCAAGTGTACCTCGCCGGGGCCAGACTGTATCGTGATTCCAGGAGCAGCTCTCCCGGGTGGTCAGGCTGGTAAGTGTGTGTGTGTGTGTGTGTGTGTGTTATGAAGGCCGCACAGCAGCCACTTGTTTCCCCCCTCTCCCGCTGATTCTGGCTGGCTGATAGGGAACATGCCGTGAACATCGTCACTCTTGCCGATCAATCCCGGTACCTGGTTGATGTGGGCTATGGTGGCGATGGGCCCACGACCCCCCTACCTCTTGCGGCGGGGCCAATCACCACGAATATCGGCACTCAAGAGCTGCAACTGGGGTACGACACCATTGACGGGCTTACCGACGCGAAGCAGCGCCTGTGGATCTACCGGTTCCGCAATGCCCCCGACGGCCCTTGGACTCCGGCCTATGCCTTTCCCGAGACCGAGTTCCTGCATCGCGACTTTGAAGTCATGAGTTACTATACGAGTCAGCACCCGCGGTGCTTCCTGACTTCCAACCTCCTCGTGATCAAGTTCCTGCGCGACGGTAGCAACATCTACGGCAAGACCATACTGGACCAAGACAAAGTGAAAGAGAATCTCGGGGGCAAGTCGGTCCTGGTCGAGATATGTCGTACTGAGGAGGATCGCGTGCGGGTGCTCCAGGAGAGGTTTGGGATTTGCTTGACCAAAGAGGAGCAGGATGGGATTATTGGTCGGAAGTCCGAACTAGTCCGGTAGTTTGAGTAGTATGAGGCTGTACTAGGTACATACATCCCTTACCATAATCGTCTGTCTAAAAATCCAGCTCAAATGCTACCTAGCATAGGGCAGATTCCGGACCTTATGGATCTCCCACAACTAGGTCTAGAATGACCCTTCCTTCTGCTTAGGGTATAGCAAATTGGTAGATACGTCTTACAATTTCAAGGTATAACTAGTGCTTGTGTTGGGTCATTTGGCCCCATTGGTGAGACAAATCAAGTCTAATACAGGAGCGAAAAAAGCAATGTCCTCGTTTAGAGTCAGTATCTGCAGATCACACAGCATGCAGAAGGTCCACATGATAGCTGATCGATGATTGGGATCGTGTCGCCCTCAGTCATGATCTTGCAGTCTTGTCAATGCATATTAGACTCAAGCGATGTCACATCGTCATGATTGCTCTCCCTTCACCTGATGCAAGTCTCCCTCACTCTGCTACTGCATTGTCAATGCAGTAGCAGTAGCCTTACGCGGATTTCAACACTTCTTTCACCTTATTCGCGGAGATCGCAAGGTCACAAGACGCAACTATGGCCCTTATAGCTCGGTCTTTTATCAGGATCAACTTCTTTTGTATCGCATAGTCTTGTGATAATACAAAGTGTCGATATTTTGGTGTAGATCACAGTCAAACATGCTTTATATGCTTCAAACAAGCTGGCATGCAGGAAGTCACCGACAGTCGAGGCCTAGTCTTGGGTCGTATCTATTTTATTTTTGCAAAACATGTTAGACAAACTACGATCATACTTCTAGATTTGCTCGAGTGCTTAGATGACTTGACCCGAAGGTCAGGTCGTCACTGTACCCCTTGCTGCCTGCAAGGGTCGAAGCTCGGATTAGGGCAGTATGACTGAGAAGCAGTCTCCAGGAGACGGTGCTACTCACCAACTGCAAGGGGGAGGAGCAGTCCTGGGTTGACCTTGTCATTTTCCAAGTGGCAATGGTGTTCGTGCAGCTGCAGGTGGGTAAGCAAGCGTTCTCGGCTCTCATGGGCTCTTGGATCACGAGATGGGTTGGAGAGATTATTCCAAGTTCGTGAGCATGGCTGTCTCTGGGTTGCTGGGATGGACTAGTCCAGACTACGTCGATGTGAGTGCGGACCTTAGATTGACAGCGTTAAGGTATAGGATACCATTCGTCGGATGGCCGCGGGGGTGGAAGCTTTCTGAGATGGTGTGCTGTCGAGTATCTTTAGCGCCGTAGATGAAGTCGTGTCTGCTCATTTGGTTTACATTATCATGTTTTCCGAGTAGCGAGGTATGGTGGACGTTGTGCGTTGTATGTTGTATGTTTTAGGTTGTTGTATCACTTACGGGTGGATGTTTTGTATAGTTCTTCGTAATAGGGGCTGTCACGAGGGTTTGTGAATTGTGTAGATATCGTCTGCGTTGTAGATACTGCTCAGATCTATCAGAAAACAATAGTTAGTGCTGCGTCAAAATCAAGAGTACTCGGTAGTAAGGAAACACCTTTCATCTGATGAATGGATTTGGCTTCTCGCTTGTGCGCTTTTCCTGACTCCAAATCTCCTTCACTGATCCAGATATGTGGCATTTTCTCGTAGGGATCATCAATCTTGCAATGGATGTGGGAAGTCATGGTTTGAACTCAATAGCATAAGCGGTATGGAGATTAGTGGTGTCCTGAGGCGTAGTTGTCTTGTAGCAGCTAAGGAGACTACTGGGTACTTAGAAAGATGCCTGGAAGGGCCAGGCCTGTTCTTCCAATCCCATCTCTTTCTCCTCTCTTCTCTTCTCTTCCCCGTCCTCCCTCTATCTGCAGACCCCCAGCTCATTATGAGAAGCATATTCATCATCATTGCATCAATATGATGGATGTGGCTATTCACAACATGCCTTCAATTCCAGAAGAAGGCCTGACCGCTAGTTGATTTGCAAGTACGGCCACAACGGTTGGCTTTGGCCAGAGCCAGGAGACCTCCTGAGAAGTATGGGGATCCTTGCAACGAGTGTCTCAGACTGAATCTACCTCATCAGATGCAAACGACCAGCCCCGTTCTCCGCTGCCAACGTTCCAGACATTATGGGCTCACGGGTAACTCGACGATGTGGTTCCATACAGCTCGGCTCATCCGATGTGAGTGTCCACTTCGTCGCTGTCATGTCTCACAAATTGCCCAAGCCAGACAAAGAAGCCTGGCTGGCAAGATCGGTTGCACGGCGAGAAGCTCACTGCTGTCTTTCAGGATGCAGCGGAACATAAGTATCTGGAGATCCTTCACATCCTCCTGATCCTGCCTCCATTCTCCATCCTTTCCTTCGCTCGACAGCGCACACTGAACAAAGCTCGAGTTGCTACATTTTATCCCTTTTCGAGCAGGCTTCTTCATCGATATTCTTGAAATCTAGTTCCCACATCTGTTTACTTCTAACTTCTGTGGTCATCGACTCTGCGATCCTTCTCTGTGCTCCAAAAGCTCTTCCAATCTCTGTTTTTAGTTACGCGCAGCCTCGCTTAGGTTGTTTCTCTTACCTGCTTTCTCTTTTGGCCGACCAGTCCCATTCCTTTAGCGACAGTGTTAGTCTCAGGGTCTATCTCGGATTGCTCATTTGTGGTACGTAGTTCCTTCGCTTGTGCTTAGATAGTGCAGATAATTTGACACTAACACTTTGCCAGCACAGCATGACTCGCCCGTCGGATCAACACCCTGTTGAGAAGGACACGGATGCCCACGAGCCTGAAATCAATACCAACGACCAGCCTCCAGAGAACGACCATGTCGCCGGCGATGGGGACGATGTGGAACATGGACCTCATTCAGCAGGAGGCACAGCAAGCTTTCGGAGCCGGAATCTACGTCGCCCTGCCCAAGCGTTCCCTGAAGGCCTTACTAGACTGGATGCAATCCACCGGACTCTCCAGATGTCCAAAGATAATGGCCACGCGATGATGGCGGAGGATGTACATGACCGACCATCCTCCTCCGCCACCCTTGATCCAAGAGTGGTCAGGGTCAAGGGGCTGGAGGATGAAGTCGATTCGCTGCGAAATGAGCTTGGAGATGTCAAGCATGACTTGACCATCATGCAAGAGGCAGTAGATGACTACGAATTTGATAGCCACGTGACCCGCGCCGACCTTTCAAAAACGATGCTCGAGGTGAAAGCTGACAGAGCTGATCGACAGTTCGAGTTCCGAATGATCACGAATGAACTCCAAAATCTTAGCAAGGATTTTAAAAGACTAACCAAAAGGCTTGAATATTTCCAGGGACTCATTAAGGACTACGAGAAGGACTGTCCCTGTGCCAGGAGTTACGCAAAAGCTCTCGAGGCGCGGATCGATGGGCTCGAAGCGAGAATAGGGGCTCAGAAGAGTCCCGACGCACAACACCGGCAAATTCCTGGGAGGCCTTTCTGTATCCCTCACAGGAACCAGGACAATCTCGCGAGGAACCGAGGCGGCTTCTTGCGCGCTGGGGAGTGGAAGGACCGAGCAAGGGTGGGCCGTGAGCTAGGGCACGACGCTGATTTCCTCACCGATTTGAAGATTTCTCAGAGGAAGAATCAGTCGGACGATGGCACTTTTAGGAGTCTGTATGGATTTGCTCCGCAGTGGAGCGAGGAAAGTAAGTTTTCCTGCCTTCTTGATCACATCAGCCGTCATTATGGAGTGGGACTAAACGACAAGACTTCTAGCATTTTTGGAGTATGAGTCCTTCGTCAAGGTCTTGAATCTGTATGGCTCAGAACACTTGAAACAAGTTGAAGTGAAGCTCAGCAAGGGGTTGGAGAGGGCTCATAGTAAGGCGGTGGAACTCGCTAACAACAACAAGATGGAGGAGGCGGAGAATGTGTGTACGAAGTACTTGGAAGAAAGGTCCAGGAGCCAGGCTGCACTGTGAATTGGACAAGGACGGGTTTTGGCGTTTCGTGTTTGTGCTTGGAGGATAACTTGCCCTTTGTTGCACATCAGATTGAGACTTTCCTTGCCAGTCACTTTTCGGCGATAATTCCGCGAGAATGCTATTGAATATCGAGAAGTCTGATGAGTCTAAACTGTCTCTCTCCGTTTTAAGCAGATGGAGCCTGCTCCGCGTACGAGGAATCGCGTTTGCGAGTTAGCTGATAGGCGCCACTTCCATCGACTGACACGTACAGTACAATACAATCTAAGCTCCACCCTCCAGCCATACCACGACTCCCCTCCTCCCCACACCACAACTTCACATCCAGACTCTCGGGGGCTACTGCTGCTTCATCCAGGCCCAGACGATCGCTCCAGCACATTCCCATCCGCATCTAGACCACCTCACTCAACCGCCCCTGCGTCCAATACCCGCCCATCCGCCCCTCTCACGTCACCAGCACATCGTCCATCGTCACTCCGCACGCTGTCAGCATCTGCCAGAGGCCAACATCCCCTTGGACCACCGCAGGCTTCTCGCCTTGCACCTCGAGCTCATACGCTACGCCGGCAAACTCGTCCACGCGGTGACGACGACATGCGGGCTCCGCGAGCCGTACGCGCGCGGGATGACGGGTGTAGTGCCCATCCGCGTCTGCTGGGCCAGGAGCTGGGCGAGGCAGGCGGGCTCTCGGGCTGCGCGGATGGGTTCGCGGATGTGGGCTGCTAATATTGATTAAGGATGGCGGGGCGGCTGATACTGATGCAGAGTTGTTGATGGGGATTGCGGGCACCAGACACCAGGGGTTCGTGAGTGGCGTCCGGGGGCTCGGCGATGTATTGTTCGAAGTTCATGGTGAAGCTGAAGTTGGCGTTTGGGGAGTTGGGCGAGAAGGAGGCCTGGATTGTCTTTCATGTTAAGACTGGCAGACCTTTGGGTGGGTGGGGAAGGGGGGCAGAGAGAGGGCTTGTTTCCGCGTACCTGGTAGATAAAGGCCATGAGCAGGCCATGTTCGGTGACTTTGACGTTTTGGCATCGGGCATGGCTCATCTAGTGGTCGATGTGGTCTTGGGGGATGAAGAGGGTGTGGCGGACGCGACGGGATGAGGGGCGGCGGTGGGCCCAGGATTGTTGGCGGAGGCAGACGGCGCCGAGGAGGGCCCAACTGGCGCGTTTGTGCTGGGTGTATCTTATGATAATCTGGTCTTTTTCGGGATCGTTTGTCGTCGTCGTCGTCGTTGTTGGGTTTAAGAAATCTGGTTTGAGGGTGAGTGGTGCTCGGAGGGGGGGATTTGCGCTGCTCGGGTGGCGGCGCGGTTCCTCCTAGGATGGAGAGATATGCTTTTGCGATGTGATGAACTCCTGTTGGTAATGGAAGTAGGACAATCAGCTCTGTCTAAACAAAGCCAAAGCGATATCAGTGGTACTGAAAACTGGCTGACTTACCGGTGGCATCACATAGTGGGTGTTGCACGGTAAATCGAAGGACACGCCTCGTGGAGAAAGACCGCGTGGATCGAGAGCACATGCTGGCGAAAGGCGCCCTTGTGCTGTCGGAGAAGCTCAATTTTGCGCAACAATGTGATCCAAGGCATCGATATCGGTACCTTATTCATCGCAGGAAAGGAGGGGGTGTATGTCCAGGAAACATCTAAAAAGCTGTTGCTATTGGCGGCTCGGAGTGCCAGATCGGGTGGTGGGTATGGCTGAGTGCAGAACATGCATCACCTATCACGCGGAGACGCGACTTTTCTCTACCATGTAGGTGATGGGCTGCTCATATTCCTCTGCAACACCTGGGACTTTCGCATCATCTGTTCTCTTTACTGAATACTGAATAAGACAGTAGAAGAAGTGGGTATCTCATCTATTCCTGCAAAAGCTTATCGTGTAGTTAGTTATCTTCAGTACCTGATGTGTAAAGGAAAATTTTGGTAAGAAAATCAGAATAGCTGTGTATCCCCACTTCCTGTATATTGTCTATGATCTTGCTCGTTCTACGCCGGCAGTGCGCCATTTCAACCTGGTCATCACATCGGTCAATAGGTCGCTTTGCTGCAGGAAAGAATAATCGTCACCCTGCAATGAAGCAGACACCGTGGGCCCTAGCGCCGGCCCGCACATGGCGGCAGAGATCCAGATCGAGAGCATCAGTGGTAGATCTTGCGCATAATACTACACCAATCAGCATGGGTTGTAAAAAGCTCCTAAAAAGCCTTAGCGAGTCATGTGGCAGCTGAAGATCGAAGAAATCCTTGCAGAGCACATGGGCCAAGGAAAGCATTGATGGTCTCGATCTAGGCAGCTAATGAAGACGTCACACAGATTGCAGCAATCGCGCCTATGTTAGCCCCAATCCCAGTCAGTCATTGCTCTGAAATCAGAGTTCTTAGAAAGGTGAGCGACCAGCAGCTTTAATGATGTAATAATATAAAGAAAAGGCAATACATATTGTCCGGAACGTAGAGCACAAGACCGAGGGACGCCCTGTATTCGAATATTCCATATTCAAGCGTCATATGCCCAAACACTTTCGTCAGCTCTAGGCTCGCCGTAACGTCAGTAGCACCTTCGCTCACCTCGCAAGCCGTGTATATGGCCGGGCTGATGTAGACGACGAGAGTATAGGTGCTGCGGATTTCTCGCTTAGCCCTGAGATGGCTCACTTACAAGATCATATGGACATTTGACAGCAAATTCAGCGGTAATTGATCGAAATAAAGGCCCTTTATGAGTCGCAAGCGACCGTCGCCGCTGTACCATCAAGTGTGCACAGGCGCTCTCACAGACCAGGAACATCTTGTCGGTTTGTAGAAAATGAAATGCAGCCCAGGGTGGCAAATCACACTGCATGCAGAAGGTCCACATGATAGCTGATCGATGACTGGTATTGTGTCGCTCTCGAGCATGATCTTGCAGTCTTATCAATGTATGTCAGGCTCAAGCGATGTCACATTGTCATGATCGCTCTCCCCTCACCCGATGCAAGTCTACCTCACGCTGTCGACAAGGCTATCCAGATTTCAATCCATTTCTGGGGAAATGGGAGCTCAGCCAGTACAGACTCTTATTTAAATCCTCTGTGGTGACTGAGATGGCCCAGAATGATTTTTCCCTTGGATTTCCCGACGACAGACTGACCGCCAATGAGAAATTCTGTTCTCTCAGCTCGCCGTATTTTCGCCTGAGTTGTCATTATGTGGAGCGCTTACGACAAGAAAGTACTCCTTGTCACAGGGGGTACAGGGTTTCTGGGGACAACCCTCCTCTACCGCTTGCTCACTGAAGCATCTCCGGCTCAAGTCTACGTTCTCTGTCGCGGCGGCCGCAAGTAAGTGTGACCCTAGTTGTCCGATTCAGCCCTGAACAATCATCACCTAACACAATACACAGGAGAGCATTGGAACGGTGGCTCGAGCACTTACCAGTGACAATCTTTCAGCCAGTTTTTCAGGCGGCAAACTCGATAGCTGTTCTGGACGGGGATATTACTCAGCCCCGAATGGGTCTTTCAGAGTCAGAGTGGAAGAAACTCGAAGAATCAGTGCACATCGTTGTCCATGCAGCATCATCGATCAATCTTTTGAGTAGGCTTCCGGCAATGTCAAAGTCAATCATCATCCCCACCGTATCACTGGCAGAGTTAGCACTTGATTTTGTGAGTCTCGAGCGCTTCGTCTATATTTCAACCGCGTATTCCAACTCGCATCTCTGGAAGCCACAAGCCCCGGCTGCAGACGTGGTTGTGAGAGAGAGAATCCACCCTCTCGGTGGGGACACGGAGGACTGGGCTCAATCCGCTCTGAAGGCATGGGAGGAAATCCAAACTAGGGCCAGCAGCACTGAGTATGAGTCGCAAGACCTTTTCCCCTGGGCCTATGGGTATGCCAAGCATCTCACAGAACGCCTGTTGGTCCATCGCTTTTCCGAAGCAGGCGCCTCAGATAAATTGCTCATCATCCGACCGTCGATCATGGGCCCTGCGTGCGAATTTCCTTTCCCCGGGTTCTGCGTGCCATCATCAACCCCATTCATCACCGTGACAGCTATGATTATCCCCGATCCTGGACGCGAGATCGTCTTCAATTCTCGGCTCAAGGATCCTTACCACGAAGCCACATTGGATGAGGTTCCCATTGATGTGGTTGCCGACCGCCTGTGGGCTCATCTGGCTTTGGGCACCACGGAATTTGTGCATGCTGTTAGTGGGAAAGCCCACCGATGGCACTGCAAGGACTGGTGGTCGGTCACCATGAAGGAGCGAGTGCTGCCCGGGAAGCCCGGAATGGTTTTTGAGGACTTAGATTGGCAATCACCGAGGCTGCATCCGGCTGCTCGCCTGGGAGGTGTCATCGGGACGTCGTTCGATTTCGTCGAGGATAAGAGCCGACTCCTCGCAGAGTTGCTGAATACGCAAGATCATCGGCTCCGGCTCTTCACCAAGCCACGGGCTTTCTCTTTCGGCGCGGCACGCGACTACATGCGCGCGCTGGTGCGGGCCAAATCAGAGCGTAAGGCGCCGTCAAAATTGCGAGCCAATCTATAGCATGTGTAGTGTGATATATAGTCCGTTTTTCTTGGCGCCATCTTGAGGTGTTTCGCGTTTGTACGTATGCTGCATGGGTCTGAGACATGGCGGAGTTTCACCCAGTATGTCGCGCGGGGGG